>NC_048893.1:60945275-60992060 GCF_011077185.1 Oxyura jamaicensis | reverse complement strand
TATTTTATTTTATTTTATTTTATTTTATTTTATTTTATTTTATTTTATTTTATTTTATTTTATTTTATTTTATTTTATTTTATTTTATTTTTTCTTACAGTAACTCTGAGGGGTGGGAACTATTATTCCATATTTTTCCTGATAAGAAATGAGAGATCTAATTAATTCCACCAGAATGTACAGAAAAGCCAAATAAAAGCTCTAGGACAGATCCTTCCTAGGTGAATGTCTGTGAAGTGTGGCTGCAGAATTGGTATTGGTATTAAGAATGAGAATTTTCAAATGCTGTAATCCTAGTTCAGAGAACAGATATTATTGGAATTTTAACCAAATGGATGAAGAAATGTTTTAAGAAATAAGTACCAGCCTTTCCTGCTCATTATTTTTGGAGCTGATCAAAAGTTAGTGATTTAGGCATTATGACTGCTAACTGAATAATCTTGTAAAAAAACATCTATTTGCAAAACATTGTCAAAATATTTTCAGACTGTGATCTTTTAACCCTACTTCCTCATCTATTTTCCTCTTGATTCCAGTATTTATTAACTCAAATTCCTTATAATGCTTCAAGAAAATTATATGAAATATGTTATGCAAGACTAGAAGAGAGGAAGTGATGGGGAACAATAATGGTTGGTGACCCTGAAGAGTGGCAGGTAACAATGGAAAACATTTTAGAACCATTTGAAATAACTGTGGACATTTATTTTTCTGAAACATCTGGACAGTGCAGCATAGTGGCCAAATTAGGGTGATTTAAAAAGAGATAGATCTCACTTCTGAAAATAGCCATTACCCTCTTATTCTGCATACAGCAGGAAAGACTTTGTCATTACACATAGGCAGGCAGATTCTCAACACAAGGAATTTGAGCTCCACTTCTTTCGTCCTGTTTTCTGCTTTTTGAGTCACTTCTATATCTCCCTCTGATTCTATTAATTCCTTCTGAGTCACATTTTATTCCAAATATAAAATCTTCAGCAATGAATGTAAGATCCAGAAATACTGAGATGACAAACATTTGCTAGTGTAGTCTAGATTAGTCTTGGATATTTCATCTTAAAATATTCCTTTCCTGTGTATTGTATATGGTTTGCAGTAGAGGAGAACAGAATTATATTTTTCCAAAGTATCTTTTATTCCATTCCCCAATGCAAGTTTCTCTTAATACTGTCCTACTGATGAATTTTTCATTGTTTTCCTAAACTTAATTTTTGACCTTTGCAGCAGTTCTGCACTCATAACTTTCATGACATACTGAGTTCCTCTCTTGTCCTTTAGGCAAAAATGTACAATGTGCCTTCTATTCTGTCAGGCAGAGTCTGTCTATCTTCTGTTTGGTAACCCCTTGCCATTTATTACTGACAATCACTAGGTATATCTATTTTTTATCTACTTTTTACTAAACATCATCTTCAGTATATAGCTCACCTAAGGTCATGTCAATACCTACCGGCCTTTTGCCCTCATCCGTCTCTCCTCCCACTCTTATTTAGCCTTGTATAGTCTTGTTTTTCCTCCTGATTTCCTTTATTTTCTCCTTCTCCTGTGGATATGTGTCAGGGTTTAGCTCTCTTTTATACTTAAATCTTTTCTTTTTTTGCCCCAGTGTAAGTCTGTGCTACCAGTAAAGCCCTGGTTACTCCCCAGTACTTTTTCCCCTGTGTCTTTTTTCTGCACTCAGAGCATTTATGGAAGAAAGGCCACAAAATATTTACCACAACTTTTCTGTCCTCGTTTTCCATTAAACAACTCTTTTCCCATTTAGTGGTTTTTCTCATCTCAAACATCCTTGTCACTGTCAAACAGCCTTTTCACTGTCTTCAGGACTTCCCCTACTGCAGCCACTTTTTCACATATTCCACAAACAATCTCTCATTCTCCCAAGAGGAACTGGACCAAACTGAGTGCCTTTGCTTTACTTTTGCCTTCCTTTTCTTTAACTATTGAGCTTACCTGTTAAAATATGATGTTTCTTGACTGCCTTTTCCCTAAGTCATTTGCTTATTCCAATGACCTCACTGTTTAAACTGTCTTTGTCATCTTTTTTCATCTTTCTGCTTTACTGTTTTCACTACAGAACACTGCTTCCTGGGATGTTTTTTCTTATCACAAAGGCATCTTTATCTTTTGCCTCTGAGACATCCCTTTTCTGCATCATTGCAGATGCTTGTGATCTGCCATTTAAATTTGTAATCTAGGTTTAATCTTTAATTTAGAGTGCTTTTTAAAAATAACATGCAAAGCCTGTGTTTAAATGTGGCAGATTCTTTTTCAGTGGTGGTGAGAGCTTGCAGAACACTGAAAATATACAGTTTTGTTGTCCATTTTAATTCCTAAAGCTTTGCCATCTTACATTTCAGTTACTGTGACATGTTGTCTGTTTCTGTCAAAGACAGTTTTGCTCCTTGTGTGCATGTAGAAGGCTGCTGCTAAGGTCATTTTCTTAGTCCATCACTTTGATTTTCACACTGCACAATTGCACTCTCCTTTTGTATTGCATCAAACAGACTTTTTTTTTAAAAAAAAAAAAAAAAAAAAAAAAAACTTTCCGAACTCTCAGACCTTATTGCAGAATCAAGTTGTCATTTCCCACCTCCAGTTGGGCTTTGAGGCCAACTTTCATATCAGCCATATTAAATTCTCAACTGCATACATTCAGTGACACCTTCACACAACTTTTATTTCCTATGATCCTTCCATAAAGTTTTGTTATTCCCTTTCAATTTAACATTCTCCTTTGGTGTGGTGTGCACAAAAAAAGGATATTGCTGGGCTTTTGGTGTTCTGAGACCAGAAGCCAAGCACACCCACAAACATTGCCTCATTGTTTTCCTTTACTCCTCCCATCTGTCTCCATCCATCTGTTTTATCATATAGTTTAATTCTAGGCTATCTAAGCAAAAAAAAAAAAAAAGTTTATATGTCCACAGCATCACTACCTACAGCACTTGACACATTGACATCACAATCTGTGGGTAAAATCCAAATCTAAAGGCCATAAGATAATGCAAACACATAAAAGTAGATGTAATTATTATGAGGTGTTTACCCATATTTTACCATTTTTCTTTAATTTTCCTGAAGGTGATATTATTCATTTTTAATATATATATATTCTTTCTTTTACCTGTTAATTTAGAACTGCAAATGTGTCTTTTTTTTTAACCTTCTGTCACAACAAACTATTTAACATTAGTGTGTGTGAATTTTGGCAGAATTTTCCCATCAACTGTTCATGAACAGTTTCTCCAAAGCAGTCTGTAACGTGGTGACACAACACGTGTTAAAAGGACACATTAACATTCCTGCCGATGATGACAAGAGGGAGTTAATCCATATGTTGATATGCTGTCATTCAAAATGGAATGTAAGAAATAAATTTATCTTTAGGCAAAAAATAAAAGGGACATTCCTTGATTTTATTGTTTGGATGTTGTCCTCCCCCATGAGGTAGTGTGGCAAGCATTCATAAGAATAAATACCCTGGCTCTTGGTAAACATGTTGTGGTCCCCATCTCAGGAAGATGAATTAAGTTTTTGTCCCTTTTTCTGAAAGCTCTTCTAATCACACAGTCTAATAAGCAGAGGGGAGGACAGATAGCTTGGTGTCATTTCTTCTTCCATTTTGTCAAAACCTTCATTGGAGATCCATGTACATACACTGCCACTTCTACGCACAACTACTTGCCCTGTCCAAATCTCAGTGGCACAGGTGTGTCAGGGATGATGACTAGAATGTAAAAACAGCAGAGCAGCATTTTTAAGGACCAAGCTTTTGTACTGACTATACTGGACATACTGGTGTTTTCAAATACTGTTTTATTTTATATTTATTTTATTTTATTTTATTTTATTATTTTATATTTTATTTTATTTATGTTTTTTATTTTATTTTATTTATTTCATTTCATTTCATTTCATTATTTTGATAAGGAACATTAGTTGTGATTTATTTTTTTCCAATATCTGGGCCTCTCTAATGGCTACTGTGTTCTCCTAAAATGCTTAACAGGTGGGAATTAAGTCCCACCAAGGGACTTAATCATGTCTTTAAATGATTTGATGAGTTCAGAACATAGTTTTATTCATTAAGCATTATGATAATCTTTCATGTGTGTGCCTTAGTTAACAAGGTATTTTGATAGAATATGTAGGGCCTGAGCCCCTAATGTCGTTAACGTCTGAAAAAATATGTATTCTAGATAATGAAAGCCAGTGTCTGCCTGTCATTTGTGTCTTTGAAAATGTCTCCTGAAGCCCAGAAATATAATGGAGTACAGTTTTGACGCTGACAGCTCAGAAGAACAGTCAGTCAATGGTGAGACTTTTTCTAATCTGGACGCATGAGATAAGTCTGTTAACAAAGCCCATTGAGCTCACTATAATGGCAAGTGTCAAATAATTTTGTCTTTTGATATAACCAAGTGTTGTACAAAGTTGGAATTGGCACTGCATTACTCAGTAACTTTAGAAAGTGCTATCTGCTTCACCTTAATTTGTGTATGTATATATGAAGTTTCTATGTCTAATGAATACCTCTGCTAACTCCACTGTGCAGAGATTCCCTCTATCAGACAGTGACAACTCAATCACAGTGTTTAAGCATTTCTATTTCCTAATGGTCAGAATATACAGCACAACCACTGCCATAATAAGAACCTGATGGAATTACTTAGCCAGACCGCATCTGGTTTGCATTAAAAATAATAACAACAACAATAATATATATATATAAATAAATACTGTCTTTCTGTATGAATTCATTTCATTTCTCTTTGAACCCAGGATATCCTAATCAGAAAGGATGATTTGATACTGACAGGAAGTAAGAACTCTTGCAATTCCTCTTTTTCCTCCCTCTCCCCATTCAAACTGTATCTGTACCCACACTGACAACCAGTACCCCAAATACAACAGAAGAAGTGGCAATTAATCCTGAACTGTGCAGTTACAGATTAATGTGCCTACAGGTAAAGTTTCATCTTAACCTCCTGTCCCAGTAGGGGTTTTCTTGTTGACTTATAATGCATTGGGATGCAAGATCTATCTTGGACCTACGTAATTCAGTGTCATATTTCTTCCTTGAGTTCAGTGAGGATACATGTTTTCTCTGAGACATTCCTCTCAGATTTCTCTGTAAAATTCTGCTCTATCTGCTTCCCCTTAAGAAATTAGGCCAACCATCTCTGGAGTTATTAGCAATAGCAGAAATGACCTTTAGGGTTAGACAAGGAATGTTATTGAAATCTTATGTTTCTATCTCTTTCTATCACTGTCCCAGTATTGGTAGTGAACAAGATCCATACCACTTGCCGTGTGAAAGGCAGGACATTTGGATGTGTCATGGTTATATTATTATAGGTAGCTCTTGACAGATATAAATGTATAACAGGCGACAAATGAAAAAGTGACAAACAAGGCAGCCCTCTAATGGTAAAAATGAATGCTAACATTTCAAGGAATAAATAATAATTATATGAGAAAAATATTTTTATAAATCATACAAAATGTAGTATCCATTTTCTTTGGTACTACTGATACCAGCCGAGTTTAAATAAGGAAGATGTTAAATCCGCATAGTAGAAGATAATGAATCCCAAAGCCTAGCAAAAAAAAAAAAAAAAAAAAAAAAAAATGTAGCCCCTGTGGCTACATTAAAATGTCAATAGAACTGAAAAAGGCAGGAGAAGCATGAAGAATGCAACACTTCCTCTGTGATTGCTCTCCATAGCTGCACAGCTCAGAAACTTACATTGTGCTTTGGGGCTACCTTTGCTTGGTTTCATTATATTATTATTATTATTGTTATTGTTATTATTATTATTATTATTATAAAAACTTAGATCCAATAGGGATATTTTATTATCCTAAACTAAACTTGGATCTGACTCTGACCTGAATTCTACTTTTAAATGCTGATGTCTGAGCCTAAAGCTGCTTTGGTGGTTGACTGTACATATGGTAATGCCCTACAAGTTCTGTTTTCCAAGACAGTGATCCTGCGGTGCTATAACAAGTAAAACTAGGGCATTTTGCTCTCTTTGTGAATGTCAGAAAATATATCTGTGTTCAGTTAACTAAAATGGAAGGTAGATGGTGTTAGAAAGTATTCAGTTTCCTGGCTTTGTTCTTTGTCCATATTTCTCATCTGCTCGCTTGTCTTGCAATCTCACTTTTCTATTGTGGAACAGAACAAGAGTAGGCAGAGGCTATGTGAGAAACTGAATGAAGATATGTATTAATAATATTGTTTATGTGGAGTTATTTCTGTTGTTATCTGGGGATAAAACTTCAGTTTTAAGGATATATTTCTCCCTGTGGAGTTTTCTGATGTTTTTCTATTTCATGTCCTTTTAGGTCCATCCCTAAGTTGAAAGACTACAATCGGTACTGAAGTCCTTGCTAAAAGTCAAATGTAACAGCTTCATCAGTATCCCAGTTTTATTTTCACGCCCTCATGGAAGCCTCAGCAAGTCTGACAGGCTGAGATGGAATCACAGGCAATTTGCCCTCTTACCTCATATGTATGAATGAGGAGTTTAATGTATTTTCTATGTTTATATCCAGATCTTTTTCTATTGGAAAGCTTAGAGTTGTGTAGTAGCTGGCCAACTTTCAGCCAGTGTGTCATATGCAAATATTATAACCTATGATAACCACTGTTATCACCTTAATCTCTTCTTGATTGCTATGACATCCACATATTACTTCACACAACTGCAGTCTAAATTTTTGTGTTTCTAGAATAGAACACTGACTTTCTGCTGATAAAATAGGTGATAAATACATGAATGAAGGACTAAACTGTACTCTTACAGCAATTAATGAATGTAGTTATTTCATATCTGGGCAATCCTTTATTACGTTCTTATTTTCAGCTGAAGGTATCATTTGTTTTCTAAAGAATTTAAGCTGCTTCAGGGCTGATAAAAGCCTTCTGGATACTTATTTAAGCTATTTCTTGAATCCAGAAATTTGTACGAACACTGATTATTTTGGGGTCTGTTACAATTAGAACCACACAGAGAATCTTATATTACTGAAACTCTTCAGTTAAAATACAAGTAAACAAGACACAAGTTTGCATAGGGCACAATAGTTTAGGTTTAGTTTGCACATTCTCTAGAATAAGAAGAGACAGCAAATAAGAACATTAGTCTAATCAGAAACAACTCCAGAAATAACTACACTAGAATTGCATCAATGACATTTCAGCTCATTTCTCAGTTCGTCTGAGCTTGTAATACAAGACAGACTTAAGCAAATAAACTACTAGCAACATTTGTTCAGTTTATAATTCATAATAAATTAAGGACAAACATAAGTATGTGAGTGATACCAGCAGTGACACTGGTGAAATAGAATTTATCTTATGATCCCATAATATGCCCCATACTATACAGCAGAGTACTGCTTTCTCATCTACTTATATTTTTAATAGAAGTGATTGTGTTTTCATTCAGAATCATTTAACTTGTCTATGACTGTTTTATTTATGAGAAACTGTTATTAGGGGAACAAATTAGGTTTTCCTCTTCAGTGTTTTCAAAAGCAATTTAGCAATTGCAAATGAAAGTATGAGAAAGCCAACTTTTTAGACTACATACATGGTATTATAGATCATGTCTGCATTACTTGTGATTTGCATATATATTCTTTGAATTCAAAATAATTGATTTATAGGATAGGAGGACCTTGTCAAAACAGCTTCTGTTTTCATCCTCTCAAGAAATTGTTCTGTGCTCATTTCAATTATGAATGGCTGTTTTGCATGGATACTCAATACTGAAGTTTTCTCTACTGATTAAAATCTCAAATACTTTGCAGTCCATTCCAGAACAGGAACTTATAGGTCATTACAGTTTGTCTTCTCAGCTGCTGATATATATAATACATTATATTTTATTCCAGAGATTATATGTATATACAGCCTTCTATAGATTCCTTCTGTTTATATTCAGACTCCTACAGATTCCTTCCATTATATGAATTAATTTCTATGAGAAGCAAGTTTATTAGTTCCTTGCAGTTTTACTCTTATAAGGACAATTAGACCAAATTCCTCTGTCCCGATTGCATTTGTCTGAGAATCTTATATGGGGAACTTAATAACGATAAGTGATCTCAACAGTAACAAATCCAACTTTAAATATCAGTCCAGACCTAATGCATTCACTGGAAATGTCTCTACCAATCCACTGATTTTACTGGGAACACATAAAACTTAAGCTCTAAATGGAAACACTTCAATTTAGTGTCTTAAAGAGGGTAAATCTAGGCTTAAATTCCTGAATTTCTGTTAAAGATGTTCTCCATTATCATCTTTGTTTCTTTGAAGGCCACCCTTAGTGGAAGAAAAATTGTATTGAAGCCGAGAACTGTATTGTTTACAATATATAACCTAAAGATGGTTGTAATATAACTTAAATTATATTTGATTTGGGGATTCAGGAGACTCAGGACACCAGACAGGATTCTTGCATCCTGTAATATGCTTCAAAACAAATTTAAATGCAAATTTTTTATAACAAAGCAAATTTTACATTATTAAAACCCAAAGGTAGTATTTCAGTATTTCTAGCTGCTGAAAACCTTCAAGAATGTACTGCTCTGGGTTTTTTGTTTGTTTGTTTGTTTTTCAAAAACACTTTCTGTATCAGTTGATGGTGTAGCAACTTTTTTCAAGAGAAACAGCACCTAAGAGTGGGTCTCCTCACTTCATCACACATTACATTACAAGGATGAATTTTCTTTCACCTCATTTTTACATGGTTGTATACTGTCATTACAGTATCCAGTCTGTAGTTGAACAACTGCAATACCAGTGGGTTCAGGAGGAATAGGTGGATGGAAACATCATTTATTTCTTATCAAGAAAACACATAATCACATCTAATTTTTTACATAAGTGCTTTTTGCAAGAGGAATGGCAACAAACTTGTTTTGACTAGGACTTTTTACATGGAGGCCTGATTTGTGAGAGGTGTCTTTTTCTGCTGCCTAGCCTCGCTAAGTTACAGAAATCTATTCAGTCAAATCTAATTTGTAGTTTGTGTTTTTCAGTGCAGAGTAGTATAATTTGAGCTGTAAAAATGCCAGACATAACACTTACTCCTCTTTTTTCCCTTATTTTCAAAGGTGAATCAAATAGACAAAGAGCACCCTCACACTTCATGGGGTCAAAATGTAAATGAAGTGTCAATGTATTTTCAATAATCACCACTGACATTAGCATAAAGCAACTGCACAGAGAAATATTTCATCTCTTTATAGTAACAGAGGCTTTGTCATATGCTTTGACATTTATCTAGGAAAGTGATTATTATATACTGTTCAGCCATTTCTGTAATTTCTTAACTTTTTTATTTTTCTTTTTTTTTTTTTTTATTATTATTATTATTTTCCTTTGGCTTCAGCTTCGATTCTGTATTTGCATTTCATTTGTTATATTTTAAAGAATCCCACTAACCAGTTCGAAGCTATGTAACATTGCCTTCAATGAAAGTCATATATCATTTTCTTGTGGCATTGGAAAGACATTTTTCAGGAACCCACCAGCAGTCACAAGTGATCTGGAATCCAAACTCAGTAGACCTTCTTACATAGTGGCCTATGGATGATGAAATAATTTAGGGAAAGAGAGAGAGAGGTCATTGCATTGGGATACCTTCCTGATAAAACTCAGTACTCTGCAATTTAACCCTTGAAATAGAAATGAAAGGAATTTGTTCATTCAATAGATACATTGTTCATTTGTGGGATTGCTTGTAGAATTATGCTGGGAATGTGGAGAGATTCTAACCAACTAAGGCTTTGGCAGGACACAGACCACCTAGTGATGCCAAACTTGGAGACTAGCTTACCCATAGCAGAGAATGAAGACAAAACAGTCACAGCCTGAAATAATATCTTCTGCGTATGGATAGGAAAGAAGCAGTAGGTGCTATTCTGACAGGTTCAGCAAGCACTGGGACAGCACAACCACCTGTGGCTAGATCACCAGCAATTTCCACACAAACAGTCTGAGAACCAAAATCTTCTAACACAGTTAGTGAGCATCAAACATTCTTCAAACTGACTATAAGTGAGCGTCAAATGTTCTTCAAACTAACTATAAAAGAGACTGCTTCTCAAAGTACTGTCTGAACTAGCTGGGTGAAAACTGACAGATATGGTGTAGAAGGGCAGCTAACAAAGCCTCGTTCTGAAAGCTCTGAAAGATGATCTGAAGTATCACTTTTAGATACATCTGAAGATATCTTCCATTGTTGATACTTTCTTCACTGCAGAACAAGTTACTAGAAAGTAGGAAGGCATACATAAAATGAATATGATCTTTGAATCCCTAATTGATTGACTGACAATCCCACAAACTGCCTGATGAGATGTGATATAACAAAATATTTAAACTACATCTAAGGAAATAAGAAAATTAAATCTCTTAATAAGTTAAGAGATTTAAATGCCATTCCCAGGTTCTACCAATGAAGCTACAATTAACTCTTTTCTGACATTAGTAGCATAAAACTGATTATTCCTAACTGAGTTTCCAGCAGTAACAGTCCTCTTAATTGATCTCTTGTGCAACAAGCTATTTCAGAGAATGAAATGATCACCTGTGTGTGCAAATATGTTTAATAGGACCAATTGTGCTCTCTGTGATGACTAATGCTTTGAAACCCTGAGGGTTTTTGTATATAGACACCTAGGGAAATTTAAGACATTATAAGCTTGTGAGGAAGAGGGGTTCTTACTGCATCTGAAACAAAGACTTCTAATATCCAGCAAAATGATTTATGTGATAGTAGAAAATAATCCCACAGCTAGGGAAGACAGCTGAAACCCTAAAATTGAACCTGCAGTCAGGTTCACTAGAATTATTACACACAACCAGAGGTCAAATCCCAAATGAAGTCTCTATTTATCAGTTTAGCCTCCTCTGTCATCAGTAGGCCACAGACCTACAGCTATCCACTTGAAGAAACTCTTGTTCTCAACGTAAGTTACATATCTGTTGATCAGAGTAAGTCAGGTTCTAGTTTATAAGAAGGTGGAAAGGAAAAAAGATGTGTAATTGGATCTGAGGTACCTATCTTCACTCTGTGGGAAGAAAACACAGAAGAGAAAAAGCAGGAAAGTGGATCTGGGGAACTATACAATGGTGAATTTAACCTCAGTTTTGGGGAAGACATTGGAATAATCTTGTAGAAACTATTTCAAGGAACATGAAGGATGAGAAGGTGATTGCAAACAGCCAGAATGGACCTAGCAGTAGAAATCACAACTGACCAACCTGATTTGATTTCCATGAGGAGATGACTCGCTCGGTGGACAAAGAAGCAGAACAGCAGATGTTATTTATCTCTACTTTAGCAAGATTCTCAACAGGGTATTCCACGTTGCCAAACTGAAGACATGTTTTGGATAAATGGAGTATAAGGTAAATGGAAACTTGGTCCTCTTGAAGGTCTAATGGTCAGAAGTTCAAAGTCTAACTGGCAACTGTGTACTGCTAACGTTCCTTGGTAGTTGATATCGGCATTATACTGTTTGAATTCTTTGTTAATGACCTGATTGGAAGTATGGAATACCCACCCAATGGGCTAAGCAAATAGGAGGAGTGACTGATTATGCTGGAGAGTTGGACTACCACTCAGAGGGACATTCACAGGTTGGAGACACAGATCATCAAGAACCTCATGAACTTCAGAATCAACAAATAAAAGGCCTGCACCAGGACTGTAATTATCCCATCTAACAGAACAGACTGGGGACCTGTTAAATAAGTAGGAACTCTGGAGAAATGGTATTGGCATTCCTAGTGTACAACAAGCTGAATATTAATCACCTGTGTGTTCTTGCAGTGAAGGAAGCTGTAAACTGGGTTTTATTAACAGGTACATAGCCAACATGTTCAGAGAGTATATTCCTCCTACTTCAAGTAGCATGCTTTTTATTCATCACCTCATGCTGTTAAAAGCTGTGGGAGCATTAATGAAAATGTGAGCCAGATAAATGACAAAAGTGTTTTTCCAATCTGATTACTCAATAGAAAAATTACATTTAATTTGAACACTCTTCTTAATTTATGTGATTCTATCATTTAACAAGTATTTATGTTTCACGGGGAAAAGACTAATTAGGAGGGTTTTTACAAACTAGGTTGGGTTCTAACAAATACAGCAAAGAAGGAGATTTTGTTACAGAACCTCAGAAGAGAGATCACAAAGCTTGTGTGCTTACACAGAAATTCAGGGAATTTGCAGTCTCTGATGTGTCTGATATTTTGGATAGTGTCAGGGCAAGGAAACTGAAACCTATTCTGAAAGGAGAGAAATGGTTTATTCCAAAGTTTACATCTTTCCAAGGAATGCAGTTGATTCATCACCTATGACATGACCTGGGTTTTTGAATTGTATCTGATGTTTGTTCATGTTAGTGGCAAAGTTCATCAGTACTCTTTCATGGCCAGAGTTCTTACACAGTGGGTACTGACTTTGCCAAGAGTATCTTCCAAATGTAGTGGCTCAATGATTGATGATTTCCAGATATATAACCTAAGACAACACTAGAATCTTTCTCTGAGGTCCTATCAGTATCTCTTTTACTTCCTTTTTCATGAGATGTTTATATTCTCCTTTATTGATTTATCTCTGAATACCATATTAACTGGGGTCATAGCCCTGGCTTGGTATTATAGAATCAGAATATCCTGAGTTGGAAGGGTCCCACAAGAGGCACTGAGACCAGCTCCTGGCTCTACACAGGACCACCCAAAAATTAGACTATCTGTCTGAGAGTGTTGTCCAAATGCTTCTTGAAATCTGGCAGGTTCAGTGCCTTGATCGCTTCCCTGGCGACCCTGTTCCAGTAGAACATAAAGAAGCAAGTGAGGCAGGAGGACTTTCTAGAAACACCAGTAGGCTACTGAGAGTCATCTACACCGATCTTGGTAAATGTTTTCAGAATCTAGTAAATACAATAGCAACAGAGGTTTTATGGTGCATGTTAATACACTTAATGTTATTCAGCACCAAAAGAAATACAACCCTCACAAGGAGAACAGAAACAAAGCATTTCCATATATAGTAGCTGAAACCTAGCCATATCAACTGTTTAGTAGATATTACCTGTAAAAGACATGAGCAACTGCAATTCAGTCCCATAGCAAGGATGGAACTATTTTTTCATCTCCATCCAGTTTTTGAATGCAGTATCTTCTGGCAGTGCACAGCTGAAGGCTGTCCATAGCTTTTATGAATATTATAATTGGAACAGGGAGAAGGAAGCCATATGGCCTTTTCTTCCCCTCTCCCATGGGCCAACTTACAGCTGGTGACAGGGATCTAGACTGAAAACCTGAGCTATGTTAATCTTTTTTTATTATTTTATTATTATTATTATTATTTCAGTTCTGTTTCATGTTTAGGGTAGGAAAAAGCACATCGATGGAGAAGTTCAGAAGTATTTGTGAAATACAGGTTTTAGACACAAGTTGAATATCCAGCCCCCGAGCTGCATGTGAAGACTTGGAAGGGAAAAAAATGAGGATAATTTTCAGCATATTTTACTTCTTTCTACTTATCAAGTTATAAAAGAAAAGCATTTTCTTCTATAAATCACATTTCACATTTGTAGGATAAAAAGTGGGGAGAGCAGGCAGATATATCTAATATTTGTAGAGGAATAAATACTGTAAGGGTATAAAGTTACTACAGCTGAAACATCTAGAGACCTCACACTGCCAGTATAGTTCTTGGTAGGCTGCTGGGAGTAAAACAGATAAAAAAGCTGCAATTACACAAGGAAATAGAAAAGTTATAGAAAGTTTAATCATAATTTCCTTAGAGATTAGTTAGAGATTAGCATTGCCGTATGAATTTTGCAATACCCAACGGTTCTTCTCTAGCTCTTCACTAGGTTCCTGAATGATAGTAGCTATTATTACATCCCAGCATAACAATATGATTTTAAGTATGCATATTTATATGTTTCTTTATCTTGACCTTTTACATGAAACAGTTCTACCCCATGCAAATCTTGCATCTCTGACTTTTGTCTGGTTTCTTACTCCCTGACTGGACCTCTAGTTCTGCAATGGCCATTGTCTGAGAGATACCTTGATTTTTATACCATAACGTGGACCTCCAGTCCTGAGGAAAAAAATAAAAATAAAAATGTTACACTGCCAACTCTTCTTCTGCTATGCTTGTGCAACATTGACCACAGAAGTTTTGGTGAAGCAATGCTCCCTTCTCCTTACTCCTTAAGTGGCCTTGGAACATGGTGAAAGGAATAGGGTTAGGGACTAAAGAGTGTTCTCAGTTAAACCTATTGGCATTTTAAAGGCCTGATTTTGATTGCTGTCATCCTCTATCTCTTCAATGGCATAACCCAAATGATATTGAGCCATATTTAGAATATCAATAGTGGTGTCATGGTAGATTTTCAACTTCAGGAAATGCTAAGTAGCAAAAATTCTTAAATCCTGGAGGGAAAGATAAGTGCTTCTCACCATAAAATAATACTCACCTTTACAATTTTTTTTTTTATTTTTTTTTTTTTAATAAAAGCAAAAAGAAGAAGGAAGGGGAAAAAAGATTAATAGTTACCAAAAAATATATCAGAATAGATGAGTTGAACATAAATTACATTTAGTAAGCCTACAAACAGCTCCACATGGTATTTCTGCTCCCAATGTATTATTAAGATGATTTTTCAGAAATGAAAATCATTGAAATTGACATTAGAGGAACCAGCAGCACAGAATAATAACCAACAGCTAAGCTACTGGTTTCTGACTAATGTTTATAATTCTCCATAAGCTCTTCTCAAATTCCTGTTAATATGGCCAAAGACATTCACAAATTGGAAAAGCTTCAGCCAATAGACTATGGCTTACGGACTTAGTGTGAGAAAGAGTTGGCACAGCTTCACAAAGCTCCCTCAAGGCTCTCTCAGGAGAGTCTGAAGTGACCAAAGACAGTGGTTTCTCAGACACTCTCATCTTTAATAACTCAATCTAATATTAGTTCATTTTCTCTCTAAGAGTCTTTTTGAATACTTTTGCAGCTGTATGGCTCAAAAAAAATTTTTTTTTTGAAAAACAGAAATTTTGAAGCAAAGTGGATTTCTAGTGGAAGCATGTTTGAATGAGAAAAATGTATTTCTCTCACACACAAATAATAATAATGTGCAAATTCTACAGACCAATGGTTTTGCAAGGACAGGATATGTAACATTGTAACATTTTGGAGGACACTGAATGTCCTTGTAGAGACTAGTTTCAGTTTAATAGCTGTGTAGTCCTATTGTCAAGAGAACTATTGTGCTTCTATTGCTGCAAAATTTAATTTTACTGTCCAGATTAGTTATTATATAGTAATGAGCCCTGTTACAAAGATACAGTCATTTTTATTATAAATGGTGATAATAATTCTGTCTACGAGGCACTCCTACTTCATGCAATGTATTGCGCTGTCACAGGATTAAACACACTCTCTGTTCCAAATCACTGTCTGATGTAATATTTGACATAGGGCTCCCTTTTACTATATTCAACATCTTCAAACTCTTTCAGCTGTTTAGAAGCCATTGGTATGTTTTCTTGTGTAAAATGTTCCTCCCTCCTCTTTTTTCTAATTTTGCTGGTATTTTAATTCTCATCAATAATTTCAATATAATTAAAAAGAGATGAAGAGAACCAACCATTGTGGAGAAAAAGTCTAATGATCTCCACAAGATTGTGGTTCAGCTTTTGTTGTTGTTGTTGTTTTGTGGAAATGTTCTGGCATCAAATACCATCCTGAACTACCACCTACTGACTGGTAAGTTTGTGTTTTGTTTTAAAGCACCTATTGTGACAAACATAATTTCTCATGCCAGGCCTCAGTCCTGCAGAGATCTGTCATGACAATGGGTTATCCAAAATTCCTTGAAGGGTGGGAAGCTGAACCAACAAAAGGAAAATGAGGCTGTGCATATTTATCACTTGTACTCCCAGTGTTTCAGTGGAAAACTCATGCTCCAAAGGTAAAGATAAAATCGAACCAGATGAAGAAGAGGGACTCTAACTGGTTGATAATCTGAACCATGTATAAATCGATGCAATATGTTCTTGTGTCTATAAGTGCCTTGAAACAATAGCTCAGAGCAGGATGAACCACCATGCTCACTTCTGTTTAAAATTACATAAACACAGACAATACAAAGACATTGTTAACTGTAATCCTCGTTTTGTATTTCTCCTCCACAGGATTCAGCTCTCTGTGGCTCAAGGCTTAGCTCCAATGCATCCTGGCTACAAAACCTGGAGCTAAATGTCAGAACAAATTGTTTTATTGTGAGAAAGGTCTGTGAGGAAGTGCACAGAGCCATCCAAGATAAAGAAGCTTAAACTGCAAATTCATAGTTAGCAGCCTGAGGATTTAAGAGGAAAAATACCAACACAGAACACTGGTGCATAAATTCCTAAAGGAACAAAACAGGGAGTCAGAAGATAGCAAAATAGCAAAATCAAGGGTGGAGGCTGACCTTTTGCCCCCTTGTTGATCAGTGGCCAGCAAAGACTGATAGGGCATCTTGTGGGGGATGTAAATATATTAGTGCTTAGTCTAATGGCTTGGAAAATGTAGTTATTTATTGCATGTCTTTATTGTGTGAAATATCTTCTTTGGAATTTAAGCTATGTCTGAAACTCTTGGACACATGACAAAAGCTGTTTGACTCAGGAAGAGTTAAAAGAATGATATTGCAAAGAAATTTATAATTTGCAGTTTGTTTTCTCCATCTCAAGGGAGTGGGTTTAGCCATTTGTATCACCACGATTTGGAAAATTACTAACAGCTTTTGTTTTCTATACTGACCTCTGACCACTTAGATGGGAATAGAAACCAACAGTGAAGAAAAAAACAACAACCCTGTCAACTTAAAGAATTCACTGTAGTCTTTTCTTTGATCTTCTTTCCTACAGTATGTTAAAAAAAAAAAAAAAAAAAAAAAAAAATATAAAAAATTTTTTATCCACATTTTTTTCATTTTTTTTTTAAAATTTTTTAAAAAAAAAAAAAAAAAAAAAAAAGACATCTGAGAACTTTTATTCCACCACATTTGCAAGCTTCTGTATTGCAGACCTGTTCATCATTGTTCCTATCAGTATCTAACGCTCTTAAACATGATATAGAATTCACAGATAGGTAAGAAATATTCTAACATGGAAATATATACTCTATGGGGATAGAGAGAAAACAAATAAAATTATACCTACAAAGGTGGTCTTGCCAACCAGTGGGGAAATTTGAAAATTACTCCATCTTATTGATTATTTTTGAAAATGTAGGATGTTTAAAAGAAAATAGAATTATTTGAAGCATAATTTCCAACTTTACATCCTTAGTGAGAACAGTGAGAGAAATAAACTCCAATTTTGTTCAACTGTCAGAAACCCTTCAGAAAGATGGAACTAAACTCTCAGGAACATAGTTAACATTTGGTCTCTTTTCATTATAACAACATTTATTTTGTTTACTTTCTTGGTCAGAACAAAAAAGATGGCAGAAGAAGGTAGAGGTGAGAGAGGAAAAAATATATATATATCTTATTTGGATGAATCTTTAAAAGTTCTTAAGCACAGTTGTGGAAGAAAATAGAAAATGATGCTTCAGGTATAAGATGTAAAGCATATAATGTGTCCTTCAGTTCACAGTAATAGAAAATATGATGGAGAAGATGTGCTTTGGGGTAAAATTACATACTAACTACTTTTGAATGGAGGTAATGCAAATGGAAATATTAAAATGTAATAACACCTTTATTGAAAAGTCAGATGAGAGAAAAACTGTCTGCTGCTATTTTCTTCTCAGATCTTTATGTGGTCTGACATTTCTAAGCAGACTAGCAGCAAGCAGCTGCACAGCTCTGGGAGATACACTAACAAAGATTGCTCTCCTGTAGAGCTGAGCCATCAGGACAAGCTTCTTAATATTTCTGGCATGAAACAGAGACCTTTCCTAAGATCTCTCTAGAGCCTCTGCACAGAAACAGCTGACACCATGCGGGCTCCCTTTAAACAGTTTTGAAATAAACTATGTTCTCCTACCTTTGTCCTTTCACACTGTAAACAATACACTTACATCTTTGATTTTAACAACTCTGATCCTCCAGGCCTGATTGTTACATCTCCACCTGCGATAACGGGTCTCACACCTCACCTCAGTATCTCTTCTGTTTCCTCCTTCATGTCCCCTCCATGCCCAGGAGCCTTTCAGATTCTATCTTCAAACTATCATGAAGCCTCTGAATGTGTTTGAGCTGGACAGTACAGCAAATGCATCTTTGTGAGCATTGTGATCAAAAGATACCAGGTAGTTTAAGTCTACTGTGATTACATTCAAGTCACAGAAAAAGTCTTACTTTAGGATGGATGCTGAGGTCTGATATGATCATTTTGAACATGCAGTCAATAAATTATAGTTCCAGAAACACACAGAGATCACTGAGGAGAATTACCATGCTAATAAAATGCCCATATCACTACAGAGGGAGAATAGCAGACCCATTTTTAACATATTTCACCAGTGTGTGAGGGGTGACTAGAATTCAGGGAATATTCTTATACTCAGCTGATGCCCAGATGTATTTTCAGAGTGCTGGGTTTCTTAGTAGTTAGAGTGGCCTAATGTCTCATGAAGCTTCCTGGTAACAGAAAAGGTTTACATTATCTTTGCAAAGTCCTCCTGACTGGTGCAAAGTGCTTTGCAATGATAAAGAATAATTGGGTCCTCCAAAGGTGTTATTTATTATTTTATTATTATTATTATTATTATTATTATTATTTTTAATGAGTCCAGCACTGCTGGCCATAACCATTTCTAACATAACATAACACAACAAATAGGAGCTTCTTAGAAATTTATAGGGAACTCCATTTTATTTCCATTCCTGGATTTGGATCTTTCTGTTCCTACATGAAAATAACACTACTGGATCATATGAGAAAGTTTTCCCTTGCCTGTCAAAAAAATATGGTTCAGACTGTTTGTTTCATGAGCCTAAAAGTATCGACATAACAGCATTCTCATGTCATTTGCAAACAAGGCACAATTATGTAATTATGAGATTTAAAGTAGATCTGGAATAAGATAGTAAATTTAATTCCCGTAGAAATGATTCTAGGGATTTGCAAGAAAATAATGAATATAGAGTTCATTTTCACCAAAATAATATTCTGCATCACTCCTCATAGGCAGATGAATACTTTATAGATTTTTTTTTTATTTTTTTTTTTCTCCAGACAGTGTGATATCCTAAGACTGTTTTAAGATGCTTTGTTGTCAGATTTTAAAAAGAGATGTACAGATAAAACACATTTTGAAAACAATACACTATAAATTTAAAATCCATGTTTTCCTTGATTGCATGTCTACTCAGGAGAAAAGTTCTAGTTCATTTACAGGCTATTAGGTTCAAAACAGAAATGACTGGATGAAATTCAGTGAGTCAGATGAAGTGGTAAGTCAGAATAAATAATACTTATGGCTTAAAATCTATTCAACTCTTTAGAGGAAAAATAAAATAAAATAAATCAATTCAGATAGATTTGTAACATACAGTTTATTTTGTTATTTTTAAGGGAAAGAGAGAAAGCTCTAGTCTACAAATACACATTTCCTTGGGAGCTCTTCTTGGTTTATCAAACTAACGGTGCATTTCTACATACTTTTGAAGACCAAGAATAGGAGCTGAAAACTTGGACACTGATTCAGCAAGGTACTCAAGAATGAGCTCAGCCTTAAAATTGCTCTAATCAAAGCAACGTTCCTGGTGCTACTGCTTGATTTTAGAAAGTAAATTTAGCAGTAATGAAAAGATGCCAGAATGAAAGAAGTGAAGGCTGTCATCTCTTTATGCACAGAACAAAATGACACTGGAAGTGACAAGGGAAGCTTTTTTAAGACTTCGCCTCCACCCCATCCTTATCACCCCCATCCCCATATATTTAAACTTCCTTTTTTTTCTGAAGCAGTCCTTGAAATGCCCAACAATTTTAGTTAGTACCAAAAATAGTAAGGCTATTATTGACACCAGTTCAAACTAATCACCTAAAAGGCTGTTTGTAGCTCTAGCCAGTCCTATCAACTGGTCAGTCCCCTTAACAATTTAGCATCTTTTTCCCCCTCTCCTTGTCACAAATTCACTGCTTGAACTTGTTGCCCAGAGTTCCCACATTACCAAAACCTCAGCACAGTGTCTGCTACCTTTTCTCTCTCTGGGAACGTCAGGATATTTTTCTGATTTATGGGTGTCTGGAGAATGATAGGGTCAAGGGCACAAAGGTGACAAAGAGAAATGAGATTTGGGGTGGATTACTGGGGGCCTTCAGTATCCTTTTAAGCTTCCAAAGGTGTTAGGTTGTGAAACAAAGGTTGTCTTGGTGAAAATTTTTCAGAAGAGGTGGTTTGGTTTCTTAACAAGCACACAGCCTTCATAAATCATAAAGAGATCATTAACTGGGAAATAAAATTTTATACCTGCACAACTCCTACTTTTTGACATTGACACACTTCTCATCAGTACCAAGTAACACTTCGTCCCTGATGTAACACTGAAAATAAAACTATTCTCTGTGTTATAATATGGGAAAGATTTTTATTTATTCATTTATTTTTTTCTTCAGTGTCCTGTTTTTTTGAACAAGAACTCTGCAACTGTCAACAAGATCTTACCAGACTTCCATTAAGATACCTTTTGCATTGTCATAAAGCAACAGGACAGGACTGAGGTTGTTTCTGTACTTCTTGTACAGGGCACTCTACAGGATACTGGACTGCTCTTTATTACTGTCCCTAACCTGAAGTACTGAAGAATTTATACAGACTCCTCAGAAACCTGTTCTCACAAGGATTCAGGAACAGGATGGGAAATGAATGAAAGCTATACCCAGTTCTCTCCCATCTTGCCTCTGACAGAGGCTGGAGGATGCATAAGAAAAAAGATAGCACCAGAGAAAGGATATCTCCCTGGATATTTTTCCTTACTTGGAGAAATTAAAAGTTACAGGAATTAGATGAATTTGTCTAACTTTGAACATGATAATGATTTGTTTCCCATGATGTTCTCTAGAAATAAGCTCCAAATTACTAATGCATCATTTGAAAAATAACTTCCTTGTATTTATTTTAATTTTGGAGAGTGATCAGAGAACCCGTAGCTCTTCTGTTTAGAGTGTCTTATCTCCTTTTGGATGTTTCTTTACAAGCTGAAAAGTCTTATTTTGGTTAGCTTTTCGTCATGTCTGATCATATTTGCTGGCCTACGCTGCACCGTTTTTACACCTACTGTATCCTTCTTGAGTAACTACACTAGGTATTCAACATATAGAATGCTTACATTTTGTACCATGGTGCAGATAATTTTTTAAGCATTCTCTTTGATCACTTAAAAAAAAAATCCCTGAGTTTTATATCACCTTGCATTTCTTAACACTGAATTTCATTTCTCATTTTATATCTCTGTAACTTAGTCTGATAGATTGTCCAGCAAAACCTTAGGCATATTTAATTTTTACTATGGTGATTAATTTTGTGTCAGCAGCAAATTTTGTCACCTCAATAATTTCTCCTTCTTTCAGATCATTAATAAATACATGGGATAGCACAAGCTCCAGAAAAGATTATTGGGTGAAAGTATCAATGGTAAACCATCTATTTAACTTTGCAGTAGCTTTTGGAAATTCAATAATTGAACTGAAATTCAATTATAGCAAAAATGCTATATTTGCTAGAAGCCTTTTATCCCTTGTTTTATGACTGTTCCCAAGGATCTAACAGGTCTGTGAAACGTGACAACCATGCTGATTTTTCTGTAACGTTTTGTATTTATAGATAGGAAACTATTCCTATTTTATTATAATCCCTACTGGTTTTCCTACACCAGAATATTCATGGAGTTGTACTTTTCTGAAACATCTCTTAAAAATTGGTCTAATGTTCTCTGTTTTCTTATAGAAAGCTTAACTCTAGAAGTTAGATATATGTTTTAGTGAAATATTTTAGAAGAGTTATTAGTTGTATAACTTCTTAACCTTTCGACAGTGAAAACATGGACATAACCAAATTTAACTTTGTTACTTTTTTTTTTTTTTTTTTTTTTTTTTTTGTCCATTTACACCTAAGTAACTTCATATCCTGACTAACTTTCTGGTAGGCTCCATTCTTTGATACATTTTCAAAAATTCCTATTAGATTTTTTTATTTTTTTTTTCTGCCTTTTGCAATTTTCTTATCAAGGACTTTGCTGACCTGCCTCATTGTCATCCTGTGTCACATGACAATTTATGTGTTTTGTTTGTTTGTTTTGTTGTTTTTATTTTTTTCCCCCCCTTATTTGGACAATAAAGGAAACACAAATATTTGTTTTTTTCTCTCAAATGTCAACCACTGTCTGGCAATGCAGTGAAGGGAATATTCTGTCCTCCTGGATGAAATGTCTTCACAGAAAAACTAGGGAGGTAAGGGAGAGTTTTTTAAAAGCAAAAGTAGTTTTGCCAAGGACAATAGCACATCTCTACACCATTCCCAGCACAGCAACACTTCAGAAATATAGCTGTTTTAATCCAGTAGGTTTAACCTTTGAGTAGAGATATTAAATACTGCATGAAATATGAACTGCTGAGTGACATTTGCCTAAAATGTCACCTTATAAAACTCCTGAATTAGAATGGAATCTTTAAAGATAGCATATAAAACTCTCTGTTAAGCTGACAGTCACATTTGTTACTAGTTATCTCAGGTTTTTCATGAAAAGTGTTTTCAAGAGGTCTGCTAATTCCTGAGGTGAGAGTCACTGAAACAACCGCTTTAATTGGACACAGCAGTATCAGAAGAAACAGACTTAAATTTTAGATGGGGAAGGTTCTTCCTCACTCCTTTGCTCAATCACAGTGGACACCACATGGTTCCTATCTAATCTGGTCATGGTCCTCTCAGTTTACTTCTCATTGGTGAATCTTCCCTTTTTCAGTTTCATCTCTCTAATTTTTCTTGTTGATGCTCATCCATAAATACCAAGTCCAGAGACCAAAGTCAAGTGAGAAACAAATCCTATCTTTCAATATCTTTGAATGTATATGAAATATATGATTATACTTAGTTATATATGAAAAATGGAATTATATCTGCCATGTTTTCAGTGTCCCCTGACATTATAGGAACTCTGTCCTGCAGTAGATTTCTGCCCTTCATTTAATTCACCTATTTCGCTTTGATCTTCCTAGAAGGAAAAGTTTCTTAAAATGAATCCCAACAGCTCAGCAGAGCTTCTGGCAATTGCTGTTGGATGTCCCCATGAAAAGAATAGAAGATTGCTACTCAAGAACACTCTATGTTGATCCAATAAAGTTGTGCAGTAACTTGTGTAATGACATTACTTTTTACTTCAGCGAGGTAGACTTTTGTGCCTTACACTCATTGCTGATACTGCATTCCTAGTAATAGTTTTAGATTGAAAGTCCATTAGGAGCAACAGGTTTTAAACTGTACAGTTGTACACAGTGTCATTCTTGCTTTGTATTCTGTTACAACAACTATGCAATTGATGGAAGTAAGTTACCATTGTAAGTCCCTTGAATTTGCTGTGTTTACCACATTAAAAAGAAACACTTTGGGAATTAAATCCCCATGTACTTGGAAGCAGCATAAATTGATAAAAATCAATAATCAATGCACTTTATATTTTAGATGGTAAACATTATTATTATTATTATTATTATTATTATTATTATTATTATTATTATTATTATTTTCCTCCCAATGACACACAATTCTTCAGGTATGTTCTCTCAGATGATCCCAGGTCATATTGTTTCTTTTAACAGAATTTTCAGAACAGATGACTACAAAAAACTCATGCAGCAAAGACAGACCTTCATTTACCTCCAATATATTCATTTTCTCGGGTTAATACAAATAACAGTGGATGAGGTCATGGTCACCTTACTGAGGCTTATGGATCACCTCCTGAGATTAACACTCAATACAAAGCTGCCTACTTAGATAATACAAGCCATGTATGATGAAGACTGGAAATGTGACCTGCAGAGACTCATGCCTCCTCTATAATCACTTCAAAACATAGGTCACCCTTGACTTGGCCAAATATTCTGCTAGCTGATGAACAACCCCTTATTTAGCATACATCATGGAAAATAGCTAGGGAAGTGTGTAATTTATAAAAGTGCTTCTCTGGCTTAGAATACAACCACAATAGGCAAGGAAGCCTGTTGTGGGTTAACTTTGACAGGCAGCTAAACACTACAAAACAGCTTGCTCACTTTTCCTCCATGGGATAAAGAACAGAATAGAAAGAGTAAAAGAGAAAACTTGTGGGTCAAGAGAAAGACAGTTTAATAAGCAAACCAAAGTGGCACACACAAGCAAAGTGAAATAAATCATTCAGTCACTACTTCCCATCATCATTCAGGAAAGCAAGGCTTCTTTACATGTAATAGTTACTTGGGAATACCAACACCATAACCCTGAATGTCCCAACCTTTTTTTCCCCAGATTTTTCTGCTGAGCATGGCATCATATGGCATGGAGTATCCCTTTGGTCAGATGGGGTCAGTTATCCTGGCTGTTTCCCTTCCCAGCATATTGTGCATTCCCAGCCTATTCACAGCAGGGGACAAAATACGATACAGATAAGGCCTTGATGCTGTGTAAACGCTACTCAGCAAGAGCCAAAACTTTGCTCTGTTATCATCAACATTGCTTTGGTCACAAATCCAAAACATAGCATCTTATGAACTGCTATAAAGAAAGTAAACTCCATCCCAGCAAAAAAATAAAAATAAAAAATAAATAAAATGTATGATCTCTACTCTTTATCCATACCACTGGGGATTGTGGGATTTAGGCATAATATAAAAGATCAAAAACACATAGTTAGGGAGCTTAACAAGATCACCAGCCATTCTTCTGGTAATGCTGCTGTGCTCTGACTCTTTCTACAATATCTGACAAATGTATTTTCAAACAATAGTTATTTAAAGAAATATCGGAAAGAATTTTGGAAAATGAGGTGACTAGACCTGCTGACAGAGTGAGATACTTCGAAGGAGACCTACTGGAATCAGATTCCCCTTGGATGCATTTTCATTTTGCAGGGAAAGAAGTTCTCTTCTAGAATTGTGTTTCTATGGGAAACAGTATAACATTTTTCCTTTTCTACATGGATCCTACCCTGTCATTTCAACAAGGAGATTGTACTCAGCAGTACCTTACTCAATGACGTTGCAAAGTCTATGATCAGTTTAAAACATTCTAAATTTGTCTCTTCTCTATGTTTAATTATTTCATCTAACACTGGCTCTTTATTAACTTATAAATATAAAAGTAGTTATTGACTCTTCATCCAAAAGCATTGTTGTAGACTGAACTAAATCCAAAACAAATAGTGAGGTTCTGAAGATTTAAAACAATTACTTTGGTACTGGCAGTAAAATTATATTGTATAGAGATTTTTCACTGTTGACCCTGAAGGGGTGTGGGGTAGGGGAGAAGAAAAGAAAGATCTTTAATAATGAAAGGTGCTTTCAACAGCTTTATGAATAAGAAGGAGTACCAAAGGTGATTCATGTGACCCAGGGAATGAAGAATAATTAATAAAATACAAGAGAAATTAGATTTGGTTCTTCTGGGAGAAAAACAGCTAGAACTCTAAGGGGAATAAACATAAGAAATACAGCAAGAATAAATGACCGTTAGATGACATTGAAACATAAATTAATGTTCTAATAGAACACAATCAAACATACACTGAAACAGGTTTATTTTCCAAAATATAAACTTTAGCATTAAATGCTAACAATGACATTCAAAGAAAAACACACACACACAAACACACACACACATATATATAAATATACAATCAAGTGGGAAAAAGAGTCTACAGGAATACAAAGGAAGTCTAAGACATGCTGTAAGACTAGCATTTTGTTTTCATTTTTCTTTCAGTATTCTAGAACACTATATGAGAGCTCATGCATGGGGTAAATTTATTGAGAAAGTCAAACAATCTTCTATTTATTTATTTATTTGTTTATTATTACATGTTTCCAGTATGTAAGTATAACTGTTAGTTTTTCTGTCACTGAAGATCTGCACAGCTCCTCTGCCCTTAGCCCTCTCAGTGAGAGCTGTAAGAGGAAATGAGAGTCTCAATGGTAAGCTATTGTGCTTAGTGTATACATTAACATCACCTGAAAAGTAGAAGCTTTGTAGTTCAAACTTTTTGAGAAATGGACTGATTTCTAAAGACAATCTGGCTTAGAAGTGAGTAAAAGTTTTGTACTTTTGAAAAGCATATTTTTTCATGACAATCCAGCAATTATTCTTCAGAGTGGCGTGAATATACTGGGGCATGCTTCATTTAGCCCAGAAGTCATCACTAAGTTCTTGACCTACTAGAAGAAGCAGAAGTGTTTGGGTCCTCTGTTACTAAATACTTTCTATTATCTAAGCACTAGCAAAACCTCAGTCCAATCAAAAATTCTTAGAATAAGTCTCAGAAAAGGGAAGAAACTCTTGTATCTAGATACACCTACAGTGCTTTTAAAGTTTGAAATAAAAGTACTGACATTATAATATACATTAACTCCAATTTTCCAGAAAACAAGCAGGAAAATAAGTTTTTCTTAGGAAGAAAATTCTGTTTTTGCAGGCAAAAAAAAATAAAAAGCTCTTTCGGATTTCTCTCAAAGTATTGCTAACACTTGTTGCTTTCATTTTTGTCACATACAAATGTTCATGCAACCTTCCATAATCCATTTGTACCCTGGTGCCAGTCCTGGCAGCCAACCCCCAAAGAACCCACTCATCTATATTGTTCACCTTCTGCTGAGCCTTATGCTTCCCTGCACTTCTGGCAGTGGCCTCCACCACACCAGCTGAACCACCAAATGCAAATTTAGACAGGGTTGAATAAGTTTGAACTCCCTGGACCCATTAGTGACAGCTGCTCTGGCACATGCTCTCTGGAGTCATATGGCAGGACTGCTCAGTGCCTCCCTTTAGAGGCTGCACCTATTCCTGACTTCCCAAATGCTTAATTGCTCCTTCCACTGACACTGAAAGCAATGACCCATCAGAAATGATGACAATATTCCAATATAATACAATTTTAGTTATGTATCTTAGGAAAATGTAATATTTTATTACATGCAATTACATGTAATTACATATTACATTATTAATTTATGTATACTATCAAAATGCTTTCTTTATATCCAGGACTCCTGATGTCAACATCATGTAACAAATTAAAGGATACCTCTGGAAAAAAAAAAAAAAAAAAAAAAAAAAAAAAAGATGAATCACTTCTAATTTGAATTACATGTGTTATGCTTATTGCTCAGTATGGAGCTTGGAGAATCAAACAAGATAATTTACTTTTTCTTTACTTTTATCTTTATTACCTTTACCTTTATCCTTATCCTTATCATCTTTATCATTTTTATTTTTATCTTATCTTAATCTTTGTCTCTTTTATGTTTTAAGATGGATTTCGAGTGCTCAGCAGTGTTTGATAGACTGAAATTTGGGGATTTAGGCAGTGTGAAGTAGACTACAGAGTTAATTGCTTCAGTATCACCTGAGCATTAAATTCTCTAGTACTCCTAGGGTACTAATTGTACTTTGAAATCCCTCTAGTGATTGGTTTTGTCCTGGTATCTTATGAACAACAAGGCTTAAAAAACCCTTGTGAGATAGATTTCATTACAGCTTTTAAATAGTTATATAAACTGGACTGCAAAGAGATCAAGTTCCTTGCTCAGTGGTGTGCTGTGAATCAATGATAGACTCAGCAATAGACCTGAAATGACCTATAGCAGTTTCCTTTCCTTTCACTGACAGGCTGTATTTTCTCAGATAACAAATTGCACAGGCCTTTTCTTTTCCCCTATGGAAAGCAAATTATCAGTAGTTGGAGTTAGACTTTTTCTCTTTTTTAGGAGGCTACATAATGTTTTCACAATTAGGCAGTTTCCTGATGGGAAACTTCTGCTTGTTTTTGTAAAGTTTTAGAGCTCCACCAACCTTCTGTCTGTTCTGTTATTTTAGATCTCATTTTTTGTAAAACAAACAAACAAAAAACTTTTGATCTTGTGCACACTTGTTTTGCCTTCCTACTTTCTACACCTGGTCTGGAAGTTGAAAATAGAAAGGAATCTTCCAAAGTCCTTTTTCAAAGGTAGTGCTCATGAACAAATTGGTATGGGAGAGGAAGAGAGAGCTGTGATTCATTATAAGGACTTCAGAACAACAAACCACTCTCTTAGGGAAAAAATAAATAAAAATAAATAAAAAAAATAAAAAAAAGAATGTAGGCAATTGTGTCTTCCTTTCAGTTGTTAATAAAATGGAAGCAATGTTTTACAAAGCTGTAAGAGAAGTTCTGTCAGAAATCTCTTTATCTGAGACATCAATATAATGCATTAAAGCAAATTCTTCATTCAGATCCCATCCTTTTTCTCCATTAGAATCAGCACTATTTTCAGATCTAAACTGCCTCAGCGAGCACTTATTGTCAGGGAAATAGCTGTTACAAAATGAGATGCAGAGTCTAGAGTAGCGTCAACAAAATATTGCACAGTCTGGAGCAATAACAGTGAAGAATCCCTTTCACTTCATACTAAACAAGCAAAATTGTGGAAAACAGCCCTAGCACTGATGCTACTCAGCTTCTTAAGCACCGAGTGTTTGTTTCATTTCCTTTGATGGTATTTGTCAACCATCTTCTGTTATGCAATATAACAAATGGTAAGAGCCTGGTTTTGCACAGACAACTTGAGCTGTCTCCAGTGACCAAGAGCTATGAAATCAATGGCTCTTCATTTGCTTTCCATCTCATATCTCCTGCATGCTTCCTAACTGATTGCTAGCTTTACTAGCCCACCAACACACAGGTGACTTTCATTTACTATAAGACACATGTTCAACATACCTGTAAACAGTTTTGCAATGATTTGTAGATACGGTCTCACGGTGTAATGTCATTCTTAGACTGGAAATGGTGTCTGTTAGCATTTGCTAGTTTTCCACTGTGCAAGAGGTATGTTGGATCAATTAACGTACGGTCAGTTGCCTCCCTGAGCAACTCCACCATTCATTGTCAAATAGTGAACCCTGGTGAGAAAGTTAGGTCTTTCCCATATAATGCATGATGACCCTGTTTAGATACCAGGTCAGCATGAGGTCACAGGTGTGATAAACATACTGTTTCCAAAGCCAGTAAAACTATCATACTATGTTGGAACAAGCCTTAACCTTCACTGTACTGATCAGCCTTGACCTGTTTCACATTATTTTAAGGTGCTCGAGGAATCAGTCTGGATGCTAGCAAGACAAACACCTACATATCAGATGCTGCTTGTTTTCTTAAGGACAGTGAAGGAGGTCAATACCTATTACCACAACTATTGCCTAAATGGAATTTCAAACACAGTGGCCCATTACAGTTTAAAACTACAGCACTGTTTTGTTTAGGGATATATTAGCTTTTCATAAAAAAAAAAAAAAAAAAAAAAAAAAAGTTTAAGAATTGAAAAGATTGATTCCTTAGCCAGTTATCCTGCCTCCATAACCTAACTTTTGCTTTGTTCTGCTCCAGAAGGAAGGACTGGATGGAGGAATGAGAGGGTATTTATTCCCTAGCTCGCTGCTCTGGGCTATATGGAAATATTTGTGTGAGTTCTCAGTATGCTGAAAGCCTAAAGAACAACTCTGCATTGTACAAAGATTTGACTAAGATGCAGTCTGATTCCCATAAGGGTAGCTGCACAGCTTTGCAGCATGGCACGCAGTGCAGTGCACAAGCTGCTTACATGTATTAGCTTGATTGAAGATAGACATAGTCACGTGCAGTAGCGGAGGTATGTGCAGAGGCTGGTTTTGCTGCATGTGACAGACCGTTTTTAACAGAATATATTAATTTCATTACTTTCTTCTTGCAGGTAACTGATGCTTCAGTAAATTCAAAGTATTTCCATATAACACAGAATCCTACATATTTCCCACATCTACTCACTCAGTAGTTCAAAAGACTGAATGAAGGAAACTTGTATTGGTATTAAGGCAGTTTAAAAACTTCACTGGAAAGACCTGGCTTTTAACTGAGAGTTTTAGAGAGAAAAATATGCTCCTGGAGTTAAATAATTGTTTTTCAATAGGTCTTCATATCTTAGGAGTCACAGTCCTGCTGACATGCAATGAAAATCTTGCTCTCACTTGTCTTTGAGGACTTTAAAAATCAAGACAAATATTCCAAAATTGCTGGAGTACCTTTGAAAAATTTCACCTAAACCACCGTCGTAGAATACTGCATACATATGAGATCAGGATTATGTTTCATGTGCTCGTTTCTCTTAAATAAGAAAATGATTTCACCTTCCTCTTTTCACTGTTATAAACATCATGTATAACTTAAAGGCAACAAGCTTTTATTTCCACAATCAGCCTATGGTTAAAGTTAATTATAAATGAGAAAAATGTTGTCAACAATTCAGTTCACAGATCTTCTAGAGTTAACCTATGTGGCATTTTAAAGCTAGCATTATAGCAAATAGTCTAGCCTTAATAAAAGAAAGATAATGGATGCTACATAAATTGTTAAAGGAAAATATTCTAGCCAAGATAAATCAGAGAGCATCAAAAATCATCCTCTTATTCTATCTGTTAAGTCAGGTTAGATCAAATAGGGTGATTTTATGCTTTGATCAAAAATTTGTTTCTTTGAAGATATTAATTTTGCTGAAAGATTAACAAAAGTATATCCAGTGCTTCAAGCAAGATAGCACAGAAGGCACCACAAAAAATGAGGATTTCACACATTACTCCTGCATCGCTACAGATGAGGTAAACATGGCACTTCTCCTGCTGATCAGCTTGCATTGCAGGAAAAGCTAGATATCTCTTCTCAGTCATGCTGGTAACCCAGACTGAAATCTCAACCCACTGTAACAGGGAACATCAGGCTTGTCAGTGGTCTTAAAGTGGGAAAGTAAATCCATCAAAATCAAGCCTTTTTGATCTAAAAAGTAAACTATTTATCTGGAGATAAATAATTTTTGTGCATGAGAAACAGCGTCTTGTCCACAAAATACACAGACTTCATGGACTTCCTGGGAAACACACTGCTACCCAGTACAGGTAGGAAAGCCTGTACATGGCCAGTGACTGCTTGTGCAGTGCCTTAGTTTACCTATCAACATTCCAGATCTGATTTTATTAAAGTTTTGATAATGCTTAGAGTTTCTGAGATGCAGAAATTCAAATAAACCCAAGATATTTTTATACCTTCTCATTTCTGCCATTTAGTTAGGTGTTCTGATTTTTGGTTCCCAATAAGAGCAAGTAGTCAGAGAGACAGAGAAACTAAAAGACAAATTAGCCCATCTTCTTTAAGACCCCCCAAAAATACAAACCTTAAATCAAAAAACTCTAACATGCCTAATGAAAAGACTTAGGCATTAAGAAATTTCCTTTAAGTCAGAATTTCACGGGTTCCTTTTCCCCACTCTGCAGTCCCAAAAGCAAACTCCTGCCTCATTAGGACAGTCACAGGACTGTGTCCCTATAGTTGCGCCAGTACGCACAGCTTTTGGCATCAGTAACTCCCCTGCATCTCACAGCACAGGCAGTGCATGCATCTGCCTGAGTGGGCATGTCAGTCCTGCCACAGAAGTTTGGGTGAGCTCTGAATTTTCTCCTCTCTTGTAAGATACATGCACAATCCCTCCCTGTAAATTGCATAATAAGGAAAGGATTTTGCCAGACTGTAAAGGATGGATTGGATTTGTATGCAGCTTTACATTTGTGTATATATATATATATTTGCCTTTCATCTGAATGCCATGCTTTGATATATCTACATAAACACAGATAGCATGTGTCCTGTCTGGTCCATATACCCAATGTGGTGATGTTCTTGAGTGCAAGGCATAAAGCTCCTGCCAGCTTAAGGACAAAGCTCTGTCTGACTGAAATGTCAGATACTATATTAAAGCGGTAGCAGATTGTGATGATAATGAAGTGCTGCAGCCTGTCGCTATGTTACCAACTGCTCTGAACTGACATGTCAGAAGGAATAGGAAAATGCCCAGAATCCCTGTTAGGATCCCCTTCCCACACCTACCACCGACTGAAGTATTTAAAATATTTACAAATATAGCCAACATGTTTTTTTTACAAAGCCTAAAAAGATAAATATATCATTCCGGTGAGTCTGCTGTCTAAAATCATCCCCTTGCCTTTCCAGTTAGCCTCAGACTGCATCCTGCACCCTCCAACAGAAAGAGATTGATTTGGGAATGGGCACTTCTCTGCCCAATCTCTGTCCCTTACAGAGGCCAAATTCCCCCTGACTGCTGCAGTGTGTTTAAAAGTAGATTGAAACAGGAGGAGAGATGGGTTCCCACTGATGGCTGAGGATGAGGTGAGAGCTGTGAATGCTCTTTCAGGGGAAGGGGGGCATGCTCCATCCCTCAGCCTGCTGATTCTATTACCGTCTTATTTATAACGCATTAGCGTCACCGACCTGGGCAATGAGCCTTTTGGATAATAACGCTGGCTACAGCTGGCCCTTAAGGGGTGGGGGCAGAAGTGAGGGTGGTGCACAAGGGCACAGCAAAACCATTGCCTTCATCCTGCACAGAGCAGTGCTTGCTGCAGGTTTAATCCCTTCCCTTCCCTCAGCAAATCTACCACTGTACAAACCAGAAAGCTCTTGCAACGAAACCATTTCTGCTCTCATGGATTTTTTTTTATTTTATTTATTTATTTATTTTTTCAAACAGACCAAAACAGAGTCCTTATCATGACGCTAGGGATGTGCTACGACTTGCCTGGCAATTTTGATATGAGATGGATCTTCATCACAGGGTGTGTTTGCTGAGGAGAGATTGTGTTTGGAAGGGCACTGGATCTGGATGTGATTCTGCGTTCATAGAAGCCAATGTCATTTTTAAAACCCTCTGTCTACTCAGTCAAGCAAACAAACTGGTTGGAGTTGATTGTTTCCTACTGCACACTACACTGAAATAGAATTCTTAATTATTTTATCAGTTGTGGCTGAATTTTCAGTTACATAAATTGGTATGTTTTCCCAACATTGTGAAAAGAGATCAGTTCTCTGAAAAGTCTCCAATGTTTAAAATAGAAATAGATTTTTTTCTTTTTCTGAAAATCTACTATATTGTTACATTAATTCAGCAGTAATTATTTTACACTGGTTTTAGGCAAAAGTAAATTTGTTCTAAAAATGCAGAACAGATACATTTTTAAGAGTCAATAAAACAACAACTATAGAAGTAATTCCATTGTTTGTGAAAAATCACATTCAAATATCAGAGACTGCCAGACATTCAATTTCAGTCATGATTTTTTTTTTTTTTTTCAATATGATGTGAAGCTGAGCTTCAGAAGGAGACTGTAGCTACAATGCTCGAGGTACTAGATGAAATGGAGGAATCAGTGTGGTATGTTGCTTAGTGGGGTAATCCATAGGTAATGGAAGTCAGGATCTATCAGGATATCTACTTTTTTTTTTTTTTTTTTTTTTTTTTTTTTTTTTGAATGCATGTGAAAAAATTAATGTTCAGAGCACAAAAGAAGTCCTGTATACCTAGGAGAGTCCTACTCCTATCCCTGTCCTCCTGGTAGTAAGGGCACATGATGACTACTGTTCTTCTTCTGAGAAGGATAGTAAAACAGACATTTAACCAACCTCCTGAGTAAGAGGCCATGGAAGTTTCTTGGCCTATCTTACTCGATCAATTATATTTACCCTTGAGCCACTTCAAAGCACTTGTTATCAGTCCTGCCATATAACTCACAGGGAAGTTGGAAGAACTTATACAACAAATGCAAGGTCACGCCAATATCATTTAGGTGTTATATTTTCTTATCTTTCAGCTCTGTTTTATACTCCACTCTTTTGCACCACCCATTCTTGTGAATGGGCAGCCTCTAGACCTAGCTGAGACAAGAATCTGAGAACTTGTTTTTCTCGTTTGGCTGTGCTTAGCCACAGCTATCAGCAGGTGTATATGACTAGGCTAATATTACATATCAAGGAAAGAGAGACATTACAAAGGCTAACTCCAACAGTCCACAGTAGCTTCCAGCTGCAGTATAAAACTCTCTTGGGTAGACCAGGGAAGGGCTTCAGGTAAAAAGCATGTGCTATCTCATCAGAGATTTATTGCTACTAAAGAACATGATTAGATTGTCCAAAGAAGCTGTGGGATGTCCACTGTTCGAAGCTATCCAGATGTCCGCCAGAAATATTTTAGGCATGAGGTACCTAAAATACGTCATGATCCTGATGATTAACTGAGGTCCCTTCCAGTTCTATTTTCTATGACTGTATAATTCTGATGCATATTTTAATGTATTTTCTGCCTCCCGTGAAGGAGGAAATGTTGCTGTCTTGTTTCTTTAATAGTATTTGGTGGTATACTTTTATTGACAGCAGGGCACCTGGAGCACAAGATGTCAGATGTATTGACTCAAATATAAATATATATATATATATTTCTACTCCATTAGTTCTACCCAGCTCTTTACTCCGATCCTCCAGATAGATTCCTGATCAACATAATTAGAGCAGAGAGTTTTGTTTTTTACTGTTCAGTTGAAAGTTTTGTTGTGTGTATTTTTATTTATTTTTTCTTCCCTCACAGGACTTCAGTGCATGAGCTTGACAGCATCAGCCTGGTTGATTGAAATGTGCCTTTTAACTTTGTCTTAAGAGAAAACGTGGAGAGAAAAAAAAAAAAAAAAAAAAAAAAAGGAAAACAACACTGTAAATGAAAAGTGCAAGATATCTACCGCTCCACAGCTCTTTCCAGCTTCTGTGCTGAGTGGTTCAACAAGGGTTGATAGAATAAAACTAGGGTCTGCCTGCACCAGGGAGACTTGTAATGAATGAATGAAATTACTGGGGACTTCAGCCAGTTTAGCTGTAATGAGGGGAAGTCTTCTGTGGTCAAGGTTCTTGGCTTTGGTTGTTTTTATCCATTTGCTGTCAGTGCATGTTTTATAGATGACCATTATTTGCAGGATGTCAGCAAGCACATGTGCTCACAGTTGGACACTAAGGAGCCTCAGTAATACTGAGATTATCTATAAGCACAAACAAAGATTTGTGAAGATAAGTTCCAGCCATAGCAAAATCTGACAAAACATCAGTTTGTCACATCCAAATACATTACCATGCACATATTTGTGTTCTCTGTTTTCTTGAGCCTGAAATGTCCCTTGGATTATTACAGTTCCTGGGGGGTTTCTGAGTTACAGGTAAATGAGAAGAAGCTTAATGGATTCATTCCCATTTTCATATTTCTGTTTATGATAGGAGACATACAAGATGTATTTTCTAGCTTGTGATAACTAAAACACTACAGTCAGATAGAAAGTCTTTAAATAAATTTACAAATATAATTTCATAAATGACAAATATATATATATATATATATATATATATATACACCATCTTATACTGTGTGATATCATTTCACAAAAGCCAATGCTGTAGAATATAGGTACCTGTGCACTTTTTCTATTTCACCCAGGTTCTGCTCAGAGACTTTGTTCTTCTCCAGTTCTTGGAAGTGCTGATCTTTACGCACGAAAGAGGAGAACATTTCTGTACCTTGGTGTTTTAGAGCTCAAGTGCATCCTTAACTAGCTTTCTGCTCTCCTGTGAAGAGAAGAATTTCACTTATATGTTTATCAAGTTTGTCATCTCTCCTCTCCGCCTTTAAAGCATCCAAAACATATGCCAGGGAGTAACACAAAAGTGTTACAAAGAGATAAAATGAAGAGATGATCAATCAAATCCAAAGATGGCATGGCTGAGAGCTAAAAGTCTGGTCCATTTAGTTTGCTGGTAACACACTCATCTCTCTCTCTCTCTCTGGAGCTAGATCTTCTGGGTTTTCTGAGTACAAAGCACAGCATTTAGATGCAAATTCTTTCATATTGGCCACTATATGGTAATAAGGTCACTGAAGTGGATTGTGGCCGGCCAGCCAGAGAGTGTGCAAAAGTTACTGCTTCAGAATCGAAATGAATAGGTTGTTTTTGTCTTGAGAGTACAGATAAGTAAAGTGAAATGATCTGAACTGGGATTTAGCAGATCCCTAAGGACAACAGCCTGCCAAGCAGGGCATACTGAGTGGCTTCAAATGGGCTCAGCCCCTTACTGCCAGGACAGCATCCAAACTGACCCCGTTATCTCCTGCAAAAGGAAGAGTATCAGCTCTAGTTCCTCTGCTGCCAGCAGCCTACAGAGTTTACTTGGCTGAAAGTCCTGCTTCTAATAGCCCAATCATGGCATTAGAAATGAGAGTTTCTTATTATTTAACTTTGTAATATTCCCTGTAGATGTTGGGATCAAATTCATCCTCTGAGCATTTCATTTCAGTGCGTCTTTTCATATTTCCTCAAAGATTAACAGTGATTTCTCCAGGAAGAGAGAAGTACCTGAGAAGTTACTGACTGACTTCCACAGTAGCACGGACATATTATGCTGACATTTCTAATGAAATCATAAACAACCATCCAAAGAAAGAGGATACAAAGTGATTTCAAGAAGTTCTGCTAGCCAGTTTCTAATCAGTTCTTGCTCTAAAAGTAACAGAAGATTGTAACAGCATCATGATGATTTAATAGGAATAAAAAATATGATTTATTAGTCTCCAAATTAACAGGAAAGTTTACAGTGCTGGCACAAAACAGTTGGTCCTGCTGTCTCATCCTCTCTACCTTCCTACTTACCATTTATTATTGAAATATATTCCTGTGTGACTGTAACAGATGCAATCATCTTGAAGGAAGAAAAAAAAAGTCAGTGGCTTCATAATAGCTAATATGAGTTTAATTTCCAGTGTCTGTGATAATAGAAGTGTACCTCTTAAAGGGAAAAAAATAAAAATAAAAATGAAAATAAAAATAAAAGTAGGATTACATTTTACCTTTGGGACAATTTTAGGAAGGTTAAGTTCAGCTTATCTAAATAGGTTCACTGAAAGGATAAGTTAAAATATTTTAAGAAGTAGACATTGCACACATAGTCTGGTGTTGTTCTCTCCTATATTAAAGTATTCTCTGCAAACATGATGAGCAATAATCTATGATTATTATAAAATGCATGTTGATTTATCAAAAAAGCCTATTTTAGATTCTACAAGAATCCTGGCAGAAACTCAGATAGAGCCATTTAGGTGTTTATAAACAAATTAGCAGTTTGGAAGACAAGCTCAGATCAATATATGTCAGATCAGCAGGGTCTCTTGAAAAAAAAAAAAATAGGGTGGAGGGAGGATAGAAGGCACAACAGAGATTTGTTTTCTAATGGATTACAATGGTGAAAGTGATTAGAGACAAGATTATTCTGAACTCTCTTGGATAAATTGTGCTACTCAATGTCTTCCAGAGAAGGTGATTACTTGGCCTGAGTGAATAGTGTGGAATTATGCTTCCAAATATCTCTAGAACATCTACTAGCATATGTGTGCTATGCACACACACTTTAAATAAGAAAATGTTGCAAAAAATGTTAGTATCGTGCTCCAGACTCATGGACTGTATTCTCTGGGGTACTATCAGATAAATGAATGGCCTTGAATCAAACTATGTTACTTTTTGCGCCTAGGTTTCCCAATTTACAAAATGATGCTAATCATACTGATTTTGTCAGGCAGTGTATTGTCACGTGCTGATAAAAAATATTTCATGTTAATGGACTGAAAACCATTTACAGCTATTTCTCATTAGAATGAGGTAGTTAAAATCACAGCCAGGAGCTTGATTTCAAAAGAAAAGCAAGTACCAATGTCTGTGTTTTTACCTCCTAGACAGCACACTGTTTTTATGCTGTGCTTATCTTTTATTTCCGTTGACATTGTGTTACAATTTAGGTCTTATCAGATCACAGTACCCACACACAGAGCACAGAAAGGTTTCATTGCCCCGAAGAGCTCAGGGATCTATAACAGGAGTTTTCGATGTATTTGAGTCAACTGGACTTCTACCCTTTAGCATTGCTTTCTCCACAACATTTCCAATATTTCTTTCAATTTTCTTCAACTTTCATGCTGTTAGTGTTTTTTTCTCTCAGGCTCAGGAATACAAGGGGGAAAAGTAGGAGCAAAGAAAAACTTTCCCTCTGCAGTAAAAGCCTATTCACTGACTCCTTTTCACACTCCCACTCTGGCAGGCTCTGAACAGATACCTGCGTGCCTGCCTGCCCTACTGATTTTCATGTTCATCAAAATCTTTATTGCAGGATGGCTAATTGGTATCTTTTTAGATGTTGCTATACATCTCTCTCAAAGCAAAAATGCATCTGAACAATGCCTGACAGTCAACAGATGTGTGGTCTGTAGACACAAAACCATTTTGAAATTCTGCTTCTAACAACCTAACATCAACGTAGTTTCTCTTTGTTGCAAGATATGAAAAGCAAACAGAGTGAGAACTTATGCATGAAATGGGCCTTCTTTTCAATGCTCAAATTTTCCAAGAAATTAAAAGCCTTTTATATGCAGCATTCAGGTAGACTTTGTAATTGTGGGGCTGAGAGAAGCAGGAACTCAGCAGGCTGATTTGGTAGCTTTTACATTCCCTGTATCCCTTTATTTTATCAGGGAATCAAAGAAAGAGGAGGTGAATTGGTCTACTTCCTGCTAAGCCCTATTTGATATTGCCTGGCTTGGTTTCTGAATCAGTTCAGTGCAGGATCAAATGAATGGTGACATTACTGCAAAGGAGAGGGTGCAAATGTGAGGTTGAGATAATGCGTAGCACCACTTCAGCACCCTTGCCACCTCAGCCATTCCTGAATATACACGGAATTAAATGTCCTTCAGCACCCTGACCCACAACACGTCCACAGCACAAGAGCCCTGCTCTCCTTTTTGTTTAAAGTAAAACACCAAAATCTCGCTGCTCTTCTTTCCCTGTAAACTTATAGGCTGCTGGGAAGTGACCCCTGACTGCAACAAGTTCTTGAGCTCGCATCTTGAATTCAATGTGTGCTGAAGAGCTTTGCTAGACTGCAGAGTTAGGCTGCAACTGTGTGGGATCCTCTGAATGGGTTTTTCTGCTTCCACTTTACATAATGATACATTGGTCTGCTTGAAAAAAAAAAAAAAAAAAAAAAAGAAAAGAAAAAAGAAAAAAAGAACTGAAGGGCCACATAAAGAAAAGAAAACCATCATAGTCATAGTCATTACTGCCATCTCTGCAAAGAAAGAATTGCAAAGGCACTTTGCCTGTGTCTAGTTTACTGTCTTCCTATGAAGAAATACATTCAAGTACTAGGGAAGAATGTACTTGTTTTGCCTAGTCTGCAGCCTGGATTTTGCAACAAAGGCTCTTCTCCGTGCTTCTGAGCTTTTACTCTTTAACCGATGGAAAGGATTAAAGGAGGTAGAAACACTGAAGTAGAAAAGTCAGGGTAAATTATTTGGCATCCTTGGATAGAGGGAGTGGAGATAAAGATGGGAGAATAAATGGCTAATTGGAATGGAAGGCAAAGATAATTTATTAATTACAGCCACAAAATAGTTTTATTTCTCCAAATAAGACTTATTCACATTCTTCACCTCGTTTTTGGATGTTTCTATTGGCCTTTTCATTTGAGGTGGAAAGGTTTTGTCTGAAAATAATTTAGAATGTCCCGAGGCACTCACATCATAAATAATATGCTGCAGGCAAAATAATTATATATTATACTGAAAAAAATAGGCAGTACTAGGATTATAGAGGACTTTTTAGCTGTGCTTCTTCCCCTTGTGCAATTCTGCTCCTGCACAGTCATGTAAGTTTTCATTTCATGCTTACATACTGTTTTTCTCAACAGGCACTCTTCCTCCTATAAAGAAGTCTCAGGCTCTCTGAAGACTGTGTTTAAGCATTCCTTCCTGGGGTCTGGGCTATCAACTCAATAGACCATTTGAAATGAACTTGTTTTCTATGTTGCTGCACACCAACAGACTTAACAGAGCCATGTGGCACAACACAGCTGTGCTCTTCTGAGTGTTTTAGATTGAAGGAAAATGAAACTTTTGGAACACCAAATCAAGATTCTGAAAAGGAAAATAAAAATAGATACAGATCTGGTAACATGTAAATAACAGAACACTGTCTTCACTGACACAGGCTTCACTGATTCTGAATATTATGGCAAACCACTCTGATTGGCAATACAGCTCCCCCAGACACACTTCAGACTGTGCAACCTGTGACACCACTCTGTTGCTCAGGGTTCACACCTCTTCATACCCCAGAGTAATGCAGGCACACATTTGTAGTGCAGGTTTAACCGCCGTGTAGCTCAGTAGTTATCTTGCCTGATACCAGGTGCTAGTTCAAGAAAATGTGAAGGGAGAGCAGTTTAATTCCCTCTTTCCCTTTTTACCATTAATCACAGAATCACAGAATCACAGAACTGTAGGGGTTGGAAGGGACCTTGAAAGATCATCGGGTCCAACCCCCCTGCCAAAGCAGGTTCCTCAGAGCAGGCTGCCAAGGTAGGCATCCAGATGGGCCTTGAATATCTCCAGAGAAGCAGACTCCACAACCTCTCTAGGCAGCCTGTTCCCGTGCTCCGTCACTCTCACCATGAAGAAGTTCTTTCGCATGTTGGTGCGGAACTTCCTGTGTTCTATCTTGTGGCCATTGCCCCTTGTCCTATCCCCACAAACCACTGAGAAGAGGTTAGCTACATCCTTCTGTCTCCCACCCCTCAGATATTTGTACACATTGATAAGATCCCTTCTCAGTCTTCTCTTCTCCAGGCTGAACAGACCCAGGTCTCTCAGCCTTTCTTTATAGGGAAGATGCTCCAGGCCCCCTATCACCTTTGTGGCCCTCCACTGCACTCTTTCCAGGAGATCCCTGTCTTTTTTTGTACTGGGGAGCCCAGAACTGGACACAGTACTTCAGGAACACAGTACTCCAATGTAAGTCATTAAGATATGACTTACAGTGTACTGTGAAGAACTCCACAAGTACAGAAGTAGCTCAAGCTTTTTTTTTTTTTTTTTTCCTTTGGCTTAGTTTTCTTCATGCTTCCACAGACATGAACCATAATAATTAGAGCATAATAATTAGAGCTAGCTTTTGGAGTTGGCTGAAAGGGTAATCACCTGGGCACCCTGTGTACAAAGTGAGGACAGAAGGAACGTTAAGTTACCTTAGGCTGTGCCTACATTGAGATGCTGGGTACACCTTACGGTGTGTGCTCCCAGACATGGCATGACCCCTTTTGGCCTTTCAGCTGGGATTTTCTTTCCCTGGAAATCCAGTTGAGATCAAGAGAGAAGGGACTACTGCGTGCACTGAGAAATTATCCTGGTTTTGCAGTTACTGTATAGAATTGTGAAAAGGAGAAAGAGATCCGTAAATTATTTTCTTGATCTAACACTAAGATTCTCCTTGCTTTTTGCAAGTTGTTACCTACAGTTTTCTGCTCTATGGATAGTTGGTATTTGCTGAAGGTTACACTGAAGGAAGATGCTAGAAAGTGGAAGAGGGTTATATCTAGCCATCCTTCTTCATGATGGGTAAGTGAATTATATGTGCAAGGAGCTATCAGGTGTACATAAGAAACAGGAAAGGGAAAATATTTTCCTTTTGTAAGGCATGGAGTTGTTTTGCTGCTTTTTAACCTTAGAGAAACATTTGTTTACCTGTGAGTTTCCACAGAAACTCAGCCTCAAATATAAAGTAATTTTTAATGAGGTTTTTGACCCTCATGTGCAGGGATCTTAAACAAAAAGGATAGGAGAAACTGTGAATACTTAAGAGGTGAACTACTGTGAACTGAGCCAAAGATCTACTGTATGTTGCAAATTAGCAACCATTTGTTCCTGCAGTTTTATTCAGGCTCTAGGAAATGTTTCCATTTACTATAATAGGGCAGTAGCTGAATAGTTGAGGGTTAAATTTGCATTGACTATTGGGTTAAGATAAATCCTCAGTGGGGAGCGAATGGTTACTAAGGCAACAGGAGCATGCATTCAATACCTGCTATTCAAGTCTATATCCTCATCCTCGTTAACTATCATATTGTTTATTAATATTCACTCTAAAATGACTGTTGGCAAAACCTCTTTGCTTTGACCTAAGTAGCAGGACACGAATTAGCACAAAAAGAACTTATAACTACTAGAGACATATTAAGATGTCTCTTGAGCAGCACAGGCCTTTGTATCTGAAAAACAACTTTTGCTTCCATGTAATAAAACATAAAAAAAGCATCTGTAAACAGGGTTCTGAAGGAAGCTCTGCCTGGAAAACAGCGGGACCTGTAATGATGGGGGTCACATCTCCTGAATTAACTAGTATGAAATCAGCAAAAAGCCAGGCCAAAACACCCAATTAGCTTCCTAGCACCAGTATGTAGGAACTGCCACGTAGGACCACGCTAAGAGTATCTATGTGTCATTGAAGACCATGACCAAGACAAAGTGTTTTAGTTGAAGCTGGAGTACTTGTGTTTCCCTACTTTTTTTTTCACTCTTGTGATAAGTGAAATTAATATGTTTAGAAAATATATGCTACAATGTTGGCCTACGATTTGCAGACATTGGGAACATTATGGTAAGGACTTGCAAGAACTAGTACATATTGTACAACATAAGAGCACTTCACAAAGCTCTTAAGAAACCTTTGTCTAGCCTGCCACAAGCATGCAGAATCAAATATAAATAGCACCTCATCTCCAAGCTTATTCATTCCTCTCCCATTCAGAAATTACATATCAACAGCAATAGATGCCTCAAACTGAAACAAATAAACAATTTTAAATGTTTCCTTGGGACTTAAAATTCTTCCTATTCAGGGAACTGTTCTTAATCATCAAAACATATTATTTAATTACATTTAGATTTTCACACTGTGTTAAAATGTTTGCAATATTTTATACAATGTCACTTACACGTGAACTTGGTGTGTTATTTGAATATATATGTGATAATGTGACTAAAAAAATCTGTTTGTGACAAGCAGGAGCTTGCCTTGCTCTTTCTTGAAACACTACCAGAGAGGTTAAGGTCAGCTGGATCTTCTCAGTTTGTTATTTCAGTAACCTTTCAGGAGGCAAGGCATAACGTTATTTCCTTTGTATATTTGGCCTCAAATGCCCAATGCTTTTTTTAATTTTGAGTTAGGCCTTTAAGTCTATTGCATTTTGTCATCCACAGAGTTTAAAAACTATGAAGCTGAAATGCCCCCAAGTGTAACAGAGACTTATCTATCAGTCAGTCTTAAAAACCTATGCTGTTGAGGCAAAGTATCTCATTCTTTACATCTAAATGGGTCTATGAAGATGGGAGAACTCAGCTACTGAAACAGAACTAAAACACCTGTTCTAAATGACATATTGCAGGGAAGTATAGAGCACAGAGATGATCTTCCACTGATCAGTCTGGCCAAAAACAAACAAACAACAACAACAAAAAACCTTGCTTAAGCTAGAGTTTCATATCCTCCAATATCCTTGACTTAGGCTGTCTGAAACCACAGTGATTTGTACACTCCCTGTAACATCACATTGGTTCAAACAGATGAATCATTCAAAAGATTTAGAAAATCATTGTAAGAAAACTTTTGTACAGAGTATGAATTCCATATTGTTATTAAATTCTTATAAGTTTTCAATTCTGTATGGGTAGCTGTCAGATGAGACCTGGCACACACTGGAAAGCTGTTGAAGAGAGATCAAGATGTCCTCATATTTAGGATGCTTTTATCCAATGGGATAAATACAGTGATTATCAAACAAAGATTAAAATCTATGAAAAAAAAAAAAAAAAAAAAAAGGATTTCTTACAGGGATTTGAGAAGTATCTGATTTTTTCACTTGAATTGGTTTTCAATTTCCTTCCTTTTGTTAGCCCCAGATGCTGACTTTCTCAGGCACTGTAAAGATGAGACTGAGATTAGCCATATGCTAAATACCCAAGATTTCCTACAGCTAAAACCAGCACCTCAGAAAGGAATCTGAAGTATTTTGGATTTTACTAGCAATTGAAGCTCGAAATCTTTGGGCTCCATTAAAATATTTAGCCCAAACCCAAAGGTAAGAGAAGGCTTGTGACATTGTAGGGCAGTAATTCCCCAGCAGAAGAGCTCTGAGGCTTCCAGGCACAGCAGGTGGAGGCAGGATCAGGACAGTCAAAGAACATTCATGGCTGTTGTGTCTCCCAGATTTGGCCATCTGGGCTCTCTCGTTCTGTGAGGAATGCTTGGGAAGTGCCAGCATAAAATTTCTTGGTAAGTTTATAACTGGAAGCATCTGACCTCTTATTGCTTGCCATTGAGTGTGACAGTCATCAAAGAAAGGAAGTGAATATCAAATAACTCTAATCAAATAAGTGGGGTTTCTCAGTCTTGTGTGTGATGTATACAGGTTTTCATCTCCATAGAAAGCCAGAAAGAAATATAAACAAGGTTAATCAGAAGGCATTGCATATATATATATATATTTTTTAATCAGAATTTAATTGAATATTTAAAGTTACAAAGACAAAGGCCTGAGCTCTGTGCCTTGTCCTATGAAGTCACCTGAATTATCCCAATGCAAATGTGGAAGTCTTTCCAAGACAGAAGTTTTTGATTGACTTTGAGAGCAATTTTTAAAATCCCTTCTTTTTGTTATTGCTACTGTAGGGGGAACAGTTGGTAAAATATTCTGACCCTATAATCCATCTCATAAGGACTCATCTCATAAGGACTTACCAGTCTCAGCACACATTTATGCCAAATTACAGTATAACTTAACATTGCCTTAAAAGCATGTAGTTCTTCTGCACTTGAGAGAATAGTGAGCTCCTGAGTGAGTTTCATCCATTTAGATGATTTTAATAAACTGAACAAGTCTAAGAAAATAACACCAGACAGTACAATTTTGTTTGTTTGTTTCTCACAAAAAAAGCAGAACGAACAACCTTGTGATAGCAAAGGGGAGAGTTTTTTAAATTCCAGACAGATAATGTCTTGAAGAGCTGCTTGGTAAAGTGCAACACTATAATTAGATTATTCCACCACGTGTAATGAAGCAGGTCAGTTAAACCAATGTCTCTGCCTGTTATGAAATATAGTGAACTTTAGGAAGGAAAAGTGTTTGAAACTTAGTTTTTAATAGGTATTATGTAACTGTAGGATAAAAGATTGCAAAAGGCTGATAATATTTTTTGATTCTTTGAAAATATGTCTTAAGTTCTTACTTGGGAAAAGAGCACCATCTACTGATCATCAGTCTGAAATTCCAATATGAAGTTTCATTTATATAGATTGTCTTGCATCAGTCAAATTGAATACTTAGAGCCACAATGACAAAGGCATAAGCCTTTGACTTATGGGTTTTACTTATATACATCATATCCCTCTTTCTGGAAGCTTTGGAAGACTCTTGAACAAGTATGAAAGAAGGATCATGAATTTTTTGGCACCAGCTCAATGTGATGTTTTCTTGATATTAGTAGCTGCAGAAAGCATGATTAAGTACTTCAGAAAATATGGTGATATTGATAAACCCAAATTATCATCAAAAGGATGATACATGCTTTCCTAGTACAGCTGCTTGTTAGAGATGCCCACTTCACAAGCACCTGCCTAGCCACCTGAACAGCTAACCAAAGAGTAAAGGATGCTTTTTAAGTAGTATTCTTTTGTTTTCAGATGTCCCAATAGAGAGAAGACAAGGACTGCCCTTTCCAGCCCCAGGACAGATTTATGCCAAATTACAATATCATTTAACATTGTCTTAAAAGCATATAATTCTTCTGCACTTGAGAAAATAGTGAGCTCTTGAGTTCACCTCCAAAGCTCTTTTGAGCTTGTTTTTTTTTTTGTTTGTTTTGTTTGTTTGTTTGTTTGTTTTTTGTTTTTGCCAGAGAGCCAGCTGTGACAAAAAATGGTTGACAGAGAAGTAGTCACCGGTGAGAGCAACACTTATCCAGTGCAATAAGCACTCTCTCCACTCACATACATAAGATGCAGCTGTATTGAAATCTCAGGTCATTACTCATGTGTTCTACCAGACATATTCCAATTATATTCTTTTAATTATATCACATCTTCTTTTTATAGCTGCTCTGAATGCACTGACTTTTCTTCCACAAAGGTTACTCAGAAAAATTATTTTCTTTATTTGTCATCTCTCTTATGATTATGTGATTGCACTCTGATTCATTAGAAAAAGAAAAAAAGAAGCAGCCCAAGAGCAGTGGGGAGGGCTGTCTAGAAGCTGTGGGAAGGATCCCAGGAAATAAGGGTGGTGGTACAGCAGGCCTTACAGGGGAAGAGACCTGGCTGAGAAGGCAGATGGGTTGTGAAGATGACCAGAACAGCTGCAGCTTTGGTCTGTACAGAACCAAGGACTGGAGTGCCTTGAGCCAAGGCTTGGAGGCCCCCAGCAAGGTTTCTCCCAGCTCTGCCTCCAAAGCTGGGGGTGAGGGGGTGTAAAGACTGCAGAGGCTGCTGGTGTACTCAGGCAAGTGCTACCCAACAGTAGCAAGTAAGCTTAGCTATAAATATATATGTTTTTTTTTTTTCTTTTTTCTTTCTTTTCTTTTCTTTTCTTTTCTTTTTTTTCTTTTCTTTTCTTTTCTTTTCTTTTCTTTTCTTTTCTTTTCTTTTCTTTTCTTTTCTTTTCTTTTCTTTTCTTTTCTTTTCTTTTCTTTTCTTTTCTTTTTTCTTTTCTTTTCTTTTC
>NC_048893.1:60940535-60945265 GCF_011077185.1 Oxyura jamaicensis | reverse complement strand
TTTCTTTTCTTTTCTTTTCTTTTCTTTTTTCTTTTCTTTTCTTTTCTAATTTTTCTGCACATTTGATAGGACTTAAATTCTTAAAAAGCTCTAATGCTATTCCAGAAAATTAGCGTGCTGGTGATTGCTGTCATCCTATGAGTGACAGGCTATTTTCTCACTGTCTTATACCTGATGTTGATTGTGACAGTTGTCTCTAAACCAGAACATGGGGAGCAGGAACTCCCACCACTGCATGAACAGTTACAGCTTGAAACTGTTGAGCTGAGTATCTGTGACCTCCACTTATGCCTCTGCAGGTCTGGCACAGAGAGGAATTCATGACATGTTTATTATCTATTCATGCAATTATGACTTTCTCTGACCACAGGAAAATTAAGGTCCTTCTCATACCTATGGCCTTTCTCAGGCCACAGTCCATCAGCCAGAGCTAAAAGCTATTAGTACTCAATAATTGCTTGCTTAACTCAGCCTTTTAAACATTCTTGAATTCCTTGTCCCAGAGGCATGCATTCATGTGAACATCTCAGCTGGGGAAGGAGTTGTTTAGAGAACATTTCTAGACCCTGTGGCTGCAGGGGAAAACTTAAAACCATGAGTCATTTGCATTCAAGATACTCCATTACCCTGTCTAGATATAAAATTATCAGTCTTTTGGGTTTGTGGTTTTTCTTTCTTTACACACTGGAACTTTTCCTGGACAAGTTTGTAATTTGGCTGGCACAAAAGTATTTCAAGGCTGGTACACAAGTATTTCAAGATTTTTGGATGCAAAGTTTAGTGAGTAAAAAATCTTTTTTCCTCAGATAGAAGGAAGTAGAAAGGAATTACCGGATCTAAACAGAAAGCATAGTAAAATCATACGTAGGATGATTCAAGAGGGAAGGAACCTCAGAAAGTCTCTAGTCTAACCTTCAGCTCCAAGCAGAAGCTCTGAGCTTGGACCAGGTTCCTCGGGGCTTTATCCAACTGAGTCTTTAAAACCTCCAAGGATGGAGATGGCACAGCTTGTTTTGGGCAGCCTGCTCCACTGCCTGATTGACTGCATGATAAAAGAATTTAAAGTTAAATGTGTCCAAGTCAGAATGCAAGTTGCCGATACACATACACGTATTGAAGGAATGGAGAGAAACAAAGTAGAGATATTTATATGAGGAAAGACACAAGCAGTGAGGTTTGTAGTCAAATACTAAGCAGGTGAGTTATAAGCATCTGTTGGCTATGCTAAGGGTGTATCACCAAGAAATGTACTTGCAGATTTCCTTTTTTTTTTTTTTTTTGAAATGCAGTATTAAATCACTCTGATGGGGTAGAATGAATGGCTTATCTGGTCAGGAAATGCATTTCCAAGTATCTACAAGAATAAAGGTGAGGTTCGATATTTATTTTTTCATTCAAGGTATTCATCTGAAAATTATGTGATTGGTCTGTTTTAGGAGCACCTGATTGTAATTACTTTGCATATAAAGAAGATTAATCTGGTATTTTGGTTTGTCTAGCTCCTTCTCAAGTCCGAGTCCCTACAGTCATGACAAACAACTTCTGGGGTTACTCTAAAAAGAGGCAAGTCTGAATTTTTTAGGTTCGTAGATTGAACCCAACATCCAGACCATGCCACTAGAACAAAGAGCAATTTCTCTTTCTGTTGGAAAATGCAGAAGTAATCAATCTTTAATGATGCTAGGCAAGGCTCCAATGTGGATGCTCAGCTCTGCCTTGGAAATAATGCTGTTCATCAGTCCCGCTGCTCAGGGACCTTCTGTAGGTTATAGCTTCTTTGTTTCTCCAGTAGCTCATTCTCCTCATGCTCTAAAGTTTCCCCGTTTCTGGAAAAAGGGACTTTAAAGACAAGGGAGAGCTCTGGAGTTCACTCTAGAGACTCCTGGACTGGGTGGTGTCTGACAGGGCCTCCCTGTTCTAGCTGTAGCTCTGGTGATGGCCCATTGCTGCTGGGGCAGCAGAGAGGAGCAAACATTGCAGGTCACCTCAGGACTTTCAGGTCTAAGCTGTGCTCTTGGCCCCTGGGAATTTGGTCACACAGAGCTGGGCAAACTCAGTTGTACAGTTAAAATAAAGAAGACTTCAGTACTTTCTCATGCATGATGAGGAAAACGATTTTTTTTTTCCTAAAAACAAACTTTTTTTTTTTCTTTTTTTTTTTCACAAACTTCAGCCTTTCTATTGAACCAGGCCAAATGTCTGTTTTGTGGTGCTAGGAAGTTTCTTTGAAATTCACAGTACTCTGTGTAAAGATTAGACCTCAGAAGGCTTGGCATAAATGACCACAAAACCACATTTGAAAACTTGACCTTAAACAACTTCAAACTTGCATAATGAGTCAGCAACATCTCTTATTTTTCTGCAAAAAATAAACAAAGTCATTGATATGAGACCTCCAAAGGAGCTCCTAAGAGGATAGAGGAGGGAGAGGAAGTTAATTTGAAAATGATGTTTTCAACACGTTTAAATTAACAACAAACTACACTTCCACTGGAAAATATTTGAGGAAATACTTAGGAAACATTTTTAGGCAGGCACTTATACTTGGTATATTTAAAGATATATTATATGTGCATAATATATTCTGTGTGTATTGTATATTAAGATAGTGCATGTTCCTATGGCAAGACAAAAGAAACACCTGTAAAAGTAGAGATCCTCAGAAACTGCTCAATCACAGCACAAGTGATATAAAAGGTATTTTAACAAGGCAAAGAAAATTGGCAGAACTGAACTCAAAATCCGAAGGTTAACCACAATAAAATACAAACAGAAATCTTAATATGTGGTTTTCTGGCTCCACCTGGTGTTTATTTAACAGAATTTATAGTTCAAGGAAATCTGATTTCTACTCCCTTTTCCAGCTCTACATTGGAAATGAAGAGAGGTCATTAACAAGATACTTAAAATTTAGATAGTCTGAGGGCTTATAGTCAAAGTTGTGTATTCGCTCTGTGAAGGTACAGGAGTATTGTTTTTTATCAGTGTTTATCTCCTGTGACTTAAATCATATCCAGATCTAAGAAAGGGCTTTTCTTACCACTTTCACTCAGGATGCCAGTCAGGCTGCTAATTCCTCTCTACCAACCTTGCCCCACAGTATATCCTCATTTTGGCTAACCCCCAGACACTTGCAACAAAATCATGAGTCTTCACTTTTTTTTCTTTTTTTTTTTTTTAATTGTTCCTTCTTTCAAGTCAGATAATATCATATTTACTGACTATAAAGCAAACACTAGTTGGGAGGAAGATTGAAAAGGCTACCAGTTGACCACTCAATGGATCAAATGTTTGTGGGGAAAGTATGTGTAGAGTCCAGGACATAAATAACTTTCCTCTTCTTTGTTAGTATTTTTCACAACACAATGGTTAACACCCTTCTTTTTCTACTGGGCCTAACATATAAAACTGTCTTGTCCTGGTATGCTCTTACACCAGCAAACTTCTTTTTTTTAAAAAAGGGTAAATTAATGACTATCGTTTAGGAAAGAGATTGTTGAACTTGTTCCATAGAGAGGACTATAAACAGATCTGCACATACATGTTAAAAACATTAGATGATGATGAGTGCATTTTCAAATATGATTTGGCAATTGAGAATATTGTAGAATAGCCAGTACTTCCTGACAAACAAGTTTTCTGCAAACCTCATCTGCTTAACTATGCTTGTAGAGCACCTGAGTAAAGTAGATAGCATTGAGAAAGTCTTCTGCAGCAGCAGGTGTATGAGAAATGACTTCCCCCCCCCCCCCCCTTTTTCAGTTAGAAAGACGTTTTCCAATCTTACTAATTTTAAGTGCCTTACTCTTCATGATTCTTGGTTGTAAGTAACAATCTGTAGCAATCTTAATGATGCTCCTTGACTCATACACTTCTTTACATTGCAATAGTTCACACTTTTGGTTTGGACCTGTTGTTTTCCCACATAAAGAACTCAATTTCCTAAAATACATGTGTGCAATGGCAAGGTGGAAGTACCTAAAGCAACGATGTTGTAAATCAGCTGTCAGTCTCACTGGCCTCAGGTTTCACCAGGGCTTTCAGCTGAGTGCAGCCAGCTCTGTATTACAAGTTCAGTGCACTTCTGTTTGAATTGTAGCTCCTCATCCCAACTTTATTCTGCACATTGCTACCAGTCTTTACAGCAACAGCTGGTAGCTACAAGAGAAGAAGCTGCAACAATTGCCTTAAAAGAAGACCCAGACAGCCTTGAGCCCCCAGTCTGAAAAGGATTATGACTTGTATCATTCCCTGACAGGGCAAACAGCACATAACAAACAACCCACAAAGCAAATGAAAAGCAGACCCTGTAACCAATCCATCCCGAAGCAGGTAAAACAAAACCAGTGCCACGTGGCACGATGGACACCTTCCATCCCCGAACAATGTCCAGAATAGCATCAGTGGAGTTGGAGATGGAGTCTTTTGTGTGTCTCCCTGATTCCTTCTCTTCTCCATGATTAAATAAATTAACTCCAACCAGGGTACAGTCAATGCTCTGTCTGTTTGGGAAACTGCCTCCTTGTGACACTCTCTGGTCTGAGGTTAAGACAAATTTCGGTGGAAACTCAAAAAAGGAAGGGCTGTTGATTTTCTTTCTTTTTCTTTTTTTCTTTTTCCTTCTCTTTCTTTCTTTCTTTCTTTCTTTCTTTCTTTCTTTCTTTCTTTCTTTCTTTCTTTCTTTCTTTCTTTCTTTCTTTCTTTTTCTTTCTTTCTTTCTTTCTTTCTTT
>NC_048893.1:60688730-60940135 GCF_011077185.1 Oxyura jamaicensis | reverse complement strand
TTCTCTCTCTTTTTTTTTTTTTCACTTTTCTTTCCCCTCCTTTTCTTCCACCTATGAAATCACAATAGTTGCATTTATATGTCAGAAACAGACTGAATTCTTCCTTCGAATAAAATATGCCATCCACCATATCCACCCTCTACAGTCTCTAACTCAAAATGATTCAGCGTTGGCTAATGTAAATGGAATGGGTTTACTTTAAAGGAAAAAATTACTTTTGGCTGCCCATTAAATGTCACAGAGGAAATTCATGGCATGTAGGAAAACAACTGTGTACAGAACTGTTGAGCCAAGACTGCCTAGCAAATGTTGTATTCATTATAGTATAAGCATTATAAAATCATTTCTAATGAGCAGAAAACAGGAAAAGCCTATCTCCCTGTGGTGATACTGTGAAGGCGTTATTAGAAGTCTTTCCTCCTTCCTTTCGATTTGTCATATGCTAAGATTGAAATCTATAAAATTTCCTTAGGGCTGTACATGCATAGAAGGCCTCAGAACTTAGGAAAATAGTTATTACCAGGTAATTTGTTACTATTTCCAGAACCAAGGCAATTTCCAATGCTTTTGAGAGCAGTGATCCAAAACGCAGGCAAGGAATGTTTCAGGAAGTAAGGAATTCCAACCCTCGCACTTGTGCCACACCAATACAAACCTCTGCTTCCTCTTGCCAGACATCAGCTCTGACTCAAGGAGCGAACCACAGCACAATAACTTTGGGATACCCATGTGCAGCTCCTTGCCACACCACCACCACCACCAAAAATATAATTTACTTGGATTCTCCTTGTTTTCTTCCTTCTGTAAAATGGGTAGAATATACTTCTTTGTAAACCACTTTCTCACTGAGGTACCTGTTCTGGAAAAGCAGACTGGTACTCGTTTTCTGATTAGATAAAGCATTTGAGCTTTCTGGAAACTGGTGCTCAGATGGTTTCAGGGTAGAGTTGCCTAACAGTTCTACAATAGCCACATGTGTTTTTTGTTTTGGTGGATTTTGTTGTGTTTTGTTGTTGTTGTTTGTTTTTGCTTTGTTTTCTTTTTGTCGTTGTTGATGGGTAGATATTTTTGGTTGTTTCTTTCAGTGGGACTAACCATCCCAACTGACGTTTGCTGACCAAGTCTTGGTTAATTAAATGTAACCTTTAAAAGAAATTTTAAAGTGCTTCACAAAGGACAACTATTCTTCATTTTCTCATTCTGCAGTTTTTTTTTTTTTTTTTTTTTTTTTAAAAAAAAAAAAAGGATACAGACTTTTTGAAAGCTCTTATAGGATCATAGGATGATTCAGGTGGAAGTGGAAGGAGGCTTCAGGAAGGCCCCAGTCCAACCAACTGCTCAGGGCAGGGTCCATTCTGAGCTCAGACTGGGTTGCTCAGTGTTTTACCCAGCTGGATCCAGAAAACCTCCAAGGGTAGAAATGGCACAGTCTCTCTGGGCAGCCTGTGCTGCATGCAGCATGGGGAATAAACAAGGGGAACTGGAGGTGTGCATGCAGTTGCAGGGTTATGATCTTGTGGCAATTACTGAGCCATGGTGGGACAGCTCTCATGACAGGAAAGTGGCCATGGACACCTTTGTGCTTTATAGGAAGGACAGGCCAGGAAGGTGAGGTTCTGGAGTTGCTCTTTACGTGAGTGTGCAACTGGAATCTATGCAGCTCTGCCTAGGGGAGGATGAACTGCGATTCGAGAGCCTATGGGTGAGGACTAAAGGTCAGGCCAACAGGGTTGACACTGTGATGGGTGTTTACTACAGGCCATTGGACAAGAAGAGGAAGTGGATGAGGTCTTCTACAGACAACTGCAAGTTGCCTCAGGTTCACAAGCCCTGGTTCATATGGGGGACTTTAACCACCCTGACATTTGCTGGGAAGACAACACAGCTCAGAACAAACAGTCCAGGAGGTTACTGTAGAACACTGCAGGTGGCAGGTTAGCCATCAAGGAGTGGAGCACTGCTGGACCTGGTACTAACAAACAGAGATGGTCTAATTGGAAACATGAAGGTTAAAGGCAGTCTTGGCATCCACAAGATGCTGGAGTTCAAGATACTGCGAGGAGGAAGCAGGGCAAAAAGTATGACTGTAACCCTGCATTTCAAGAGAGCTAATTTCAACCTCTTCAGAGACCTAATTGGAGGAATCCCCTGGGGCCAGGGCCCTAGAGGGAAAGGTGGCCCAGGAGAGTTGGCTAATATTCAAGCACCACTTCTTCCAAGCTCAGGATCAGTGCATCCCTACAAGAAAGAAGTTGAGTAAGGGGGGAAAGAGACCTGTGTGGATGGACAAGGAGCCCTTCGAAAAACAAACAGAAGAAGAAAGAGTACATAATATGGAAGAAGGGACAGACCACTTGGGTGGAATATAGGAACATTGTCAGAGAATAAAGGGATGCAATGAGGAAGGCCAAGGCCCAGTTAGAATTATATTTTATCAAAAGACAACAAGGACAACAAGAAGGGCTTCTTCAAATATGTCAGCAGCAAAAGGAAGACTAAAGAAAATGCAAATGTGCTGCTAAATGAGGTGGGTGTCTTGGTAACAGCAGATACAGAGAAGGAGGAGTTACTGAATGCCTTCTTTGCTTAGTCTTCACTGCTAAGGCTAATCCCCACAGACTACGGAGACTGGAAACAAGAGAGAAAACCTGGAGAGAGGAAGACTTTCCCCTGGTTGAGGAGTACTGAGTTAGAGGTTATTTAGGCAAACTAGACACCCACATATCTATGGGCCCCAATAGGATGCACCCAAGTGTGCTGAGGGTGTTGCTGGATGTGATCGCTGGGCTGCTTTCCATCATCTATGAGCAGTCACGGTCATCTGGAGAGGTCACGAGCTGGCGCGGAAGAAGACTAGCCTGGCTGAACAAAGAGTTGTGGCTTGAGCTTAGGAAAAAAAAAAATAATGGTTTATGATGTTTGGAAAAAAGGGCCGGCCACTCAGAGGGTTATAAGGATGTTGTAAGGATGTGTAGGGACAAAATTAGAAAGGCCAAAGCTCATCTGGAGCTCAATCTGGCTATTGCTGTAAAAGATAACAGAAAATGTTTTTATAAATACATTAATATGAAAAGGAGGACTAAGGAGAATCTCCGCCCTTTATTGGATGCAGGGGGAAACTTAGTGATGAGAGATAAGGAAAAGGCTGAGGTGCTTAGTGCCTTCTTTGCCTCAGTCTTTAGCAGCAAGACCAGTTGTTCTCTAGATACCCAGTACCATGAGCTGGTGGAAGGGGTTGGGGAGCAGGATGTGGCCCTCACAATCCACGAGGAAATGGTTGACGACCTGCTATAGCACTTAGATGTATGCAAGTCGATGGGGCCAGGTGGGATCCACCCGAGGGTACTGAGAGAACTGGCGGAAGAGCTGGCCAAGCCACTTTCCATCATTTATCAGCAGTCCTGGCTATCAGGGGAGGTCCCAGTCGACTGGTGGCTAGCAAACGTGACGCCCATCTACAAGAAGGGCTGGAAGGTAGAACCGGGAAACTATACGCCTGTTAGTTTGACCTCAGTGCCAGGGAAGCTCATGGAGCAGATTGAGTGTCATCACATGGCACGTGCACGGCAAGGAGGCGATCAGGCCCAGTCAGCATGGGTTTATGAAAGGCAGGTCCTGCTTGACAAACCTGATCTCCTTCTATGACAAAGTGACATGCTTAGTGGATGAGGGAAAGGCTGTGGATGTGGTCTACCTTGACTTCAGTAAGGCATGTGACACTGTTTCCCACAGCATTCTCCTCAAGAAACTGGCTGCTCTTGGCTTGGACTGGCGTACACTTTGTTGGGTTAAAAACTGGCTGGATAGCCGGGCCCAAAGAGCCATGGTGAATGGAGTCAAATCCAGTTGGAAGCCAGTCACTAGTGGAGTCCCCCAGGGCTCAGTACTAGGTCCCGTTCTCTTTAGTATCTTTATCGATGATCTGGATGAGGGGATTGAGTGCACCCTCAGCAAGTTTGCAGATGACACCAAGTTAGGTGCATGTGTCAATCTGCTCGAGAGTAGGAAGGCTCTGCAGGAGGATCTGGATAGGCTGGACCGATGGGCTGAGGCCAACGGTATGAAGTTCAACAAGGCCAAGTGCCGGGTCCTGCACCTGGGGTGCAACAACCCCAAGCAGTGCTGCAGGCTGGGAGATGTGTGGTTGGAAAGCTGCCTGGCAGAGGAGGACCTGGGAGTATTGGTTGACAGTCGGCTGAATATGAGCCAGCAGTGTGCTCAGGCGGCCAAGAAGGCCGACAGCATCCTGGCTAGTATATGATACAGTGTGGCCAGCAGGGCCAGGGAAGTGATTGTCCCCCTGTACTTGGCTCTGGTGAGGCCACACTTTGAGTACTGTGTTCAGTTTTGGGCCCCTCACTACAAGAAGGACATCAAGGTGCTTGAGCGAGTCCACGGAAAGGTAACCAAGCTGGTGAGGGTTCTGGAGAACAAATCTGATGAGGAGCGGCTGAGGGAGCTGGGGTTGTTCAGTCTGGAGAAGAGGAAGCTCAGGGGCGACCTTATCGCACTCCACAGGTACCTTAAAGGAGGCTGTAGCGAGGTGGGGGTTGGTCTATTCTCCTATGTGCCTGGTGACAACACGAGGGGGAATGGGCTAAAGTTGAGCCAGGGGAGGTTTAGGTTGGATATTAGGAAGAACTTCTTTACTGAAAGCGTTGCTAGGCATTGTAATAGGCTGCCCAGGGAAGTGATTGAGTCACCATCCCTGGAGCTCTTTAAAAGACATTTAGATTTAGAACTTAGTGATATGGTTTAGTGGAGGACTTGCTGGTATTAGTTCAGAGGTTGGACTGGGTGATCTTGGAGGTCTCTTCCAACATAGATGATTCTGTGATTCTGTAATGCGATGCCCATCTATAAAAAGGGTTGTAAGGAGAAACCGGGGAACTGCAGGCTTGTCAGCCTGGCCTCAGTGCCAGTAAAGGTAATGGAGCAGGTCATCTTGAATGCAATCATGCAGCTTATGCGGGACAACCAGGGGATCCGGCCCAGTCAGTATGGGTTCATGAAAGCCAAGTCCTGCCAAGTCCTGTCATCTTCTACGACCAGGCAACCCGCCTGGTGGATGAGGGAAAGTCTGTTGACACAGTCTACCTAGACTTCAGCAAGGCCTTTGACACAGTCTCCAACAGTATTCTTCTGGAGAAGCTGGCAGCACATGACTTGGACAGGTACAACCTTTGCTGAGTTAAAAACTGGCTGGACAGCCAGGCCATGGGAGTGGTGGTGAATGGAGTGAAATACATCTGGAGACTAGTCACCAGTGGTGTTCCCCAGGGGTCACTGTTGGGGCCCATCCTCTTTAATATCTTTATTGATGACAGAATTGAGTTCATCCTCAGTAAGTTTTCAGATGACACCAAGCTGGGGGGGAAGTGTCGATCTGCCAGAAGGTAGGAAGGCCCTGCAGAGGGGCTTGGACAGGTTGGATTGATGGGCAGAGGACAACGGGATGAGGTTCAACATGGCTAAGTGCCAGGTCCTGCACTTTGGCCACAACAACCCTATGCAACGCTACAGGCTTCAGGGCAGAGTGGCTACAAAGCTAAGCAGAGGAAAGGGATCTAGAGGTGTTGGTTGATGCTCGCCTGAACATGAGCCAGCAGTGTGTTCAGGTGGTCAAGAATACCAACAGCATCCTGGCTTGTATCAGGAGTAGTGCAGCCAGCAGGAGCAGGGAGGTGAACGTCCCCCTGAAGTCAGCTCTGGTCAGGCCACACCTCGAGTACTGTGTTCAGTTTGGGGTCTGTCACTTCAAGAAAGACATCAAGGCCCTGGAGCATGTCCAGAGAATGACTACGAAGCTGGTAAAGAGCCTGGAACACAAGTCTTATGAGGAGTGGCTGAAGGAACTTTTTTTTTTTTTTTTTTTTTTTTTTTTGGTCTGGAGTAGAAGAGGCTCAGAGGAGACGTTATGGGTCTCTACAACTACCTGAAAGGAAGGTGTGGGGAGCTGGGGGTCAGCTTCTTCCTGCAGATAACCAGTGATAGGACTGGAGGAAATGGCCTCCACTTGTGCCAGGGGAGGTTCAGGTTGTAAATTAGGAGACATTTCTTCTCGGAAAGAGCAGTCAGGCATTGGAATGGGTTGCCCAGGGAGGTGGTGGAGTCAACATCCCTGGAGGTGTTTAAGAAAAGGTTGGACCTGGTGCTTAGGGACATGATCTAGTGGGTGATATTGGTGGTAGGGCGATGGTTTGACCAGATGATCTTGGAAGTCTTTTCCAACCTTAATGGTTCTGTGATTCGACGTGGAAACAGTCTGTCCTTAAATCCTGTCCAGACCTCATTTCAGCTTGCCACTGCTGTCTCATCCACCCAGCTATGAAGGGCCTGCATCTGTCTAAGCACTAAGCCCCTTGTAGGCCCTGAAGGGGTGCTGGTATGCACCCTCAGCCACCTCTCCTCTCAGCTGACCAAGCCCTGCTCCCTCAGTCTCCCCTCTCCAGCCCTGACCAGCTCAGTAGCCTTCTTCTGAGCTCGCTCCAGTTTTTCTGTGTAATGGGGGCCCAAACCTGGCTGTGGTACTTTAGATGCGGTCTAGCTAGTGCTGAGTGGACAGATACTTCTGTTAACCAAACACAGCCCTCTATACTCTACTTTCAATAAAATTCCATTTTGAAATTCCCTTTTGGGAGTTCCAAAGTGCAAAAATATAGCTTCTTCTGCCTTTTATTTATTTATTCTCACATGGCTGAGAACCTTTCATTCAGCATTGGCATGGGAAGCCGAGATTTCTGGAGACACTGAACCAGGACACCCAAATCATTAATGATTTCACCAGCATCTGAGTGTCTATTTCCCCAGATATTTCCCTAAAGCCTCCAGCTTGAATTTGTTCTTTCTGTATATACTCGGATTCTCAAGAGGTGGCAGGCTGGATGGCTGCCACCAGACGCCTCCCCGTGCGTAAGGAGGCCTTCAGAAGGTGTCCAGTAGCCCGCTTTGTCCCATCCTTATACTCCAATGCGACAGGGGGCTGGTGGAAGCGTCCCCCCACCCCGGCTCTGCCCTGCCGGGGAGGCCCCGGCCATGGAAAGAGACCGTGGGGCCGCCCAGGGGCGCGGGCGTTGGTGGGCGCACCCGTCCCCGCGGCGGCGGCGATGAGGGCGGGCCGGGACCCGGAAGAGGAGCCGCCGCCGACCGCCTGACTTCCCAGGCAGGCAGGCAGGCAGGCAGGCAGGCAGACAGAACGGGCGGGCGCCATGCTGCAGTTCTTGGTAAGGCTCCGCCGGGCTGTGGCGGTGCCGCCATTTCGCGGCGGGGCGGAGCGTGGCGGCGGCCGGGGCGGCGGGCTGAGGGCTGCGCCGCAGGGCGGGCGGGGGCGGTGGGGGGGCCGCTCGGGGGAGGCTCGACGGGGCCCGCGTTGGAGGAGATGCCGCGGTGTGCGGCCAACGCCTTTGGCTGAGCAGCCTCGCTTCGGAGCCTCCCGGCTCAACGCTGTCAACACCGGGAGACTGAGTTGACCGAAGCTGCCAGCACAGTTTCCCAGTGTTTGTGGTTTGCTGCAGTTTCTCTTCTACCGCGCCTTAAAGGCGATCATGGCCGTTTCGGTCGCACCCCTTTCTGTCGGGGAGCAGCACGGTTGTTCAGTGTCTCTGTCGTGTGGTGCCGGCTGTGGTTCAGCTCCCTGCAGGGTGGCTCTTCTCAGTTTCTCTGAAAATAAGGATGTTATGTCTTGCTTATATCCTACTCATGCCCTTAGTTTGTCTTTAAGATTCAGCAAATTTTCCTTGATCACGGTAGTAAGCTCCAGCTGCTCAGTTTTCTCTGTACTAGTGCATATGTGTACCACCCTCATTTTGCAAGAGCAGTCCTTTTCAGCCCTTGCCATTTTGCACACCTTTAAAAAGTGGAGATGCTGTTTTGTGTGTGTGTGTATAAGTTAAGGCAAGTCATAATGTTTCAATGCCTTTCTTTTAAATCCCCATAGCATTAATAGATTATTCTTATATATTACGATTTTTATATTATTTTTTATTTTTATGATATTTTTTTTTTCTCCTATTTTCCTTTCTGTCTTTATTTATACTTCCCTAAACTCTTCTGGATGTCCGAGGTTGGATGCCTGTCTACTCTTAATTAAATATTTAATGCTGGCATTTTTACTGTCAAGTCAGAAAACAAGTTACCTGTCTAAAAATAAAAAGCTCTTCTCTGTTGTAACGAAGTACATAAACAGTCTCCCATTTTTAATTGTGTGTAAATCATTGAGGGGGGTGCTCTAGGTTTTCAGTTTTGTTCAGATGAGTCCCAGTAAATACAATTAGTGGTATTCTTTAATACTTTAATAGGGAAGAGTAAGTCAGCTGGCTAATAAATTTCATACTAAGTCTTGATAAGGACAAGAAGAGATAGCCCTTTCTAAGTTGAGACAGCCTTGTGTGATTCTATGGAATGAATAAAAAGTCCTACTTCTTATCACAACTTTAAAATGAAATTTAACAGTAAGTTCATATGAAAGCATCAGTCATTTCTGTAACTGTCTTTAGTTGTCCACTCTACTCAATTGAAAACATTAAGTAACCCTAAATGTGCTTAGCCAGTCTCAAAGTTTGTGTTTATCAGCTCTACTGCTTGCTCTTAATGTTGGTTTATTTTTTTGCAGTTTCTAGATAAAAACCTCATTATGACATCTCAATTAGTGCCTGAAAGTTTGAAAAAAGATAAATTCTGAGTTTTCTTCTTCTTTGGGTGTAAATTGGGTGTTCGACTTTTGTTCTCCCTTGTTAGGGCTGTAACAGGGAGATAAAGGGATAATCTTGTCAACCTTACATTTTTGTTACCCAGAGTTAAGCATACACTAAGCATTTGCTTAAAATGTGTCTTGAAGTGCTGGGTAGAAATTACCCTGAACTTTCATAAGCTTTATTGTCCTTAATTAACATGCACACTTTAATTGCCTATATGTTTTGCAGTCCAAATTTTTTGAAGTCTAAATACTGAGATTTTTCCCAGTGTTTGAATTGTCAGCTATTAAAGTAAATGTAACTGGGTAGATTGCTCTAGAATGAAATGCGAGACTTTTCAGTAGAAGAGCACACTTAAAAGGTGTACTAATGTCAGTACCATCTGTACCAAATAAGGCTTATCACGTAGCAGAACAAGAAATAGTTGTCCCATCTTTGGAAATATTCTAGGTTAAAAGCCTAGAAACCTGCTAGGACCTAGTTTGTGTTTTCAAGTGAATTCCCAAAGATACGTATGCTGGAGATAGAGGAAACTTCTTCCCATTACAATGACTTTCTACATTAAGAGGAATCACAAGTCTGGTTTACTTCAGTGCAACATTTGTTAATGTCTCTCAGAGTACTTTAACGTGTAATTAAAACTTCAACAGCAAATTATAACCAATGCAGCACCCACAGAAAGAACTATGCTTCTTCTTAAATTAGAAACACTATGCTCCTTAAAAAGTAATAACAAACAGACAATAAGATCAAAAGTCTATGGAAGAAATTACTGAAGTTATTGCAGGCCTGGGCAGCTTTCAACCAATTTTAATTTTCTGTAGCTAACTTTTCACCAGTGCTACTTAAGGACTCTGAGTCACTGAAAAGATGAGCTGTACTGCATACCACTTTGGGCTTGGAAAAGATGTCTACTCAGATGTGATGGGAAAGTTGTTGTGGACAGTGGTTTTAATTTTCTTAAAATAGTCTTATTTTGGCAGCGGTGCCTGAGTAGAAACAATTTTCTTAAATAGAAATGGCCTCAGCTGAGAATGAATGGAGGCACAGTATTAGTAGTCTCTACTTCCAAAATAGTCAAATGAACTTTTATAGTATAGTGTGTCCTTATTATGGTGTGTAATAAGTAAAAATATCCAAAGCCTTTTAGAGCTGCTGAATGAAAATTTCATCATCTGCATTTGAAGAGAGGAATTTCTTTCCCTCCCAAAGTGAATCATAGAATCATTAAGGTTGGAAAAGACCTCCAAGATCATATGGTCCAACCGTCCCCTACCACCATTACCTACTAAACCACATCCCTAAGCACCACATCCAACATTTTTTTAAACACCCCCAGGGATGGTGACTCTACCACCTCCTTGGGCAACCCATTCCAATGCCTGACTGCTCTTTCTGAGAAGAAATGTCTCCTAATTTCCAACCTGAACCTCTCCTGGCACAACTTGAGGCCATTTCCTCTAGTCCTATCACTGGTTATCTGCAGGAAGAGGCTGACCCCCAGCTTCCCATACCTTCCTTTCAGGTAGTTGTAGAGAGCAATAACGTCTCCCCTTAAGCCTTCTCTTCTCCAGACTAAACAACCCCAGTTCCCTCAGCCACTCCTTATAGGACTTGTGTTCCAGGCTCTTCACCAGCTTCGTAGCCCTTCTTTGGACACGTACCAGGGTCTAGATGTTCTTCTTGTACTGAGGGGCCCAAAGCTGAACACAGCACTCGAGGGGCGGCCTCACCAGAGCAGAGTACAAGGGATGATTACCTCCCTGCTCCTGCTGACTACACTATTCCTGATACAAGCCGGGATGGGATGCTGTTGGCCTTCTTGGCCACCTAGGCACACTGCTGGCTCACATTCAGGCGAGCATCAATACGCATCGACAGAGCCTTTTCCTCTGCACAGCTTTCCAGCTGCTCTGCCCCAGGCTTGTAGCACTGCATGGGGTTGTTGCGGCCAAAGTACAGGACCTGTCACTTAGCCATATTGAACCTCATCCCGTTGGCCGCTGCCCATCTACCCAACCTGTCCAGGTCCACTTAAGGCTTTTCTTCAACTGGCAAGCAGGGGAGTAAGATGAGAACTGTGCTTCCATTTTCCTCTCCTTTTAGAGTGCAGTTTCACGGACAGCCTTCAAGCAACTACGAGTCTGCAGTTGTCAAAAGAGGTTGTGCTCTACTTCCAGCGATGCTTTCCTGCCTTAGAGGAGCCCCTAGATCAGAGTAGATTTGGCTCAAAACTTATCTTTTGAGGTCCAAGTGACCTGGGAGGCGCACAGTTACTGGTGGTTGCAGAAGCGATGTAGCAGCAGTACTGCACTGGGGCAAAGTGGAGAGAGATAGGGAGCCAGCTGCCCATCAGTGACAATGCAGTTTTGCATCAGTTGAAGTTGATGGGGGAGCACCTTTTAAGATGAGGCTGAGATCTTTTTGCTGTCAGAGCCTCTGTTCTGCAATTCCAGCTTGTGAATCTTTTTGTTGCTATTGTATTATTAATGTGCTGCATTCTGTGAGTGTATTCTTCCCCAGCACTGAGTTTTACTTGGGCATTGTTTTACTGAGGTATTGATGTAGACTTTTCAGTTGTGGACCAAGACCTCTGAGGAATGTGGGTCCCTGCTGCTATGTAGTTGTACTTTCCCGGTGCTATGGGAGTTACTGCCTTTGTGGGTTTGCAAAGAACTTTACAAAGATGATCATAGCCTTATCCAGTTGTGGAGAATTGTATTTAAAACACAGCGTTATTTCCAATCTACAACACAGTTAAGGTTTTCCTAGAGAAGCGACTGGGTAAAATTGTGTCCGCCTTTGGAAGAAAGGCACAAAAGTACAACTAAAATTGAAACTCTTTACTTTTCACTTTTTTTTTTTTCTTTCTTAACCAATGTGCTTTTGATAGGATGCTAACAATTCTTTTCTTTCTCCCTTTGTAGCTTGGTTTTACTCTTGGCAATGTGGTTGGGATGTATCTGGCTCAGAACTATGATGTAAGTATCTTTGCATTCTCAGAATTGAACTTAATCTGAATTGAAAATATAAGGATGTTTTACTTTAATCAAAATTGAATCAGTCTTAATTTTGATTTTTTTTTTAATTGGATTTGAATAGAATACAAATTGTACTAACTTTAATTACAGATAAACTCAGATTTAAATGGAACCACAAAGAGCTAGATTCTCTTTGACATCTTGTCTGTTAGTAAGTAATAATGCTTAGAGCCTTAACTAATACTGGGGACCTAGAGCACAAGTAGTGTAACCAGACATCTACATAGGTAGAGGCAGGAGAAACAAAAAAAAGTCTAGCCAGCTGTTAGGGAGATTTCAGTACCTGCTTCAATTTCAAACACTGATCTGCAGTCTTTCTGTCTTTGACTGAGACTGTTCTCAGAGTTAGAACAGAAGATTTAAGTTTTCAATACAAGCTTTCAGTTTCTGCAGAGTAAGTAGAATCCCTCATAAGACCAGTTCCACTTAGCTGCTTGCAGGCTGAAGGAGTTACTAAAATTTAACATATTTTTTCCTTTCTTTTATAATCTATACTAGCTTTTTCTTTTCAATATGTTTTACAAAGTTAGGAAAATCCAGTCAAAAGAACGTATTGAGTATCAATTTGCATTGTAAGCATAGTATAATGTTTTTCTGGAAGCACTAATGATGCGTTGCCACAAGAGGGGGACTTCTGCTTTTGATTTGGAGGAAATGGTTCCCTGATAATGTAATGCAGACTTGCGGTGGTAATTGGTAATTTGGTGATTGACAAAGGTAATTTTATTGCTGGTATCTAAAATTATTTTTCTTAGATAATATCGAAGATGAATTTGTCATCATGAGATGCTAATTCTGCAATCATATGCTTGTGTGTTTAAATTACAAGCATATTGAGAGTTCTTCTGATAGCGGTGTACTTCTCTTGGTTTATTTTAGATGTCAGACCTGTTACGGGTTGGGCTCTTGATTTTGATTTCTCAAAAGGAGATTAACTTTGAAAAATAGGGAAGAGAGAAACTTCTGACATTTCCTGTACCTCAAACCATCCAACCAGAGGTCTGCAGTCTGTCTGGATTGAATATCCTTCTCAGTGGTCAGGGTACCAGTGAAGTAAAAGTCCATGATTTTCTTAATAAATACCAGTGATAATTTTGGTTTGCTTTCATTTAATTAGTTCACATGTAAAATCCTATGTTGTTGATTCTGAATTTAGATCAGAGTCATAAGGTAATCTCTTTCCTTCACTGCCTTAGAAGTTCCTTTTTTTGCCCCCCAAGTTGTCCAAACATACTGTTAGATTCCTTTTAAAAGTGCTTTTGTTTTTAAAAGAAAGCTGAAGCTTTGAAGTTCACAAGCAGCAAATTGAATTTTCATTCAAGTATGAAGCGACAAAAGGTTGACAATTTGCAATGCAGTATACTTCCCCAGTGCAGTGGGGAATTTTGGTGCCCACAAAATGGACCAGGAGAGGTATTTCTTCACATATTATTTTAAAACATATTGGCTGTTATTAAGCATCTCTTTTGTCCTTTTTTTTTTTTTTTTTTTTTTTGAACTAGTATAGTACAATCTAATTTTCCCTCTAAAAGTCATTATTAAAGCCTGTGCATCAGTGTTTGAATCACTTACTCTTTGGCAGTTCATTCTCTTTCAGTGAGGAAGCCAGACTGGTCTTAATGAATTTCCTTTGAAGTAATTTCTTTTCCTCCCCCCTGTTCCCATCAATACTGACTGACGTTTTTGCTTAGCAAGCTGCCTATTCCAAAATATTTCCCAGTCCCATGTGAGGTGCTTTCCTCTTCTGTTTGCTTGAGGCTACTTTGCTTTTAACAAAATCTGTGCAAAGTAACAGATCCTGGGAGCAAGCATCTATTAGAAAGCAGTGTAAACTTTTTAGAATTTCTGTGTTTATGTTATGGTCTTACCTGGTGAAGGTCATGAGATCACGTAACTCATTTTTTGTTGTTGTTATTTGTTTCTTGTTTTTGTCTTTAAAGATTCCTAACATTGCAAAGAAGCTTGAAGATTTTAAGAAGGATGTGGAAGCTAAGAAGAAACCTCCCAGCGACAAGTCCTAAGGGAGCAGTGTTACCTACGTCACCTCTGTGCATGCATCAAGGATGCAATTTACCTTTCAGGCAACAAAGATCAAGTAGAGGTTTGGCATGGGAGCTTCCTCCGCTTTTAGTCTCCTAGAGCCAGAATGTCCTGTTTTGAAAAAGCAACCATGAACTTTTTGTGGGACTGATTTTCAAGGGTCAGAATTTTGGATTTGCAACAATATGACTGGATGAGATCACTTGTACTTTTCGTTATTGCTTTTCGTAATATTTTATAGCACATTTTTACCCGATCCAACTGGAGAATAGTGTTAGTCCTGTTATTATGTATACCTCATACTTTGTAATACCCTAAGTCTTAGAATACCACAAAAGAAATTAAATGCATCATGAAGTAACTTTCAGGGTCTCTTGTAATTTGTTGTGGGTACTTCTTAAGATCCTGCATTCTTCCTGGGAACTTCCTGAGAGGTACAACAATAAAGTTAATTTGTCAAACTATGAGCTTGGGGGGAGGGAGAAGTTTCTGCTTTTTCCATGATGTTAAATGATCACTTCTATTAGTGTAAAATTGGTGCTAACGCTGCTGATTCCAGAAGGCATAAAAGGTTGTCTAATTTAACATTGTTTCTTCTATTGCTGTCTCTACCTGTTCTTTCCATTCAACTTGGTTGCCTGAGGATACCTCTAATGTTGGGTAGGATGGGAGAGAAAAGAGTTATCTTCCATTTGTGGTAACCAAGACATTGCAGTAACAGTATGTATCTATGGTTACAGTAACAGTATGAATCTAAACCATTGACTGTGTACTTAATGACCCAATTGCATAATTATTCCTGCGTGGAGACAGGAGATGGATTTGATGATCCTTATGGGTCCATTCCAACTTGGAATATTCTATGATTCTATTTCTATCAAATATATTTGGTATTACCTATCACTGCCTCAGTGCTCTGCATGGTCTTCAGCCCATTGGCTTTTCATTTGGCTCAGTTTATCTATCATGTATTTTCTTAAGATAAGAACAGCTTTTCTACTGTGCCCCTTATTGTCTGTTGGGTATGTTCCTTTTCACCTTTTTTTGCCACTAAAAACCCTGGCCTATGAGAAAATAGACATCATACTGCACCACTGTCCTTTTCTGTTTGAATGGAAAGAAAAGTCAGCATTTGGAAAGTATGGTTTTGTACAAATTCTGTTGTAAATTACTAAGAAAATATTGCAGTAGTTTGAGTAGATACGAACTTTATTTGGTAGAGTGTGGAATTAATATCATTATCATTTCTTTTTTTTTTTTTTTCTTTTCTTCCGTAAAGTAGAAAAGTCTTATCAACATTGTAAGGTGACTTAAATCACTAAGTCCCCTTGACAGTCTTGCAGAATATCAAATTTTTGAACTTCACCACTGAAGACACCACCTATTTTGCTCAATAGACTAAGTGGACTGTGCTGCTTAAGGTAAACAAACACAACCTTCAAGCTTTTAAGTACACGATTCCCCTTGCATCCATTGTGATTTTCACCCTCCATCCTAAAACCTTTAACTTGGAAAGAAAGCTCAGGAATTTTCACAGAATCACAAAGTAGTTTACAAAATACCATACACTAAACTTTCACTTTGTTTTCCGAAGTGAGGTGATGATAAGAGTCCTTCCACAATGCAGTTCTACAATTGAGAAAATTATTTATCATCTTAAGATTCTCTTTAGAGAATATATATAGCCAAGATACATATCATCTATAATTTTTCATCCTTCCTTTCACCATGAAATGTGTAGCTGGACAAAAGCTTTTGGTCTTTGCAAATTGTTATTTGGCAAACTTAAAAGCCATCTCAAGTCAGACAATTTTAGAAGCTATGCTACCAACTCTTTCTATAGTAAGTACTCAAACAAGTCAAGGGAGAAATGCTTCATACCAACTAGCACAAGTCAGTAGAAACTTCATGGTAGCAGTATGTATTGAACATGCTAAGAATGTGATTGGTGAACGAAGTTCACAAATAAAGTGCAGCCATGTTTAGCTATTATTGAACTACCAAAGTGTACTTTGGTCTTTTGAAAAGGGTTTCTGTTAGCTTTCACAGACTTCTGACCAGACTGAAAGACCTGTCCTCCACATGCTAACTTTCCATACATGGAAACAGTACTGTACAGCTGTTTTAATGCTGGCATGAATGCAATGAACTTAGTTTCCCCTAGCTTTATTTATTTATTTATTTGTTTGTTTGTTTGTTTTATATTTATTTCCCATTCTTGAGCAGTGTTGAAAAATACTAGCTCTAACCTACTCACATTTCTTCAATTGTCATATAAAACTATATTAGCGTGTAATATTGAACTAATTATTTAATCAAACATGCTTTATGTTCTTCCTTTTCTTTACACATAAATGGGAAGGGCAAGAATATTCAAAATCTGTATATTTGCTGCCAGACGGGCCTGTGTCACTCTAAAAGTGCAAGTTGGAGTTGAAATTTCAGCTGAGCATTCCAAACATACATTGGGATTCTTTTCCTATCAGATTATGAGGTGAACTAGCTACAGCTGTAGTGCTGTAGGACAAGTATGTGTTAATTAATACTACACACAAGACTTCTTAAGCATTTCACAATGTTTGCAACACTTTCCAATTTAGCTCATTTCTGTCCCATATGATAAGCAGGAAATTTAGATAATAGTGCAATGCAGTTCTTGTCAACTTTGCAACTGCTCTATAATATGTTTTACTAACTGATTCATCCCGAGGCTATCCTAGTTGATAACAAAGGTTAAACTTGTGTTATATTTCAGATGGCAGAAAGTGCACATGGATAATGCTTGATGCAGATCTTGCATCTGAGTGCTCAGATTTTGGTAGTGTCTTAGCAGGTCACACAGATAGGTTGAATGTACCTTGCAGACATCTAGGAGAGAGTTTCCCACTTAACATGGTTGCTGTGGATTGCTGCACATTCAAAATGTCTGTGTGGATAGTTGAAATCACCAACTAAGATATGTAATCTTCCTTTCTTTGCTACAAACTCTTAGATAAATGCAGTTGAATCCATTCTGTGGTGTTGATTATTTTGTGACGTCCTAGGAGTTGAAGATTTGAGGCAAAAGGGGAAAAAAGGAACATATGAGCTACTATCAGACTGCTAAAATATTTACTCTGGATTGAGATTTATCTTGTGATGGAAAATGTTGTCCTAGGCTCTGGTGGAGCATCGTCCTTTGAAAATAGTAAAAGGTTAATACTGAAAAGATACAAAATGCTAGATAATAAAGCTAATTATTAACTTACTGTGCACCAAGAGCTCTAAAAAGGAAGTGGATTTTTGAGAGAAATTCTGGCATTTTACTGCAGAACTTCACTGAAGTGAGTTCTGTGATTCGTGAATGCTTTGTGGTGCCATTTTACATCACAGAACCACACACCCTTCTTGCGATGGGTGTTCCAGTCTCTTGGTTTTCGTGGCCCTTGGGCAGGACTCACGTCAGTATGTCTGTACCCCTTGTACTGGGAAGCCCAGAACTGGACACAGCAGTCTAGATGTGTCTCATCAAGGCTAAGAACAAGAGAACTGTAGAATCATTAAGGTTGGAAAAGACTTCCAAGATCACCTGGTCCAACCATCCCCCCACCACCAGTATCATCCACTAAACTATGTCCCTAAGAACCACATCCAACATTTCTTTAAACACCCCCAGGGATGGTGACTTCACCACCTCCCTGGGAAACCCATTCCAACTCCTGACTGCTCTTTATGAGAAGAAATGTCTCCTCTTTTCCAACCTGAACCTCCCCTGGCTCAACTAGAGGCCATTACCTCTAATCCTATCACTGGTTATCTGCGAGAAGAGGCCAACCCCCAGCTCGCCACAACTTCCTTTCAGGTAGTTGTAGAGAGCAAGGAGGTCTCATCCCCCAAAGCCAACTGGTTTACACCAACTTTTGCAGCTCATACATCAAAGTGAGTGCAGTATTGTGAATGACAGAGATCTGAAACAGCTTCTAAATAGCTGCTATCCTGAACAAGTGGAGGGCAAAGGTCTGAGGGGTCATTCCCAAAGCACCAGCCCTACGGCCCTACTTACTCCATCCCTTTTCTTCCCCCATAGCAGTCCAGCAGAATTGATACCTTACACATTGAGCAATACGGATGTGGTGTGGCCATCATTTCTTCTATGGACAGGCTCACGGATCAACTTTGACCCGCACCTGTGGGTCTGTATGTACACAAACACATTCACACAAATTCTATGGAGAGAAGCACCAGCTGTGCACAAACACGACCACAGTCTCTCGATATGCCCTTTTTTTCCTTCACATATCAAAGCTTTTCCCTCAAGATCTTCCCAACAGGGCCCAGAACCTCAGGGTCTACCCTGACCATCGGGGAGGCCGGCCCACTGGGGGGAGCGCCGCCATCTTCTCCCCGGCGCCGCCCGGTGGTGGCTGAACTAAAACTCTTCCTTCAGCATGCGGAGGATACTCTGCCTAATGCAGCTGAAACTGCTGTTGGGCTTTGCCACAAGGGCATATTGCTGGCTGGTTTTCAGCCGGTCTGCCAGGACCCTCAGCTCCTTTTCTGCAAATCTACTTTAATAGAATAAGAATATCCCGAGTTGGAAGGGACCCATAAGGATCATTGCATCCAACTTCTAGCACCACACAGGTCTACCCAAAAATTCAGACCGTATGATTATGAACACAGTCCAAACACTTCTTATACTCTGACAGGCTTGGTGCTCTGACTGCATCTCTGGGGAGACTGTTCCAGTGCACGACAACCCTCTTAGTGAAGAACCTCTTCCTGATACCCAGCCTGAACCTCCCCTGTCGCAGCTTGACACCATTCCCGCAGGTCCTATTGCTGATCACTAAAGAGAATAGATTGGCGCCTGCCCCTCCACTCTCCCTCGTGAGGAAGCTGCAGGCTGCGATGAGGTCTCCCTACAACCTCCTCTTTTCCAGGCTGAACAGGCCCAGTGACCTGCTCCTCATACGTCTTCCCCTCTAGGCCTTTCACCATCTTCGTAGCCCTTCTCTGGACACTCTTCAATAGTTTCATGTCCTTTTTGTACTGTGGTGCCCAGAACTGCACATGGTGGTGAGGTTGCACCACTGCAGAGTAGAGCAGGACAATCACTTCCCCCTACTGACTAGCAATGCCATGCTTGACGCACCCCAGGATACGGTTGGCCCTCCTGGCTGCCAAGGCACACTGCTGGCTCTTATTCAGCTTGCTATCAACCATAACCCCCAGATCCCTCTCTGTGGGGCTGCTCTCAGGTAGTTGGCTCCAGTTTGTACTAATGCATGGAATTATTCTTAACCAGGTGCAGGACTTTGCATTTGCTTTTGATGTACTTCATGGGATTTGTGTTGGCTGATTTCTACAGCCTGTCTAGATTCTTATGAATGGCAGCACATCTGTCTTGTGCATCAGATGCTCCTCTCAATTTTGTGTTGTCTGCAAACTTGCTGAGGGTGCATTTTATTCCATTACACAGGTCATTATTGAACATGCCAGTATTCAATAACCCATTATTAGTCCAGGTATTTTCCTCTTGGGTACACTGCTAGAGACTGGCCTTTACCTGGACTTTGTGCTGCTGGCTGTACCCCCTCCCTCCCCACCCCTCGAAAAAAAAAGGCTCAAAAATCCAACAGTTCAGCCACCTTTTGATCTACTTTACTGCCTACTAATCAAATCGCTGCTTCTTCAGTTTGTGTCTTAGGATGTTGTGGGAGGCCATGTCAAAAGACTTGATAGACAACATCCATTGCTACCCCCAACCAAACAAGTCAGTCATTTTTTTGTACAAATGTCAGGCTGGTTAGGTATCAGTTACCCTTCCTAAATCCATGCTGACTGCTCCCAGTCGCCTTCTTGTCCTTCTTATTCTTGGAAAAAGCTTCCAGGAGAATTTGCTCCATCACATTCCCAAGGACTGACATGTGACTGACAGTCCTGTAGTTCAGACCTTCCTATTTGAAGATAGGAGTGACATTTGCCTTCTTTCAGACTTCAGAAGCCTCTCTGGATCACTGAGAGCTTTCAAAGACAGTAAGTAGAGGGTGACCTCACAATAACAATGGCTAGCTCCCTCAGCACACCCATGGACTTGTGCCCAGTGTGTTTAAATCCTTGATCCTCCTCCTTCAGAGGTATATTGTTGTTCCAGACTTTCTCATTAGTCTCAAGGCCCTGAGATTCCTGATGGCAAACCTCAGCAGTAAAAAATGAGGCAAAATTTACTACCTTGACCTTTTCTTTGTCCTCTGCCACCAGGTTTCCTGTCCCATTTAACAGTGGGTACATTTTCTTTAGCAGCTGACCATAGAGGTCCTTCTTGTTGCAAAATTGGGAGCCAAGGGTGACCCCAATGCAGGCAATTTCCTCACCAGCTGGGCACAGCCTCACAGGTCTGAGTACAGCAGGCAGCACCAGTGGCTGGTAATGGGGTCTGATGACAAGTCCAGAAATTACTAAAGGACAAGGAAAAAATTAATGAAGACAACTCTTTATGTTTTTACATTAGGTAGCATCATCTACATCAGAAACTTTATTGTGAATTAATGTAAGGATACACAATTTCTGCTAATCTAGCATATTGTTGACAATATTTCTTATAAGACAGCTTTCCTTTTTGATGGGAGAGTGAATATCTAGTTCATGAACCATCTTAATAGAGCTAACTCTACACTGTTATGTCTGACAAGTAAAGGAATGTAGCACTGATCTGAAAGCAGAGGCCATTTCTCAGTAGTGATGCTGCAGGAAATTGTGGTGGGACTCAATAAATGTATTGCCTTTGTGAAGACAGTCCTTCCACTGTAGTTCCCCTTTGTCCTGTGTTGCTGGCAGTTGTGTGCACCAACAGGTCTTATGACTTCTCTGTGCGTTCTCTCTTGGTGTGATACTATATACTATACATGCTGAGCATCTGGAAATATGCTTTTGAATGGCCTGGACTATTGTTGGCCCTGAGCACAGACAGCCTGTAGGTTGCTGTTGAGGCTGAAATGTTGCAAAGGAAGAAATCAGTATTTCAAAATTAACAAGGAGTTGATTTTATAAGCCTAGATTATACCTGTATTTATAGAAACAGAAATGACTGTAGAAATACTGAAACTACATTGAATTTATATTTGTATGTAAAAATTAATAATCTCCTTTATGTCTGGTAGAATTACTTTGAATATTAAGAAATAATGGTGTATATTACAATGTAGATACTACTACTAAGCTACGTAAAGAAAGTTCCCTTACAGGTCTATTTTTGCCTCAGATGAGCAAGAAAAAGATGCTTACTCTATTTGTTACACTTCTCAGTGGTATATGCTAACCTTTGCTTTACAAATCCCAAGCCAAGGTCATTTTTATTGAATTTGTACTGAGATAAAATAGCCGTGGATGGTATTTGCTTTTTCACCCGGAACACACATTAATCACAGAGAGCCAAGATTACTATCTTGAAATATAAAACAAATTTCATAAATTGACTTGAGAATAGCTGCTCCCACCAAACTCAGTTTTGACTTTAGTTTTAATACATCTGGAAAACACCTAAATCTCTCACTTCTGTAAATCACTGACTCAAACCATAAATATATTTGTAAACTTTCCTAACCTTTCCCTGACTAAGATTGCATATTTGTCTTTATTTTTTATTTTCTTTCTTTATTTTTTTTTTTAAACTGGATCCTAGAGCATTGACAATCTTCTAATGTGGAGTTGATTCTTCTCAAAAATAAAAAAGATAACTCAGGCTGATTTTTTTAAGACAAAGATACTGCATGGATTTAATTCTCATCTGTGCAGATTGCCTCAAAAACAGAGGGAAATTCATTCTTCTAGCCTAACCTTTCCCCAGGCTCCCTGATAGCATCTCCTATGAGCCCAAGTGCTGAAGTAGAACATACTGTTGGTTTTCTGTGTGAAAACAGAAATTCTACAATCTTTCATCAGATTGATTTCATCACCCTTCTCTGTAATCTGCACCTTTGGGTTCAAAGGTGGAACCCAAGCAGTAAGATCAGTACATGAAAAACAAAAAATTATAAGGGCCTGTTTTAAATTCTGTTATTCGTTTTTTTTTGTTTGTTTGTTTGTTTGTTTTGTTTTGTTTTCTTTTTCTTTTTCTTTTTCTTTTTTTTTTTCTACAAGCTAGAGAGAATTGAACAACCCCTGTAAAAGTATTGCTATCATCCTCTGCTTTTAAGAAATAAATAAATAAAATATCAGCTACAGGATAAAGAATTGCTCAGTATAAATCACCTCAGTTTACTTCAGTGAAGTTGTTCAGGTTTTATATCACAGGAAAAAATAGATATGTAGCCTTAATAAAATTCTAGTAAAAGGTAATATAAAATTGTCAGATGAAACAGTATACTGCTACTAGTTAAAGTGATTATACTTTTGGGGTAGAAATCTTAAATTCTGGTCTGAAAGCAGAACTTCCGTTTTTATGGCCTGATCAATGTGGTGAATGTTCAAGGCTTCTGGAAATCACTTAATTTGAAATCAGGCTTGTTTCCCCTCAAATAAAATATTTCAGCTTTGGTTATTGGTAGAGACAAATCAGAAGTTCAGTGACATTATGTTTTAAATTACCAGTTAAATTTTTCAACTTTTTTTTTTCTTTTTTTTTTTTTCTTTTTTCCACTTGCCATTTATCCTCATTTCAAAATAGAAAAAGAAGCAATCGGCACCCATTGCTGTCACCATATGAGCTGTGCAGCTTACCCAACCCTAAGCTTGTAGTTCATCTGTTACTGTTTTCCTCTTTGAGGTCCAGTTTCTGCCACTAAATACATTCTCATGTACTTTCTTGTGTCTTCAGTGATATGAGGGGAATCAGAAATGTACATGTAAGGGCAGAATCTGGCTGTGCTGCATGCACTGACTGATCTGGTATGGAAAAAGTGCCAGTGCAGCACATCGCTTTCTTGGTGGGACATGGCAGTGACAAGTGCCAGAAGCTTTGATGTGGACATCAAAATGTGACGAGAGCACTAATACAAGAGGGAAGGCTGCTGAGGAAACTCCCTGCCAGAGTTCACTCTAAATGTCTCTACATTAGTCCTGTGAGACACAAACTATGCCGGAGGCTCATGGAAATGTTTCTGAAGAAATTAAATATTGCTTTAGGTGTGCAACACAGCTTCAAGCAATTTTCTTTGACCTAGTGCTATTGATGTTATTACTGGAGAGTGTTGGTAGCTACCTTATTTGATTTATGTGTAAGCCTGCATCTCTCTAAAGCTGATTGGCACACCAGCTGCTTGCCTCTCTTGCAAAATATGAATACCCCGTGTTCATATCCCCTGCGAATTGTGTGGGATAGCAAGGCCTGACGGGAGCAGAGCCAAGCCAAGAAATAAGTATTAAGCAGTGGAGAGTGATTTGTTGCCAGACAGCTAGGGAATTCGAGGACAGTGGTGGATGGAGCGTGAATTGTAAAGAATTAGAATATGAGTGCAAAGCAACTAAAGCTTTGGGAAGGAAGCAAACCAGAAAAAAAGTTTGTTGTCAGAGGGAGAATGGTTAAAAGTAACTTTGGAGACTGTGAACAGAGATGTCCTGCTGGTTGCACATGAGGACAGGCCCTTTGGATGGGGAGGATCTACATCTCTGAGGCAGGCATGAGTTGCATATGTTGGGGTGCAGCAGAGACACAGCCTCAGGGTGGAGGAATACAGGAATCAGGGAGGTGAGAAGGGTTTTCTTTCTTGGATTAGGATGGCACGGGGATGCACCACACCACGGATTTACAGAAATGCTTTGTTTTTCAAAACCAAGTTTACAGGATGTACTATGAATAGAAATTGTTTTGTTAAAGGATTTTGCCTCCTGCTTTTGGTACAAGAAGTTAAGAAGTGCTTTTGTGATTTTCCAATTTTGTTCCCCCTCTGTTGACCTGTAACCTCTTACTGCCTCTGTTTAGTTACAAGACAAGACTGTGAGATCTGTCTGTTCTGACAGAAGCCATAAGCCAACAGCTCCTTCTGTCTCAGCAGTGCTTTCCTAAGGGTTTTGTGGGTTAGGAGGTGAAATGAGTCTTATTTGTATTCTCACAGAGTACAAAAATATGCAGTAGTGAATAATTTCTTTTATTGACATCTTATTTCTGCTGTATAGTCATTCACACTAACATCTAGAGAGCCAAGATTATAAATGGAAAGCATAAAAATGTGTTAAAATATGTATATGAAGAGTGTGATTACATGAAATCCAATCATCTTAATATACAGATTAAAGTCATTGACATTAAAGAAATGGTTAAAACCAGAACATAATGCAAAGGAAGGTTTACTGTGTATCACAGGGATCCAGTCAGCAAGGGCATTCACTTTGCGTATGATAAAGAGATTGGCCGTTTTGGTCTGCTAATTATCTGCTCTATGTGACAGTTTCCCACATTTCATTTCTCTGGGCTGCTAGAGAGCAGTCGGGTGTGATGTTCAAGTGAATACACACAATTATGAGATATGCCAGTGCAACTCCACTTCAGCCCTCTCCCTTCTTACTCATGGAGTAGCACTGAGGGCTATCTTAGAAGAAATGGTACTTTGTCAGGAAAATCATAAATTCATAACCATCTAATCAGAGCCAAAATAGAGGACAGCAACAGGTCTGTAGACCAGGTAATGTTTTGCTGGTCATGGCTCCCTTTGCTGAAAAAGCTTCCACTGTAGCACAGTAATGAGGAAAGAAGATATGGACCAAAACTTTCTATCAGGGATTGCAAGTGCTGCAATACTGGAAACTTTATACTAATGCTGTGTGATAACAAACCAAACCAAAAATAATAATACTAATAATAAAAAAGGCAATAACAACAACAACAACAAACCACCACCAACATTAAAAAAAAAAAAATAAAAAAAAAATTCTCCTTTCGTGGAGACTTCTTCCTATCTGTTTTGTCATTTCTTATTATCCCTTTGAGATGCTGTAGTGGGTGGTGGGTAGCTGTATATATTTCCAGGCCATATGGATTCGCTGATAAACTTTTTTATTATTATTATTATTATTATTATTTTTATTTTCCCCAACACAGTGATGACTTACTTCAAAAAAATAATAATAACTTGCCTTCAAAGGAAGTAGGCTTAGAAAGAAGACTCACCCTTTATTCATTGTAGAAGTCTACAGTGGAATTGAATATCTAACTATTGAGTATACAAGTGTATGCATACTTGTCTTCTGTCATTGAAGTCCAATATCCCTTGTTTTATAGATCTTACGAAATCGTTCTAGACCATGAAAAATCTATAGGCAGAGAACTTGGATGAGACTGTATTTATTTATTTATTTATTTATAGATTTATGTTATCTGAGGGAAAACAACAGAGGAAAAATAATCTCCTCTTTTAACTGACATTGATTTTCAGAACTGAAAAGTTCTGCAGAAGACCTTGTTAATTTTCTTCATATTTTTACCCTGGATCTTGGTTCTGTGTATGCAGAAATTTTCTCTTTTCTTTAACATGTACAATTTAGATTTAGTATTTTGTCCCTACTTGCTTTGGTCTTACACTTTTATTTATACATTTCTTTTTATATTTCTTTTTTATTTTATTTTTAATATTTTTATTTTAATATTTTTATTTTAATATTTTATTTTAATTTGAAGATTAAAAACAAAAAAAAAAAAGGCTAGATTTGGCTAGTGGTGTTGCTTACTGCTGCCCATTCTGGAAAAGTATTCAGCTGGAAGAGTCTAATTCCCCATGTGTTGATTGCCACCATGACAACAGCGAGACCAATCAGATTTACACCCAGGCCAGCTTTAACCTATTAATAAATAAATAAATAAATTGTCAGAGTATGATCAGTGATGACTTGATCAAAAACAGTTAACATGGAAAAAAAAAAAAAAAAAAAAAAAGAAGGAGGCAACAGGGGGTTTGCATGGTGCAGAACTCTTAACTTTGATGGAATATATTTGTAAATGTATGTATACTTGTTTATATGTATAATGATAATATATGTATGCTGATTTCCAAAGTGACAAAAAAACACAACTATTATGTATCAGAGTGTATATCATGAGAGAATTCAGGAGTGATGAATGCTGGTTGTCAGAGGCTGATGCACCTCATCGGAAAACTAATTTGTCACTTGAACTTCTCAATCACATAATGAGAATGGGGTTTTATACTACACATAGAAGGGGGATAAGTTTTTGTTTTAGTGTGGAGCTACATGACAAATCTGATTCATTGTTCTCTCCTGACTTCTCCAAGCACTGTACTGTGCAGTCTGTTTCTTCTGCAACTGCCATTGTGCTTGTCCTAACAGCTCAACATAAAGTATTGTGTACTTCTATTCTTTGATACCTGTTCGACCCTTATATTCATAAAAACTAAAGATGAGAAATGTGCATATTCTACAGTAGATATGTAGATGTTCTTAACCTGGCAGCTCTGTGTCAGCAGTGCCAATCAGCATGACTTTATATTAACACTAATATCATCACCATTATTATTGGCTGCTGGATGTGGGGACGAGGTGTCGGGGTTGCATGAAGCATTGGAGGATATACCTGATCTCAAGACTCACCATATCTTTAATCTGGCAGTGCCCATAACTGAAGACGATGGCATTTGGAGGATTACCCACCGGTAACATCACCGCAAAGGAGATACACATGGTGACAGGAATCAGGGTGTATAACGGGTTGATAAGCAGGGTTTCTGACTGGAAAGAGAGGGGTGGGAAGAGAAGTTTTACTTAACCAGTAAAAGCCAGTGCTCATAATTAAGATGAGAAAACTGTCTCTGCTTTATGTGAAGATAATAAATTTATGAATCTCAGCTCCCTCATTTCTAAACCTAAGAGTGGAAGTATTTTTGTTTGGTTGTTCTTTAAAGTGGGATAATGGTTTAATATGGAGCTGGTCACTCTCAAGGGATTTCTATTGAGCCATTTCAGACTTGGCACGGGTGGAGATTGATACTATTAGGCCTTCCTTGGTCTTTCTCTTGCTTGTTTTCCCTGTCATTCTGTGCTGTGTCTTCTGGATCTGTCACCGAGAGTTGCTTCAGTCTTCATCCAAGAGAGATCATAACATTTTCCTTATTACAGCTACTGAAGTTGATGAAACAATTCTGTAAAGCTTTCCCAAGTGGCAATTAAGAAAGCTAGTTGCTTGTGGTCCAAATTTGCATTGTGAGGGAGCCATACTGGTGGATTTTTTTTTTTCTTTTTTTTTTTTTTTTAAGTGTTCTTTCACTACAGCCTTCAGTGGGGGTGAAATACTGTATTTTAATTTGTGTTGTTTTAGCAATGCAATGCATAGTTCCATGGGGGACGGAAAGGAAAGGCTAACTAGAGAGTGAAGGCTAACTGCGGACAGAAGTGTCTCCATTGTTACTGTGAAACTAACTACTTTCACAGTCAAAAAAGAAATACTGTCTAAAAATGGCTATTCATGCTACTAAAAGTAGATTACCACACTAAATTTCTCTTTAGGAGAGTCTCTTTATGTGTAGCGCAGAGGTAAATTTGAACCCATAAGCCATTCTAACATAATTACTTATTTTCATCTGACCATATCTTCATATTACCTCAGAGCTGTTCACATAATGTTCTTTGGTACAATCTCATAAAATTGTTATAGTAGGGAAAGAGGATTCATGGTCTGCATTCTTAGTAAGGAAAGCTTCACGTTACATAAAAAAGAAGAAATGAGATGGGTTTTTGTAACTGCTATTCTAATACAGAATGAGATTTGCATTTCTTTCCTCTGCCTTTGTCACCAGTCTACTAATTTTTAACTTTTCCTTTCAAAAATCTCTGTTTTCCACATTGGATGATAACACACTTACCAGATCACATCCTTGAACACATTTTGATCTGATACAGAATTCAAGAATACAGTCTTTTCCTAGAATTAATGAGTGGGTGACCATTAATTAACAACACATTTAAAATAGCATCGATAAGCTTTATGCAGACTTCACCAACTATCTTGTTGATTTCATGATCACCTTTCCTTTTATTTAAACTATCTGTTCTTCAGGGCAGGAGCTATGCTTTTACTTTGTCCTAGAAGTCTCAAATCAATTTATCAGTGCTAAAATTGCCTATTAGTGTTTTTTATTTATTTATTTTGCCAGGCTGAGTTTATAAAGCCTTCTAAACGCAAGACTGCAGAGCAATAGTTTGGGAACCAAGGCAGGGTTTCATGGGATGTGAATGCCAATACCCTGCCATCCTGAAACCCATAGGCCTATGAGAATGCAACAGACTAAAAATGCCATTGTTTTTACTCACCATGCTGCATAAAATAGGCAGAAATATGGTTATAGTTGCTGGGTTACTAACAAACTCTGTAACAAGGGACACCAAAATGCAGGCCAGCAGAGTTACAGCCCAATAGGGAAGGCTGCTCAGGGACAGCATTTGGCGTCCAATCCAAGTAGAGAGGCCAGAGGTCTGCGGAAAGGACAGAAGCACAAGAATGACTAAGTACACGGGATGTTTGCTAACCAGTTTGTTCTCTTTGGGGCAGTTTGCATCAGAGAATGTCACCAGCAAATAAACAAAGTTTAGATCAATGCTTTCTCCATTACCTTTTGTTTAGTACACTGGATTTCACTGTAGTGTCTAATAAACAGTTATCCATAGTATTGAAAAGATTAATGACATGAATTGGCACCAAGGCTGATCTTTCCTCTTTCTTCAGCATGCAAACTGAAGTATTGCAAATTGGTGACGAAGGATTTCATAGTCTAGGTAGAACTCATACACAAATTTATTTGTCTACAGATAGGTGTCTGTAGGAGAACTAGGTGTATATTCATGAATTGTATTGGGTGGAAATACAGTCAGTATAGCCTAGAGCATGATTTGTTTTATCAGTGTTGGGTGTTTGACTCAGTTACCTAAATATGAGCAACCAGTGGCAGCTGAGATGTTCTTCCCACAGCTAGTTAGCTGCTAGTTGAGAATGGGTGAGGTTTCCCTCAAATCCTGTGTCATTTTTACCAGCCTTGTAGGAATATCTAGCTCTACTAGAACATCTGAAGTGGCAGTAGGTGCCTATGCTTACACAACTGACTTGAGCCCTACCCATTCTTTTGTTAGCTAGGTATCTTTCTATTGATTTTAGGGAGTGGAGGCTAGGTTGTGTACAAACTTGAAAGTATCTGCTTTGTAATTCCGATCTGAGGAGCATATAAAAGGATAAAATTCCGAATTTGCATTATTTATTTATTTATTCATTTTAGGAAGGGGAATATAATCTAAATCAGTACCTTGCATCCAGCTGCTAAGGCATAACCACCTCCAACCAACACTACAATTTCCCAGGGCATGGTCTTCTGGAAGTCCTTCCAGGTAATGATGGGATCCAGTGTGTTAATGTCTGTTGACCTTTCACCATCTCCTATATGAAAATAAGTATGTGATCAATGTTACATTGGCATTTATACAAAGATCTTCCCATTTCATGCTAGTAGTAATAATGCAATAACCATGGAAGTTATCTTGAGACCTGTCTGTGAGAGAGATGAAGAAGAAAAGCATAGCTTAATTCTCTGGTTAGCTCAGCCTCAGAAAATGCAGCATATTGATTCCCAATACCCTGACCTCCATTTGGCTGCTCTGTTGATCTCAATAGTTACAAAACCCTGTGCTTTATGCTACAGCTTCTTGAGGGACTGTCTGCTGTGTATATACCTGTGAAAATTATCTGTAGATTACAAAGATGAAGTTAAAATGGGTTTATTTTGTTAAAGGACATTTTCTCTCTCCAATAAGTCATGATGCTTAATAAAATTCATTTACACCCCTGAATAATTTCTTGAAGTAGAAGCTAGAGGGTGTTATTTTTCCTGAATGTTGCATGCATTTCAGTATAAAAATTATAAATCAAACAAACAACAACAACAACAACAAACATATCTATATACACCTGTAATCTTGTAATCTCTACATAAGACTATGCAGGGAATTCTGTTTCCATATATTATTGTTGAAAGTGTGGTACAACAAACTGATCAATACTTCTGAGTGCTATCCAAAAATGAACATGAAATGTCAATCATTGTTATTATCAGGAAGACTGCAAAAGGAGCATTACCAAAAATTACAACTGTCACATATTTACGTACCTTTTTTACATCTACTTCATGAGATTATCAATGTCTTCTTGCATACAAGGAATGACCAAATTATTTACTAGAGGTTACCTTCACCCAACTTTGCAGATCTCTGCTTTATCATTCTCAATATGGAACTATATTTCAACCTTTCCTAAAGCTCAGTCATAAATTTTCAAAACTCTGTAAATACAGGAGAGATGATGGCCATCATTACAAGACCGAGTACTGTATCTGTGGCCTATTACCTGTTAGTAATCTACTGGGTGAGACCACATGAATTAAAGCAGAGGACAAAAGTGGAGTTTGAAATAGGAAAGGATGGTATCAAGAAAAAAAAATCTACACTTCCACTTGGGAAACAAAATGTGTTTTTCAAACATTTTACAGAGACCAGAAAAATATTATTAAAAGAAAATATGCCAGGTCTCGCTCTTGGCTTATGTACCTTACCTTTTTCTCTTTTCCCAAAACATGGCTTTTTTGCTGGAATGAGGAAAAGGAGGAAACCAAGAAAAACAGAGACAGTGGCATCAGTCCGGTAGCCTTTCCTAAGAAAGAAGTGATGGAGTTTGCATAAAATCTTACAGAAACATACTTAAACTAGGTACATAACTCCTAGCATTTACAGAATCCAAGAAACCCGGCATGTTTAAGGTTGGAAGGGACTGCTGGAGGTCATCTGGTACAAACCTCCACTCAGACAATTAAAGGTGAAGTTTTATTCTAAACTCTTAGCAACAGCTTTCTAGAAAAATGTCTTCACATCAAGGATACAAACAAAATTTTATTCAATATAGCAAATTATCTCCAGTAGCTAATAGTAATTAATTTTATTATTATTATTATTGTTATTATTACCTTTCTAGTGATAAAAACAGATCCCTTTTAGTTTACAAATCTGTTAACTCAGAGGTACAGTAAAATAATTTGTTTACTAGAAGGAATAAGTAGTAAACACATTCTCAGGAAAAGCCAAGCCTAAATGATCCTCTTGAAATGAACTTGACATTGATTTCTAATTAAACCATTAAAACTCAGCCTGAAAAGTAATTCAAGATATGTCAAACTACAAAGATCCTCAGGAAATCCTAATATTAAAAACTGTTCTTCAGTCAAAATTATGATTACAAATTAAAAAAAAAAAAATTATACAGCAGAAACTGAAAGAAATTAAACTTCATTGTAGTCTTTGCTATATGTTGTTTATTAAACTTACTTCAAATAGAAATCTTTTCAATATAATTTAAAATAAAAAATAAAATTGTTTCAATCTTCTAATATTTAATTGAAATATTTTCTTGATAAACTTTATCTCTACAAATTACAATATTTTGACAAAAAAATCTTTCAAAATAAAATAGAAAAAAAGCACCCCAAATTTTTAATTTGAATTATAACATCAATATATTTCAGAGATAGCTTCTCTTTGAATGTACTAAGAAGTTTTCACTTCAGTATGTGGCTTTCCCATTTATTACATATGGAATATGTTTATTTTGTATAGTTAATTCCTTCTTCTGTACTCAGAAAGAACACCGTTTGCTGCTGTGTGAAAAGATGTAGTTTAAAAAGCAAAAATGTTAAATTTGAATAAAAACTTCATTTTTTTGCCACCTTGTTGAAAGTGTCTAATGACATTATGTAGCCAAAATTTATGGCAGAGTCAGAAGCTGTTAGGCTGTACTCCTTTGCAGTTACATAGGGAACTTCACTTACTTTTCAAAGAAAGATGACCACCCTGGTACAAAGCCAGGCTCACGAGTAAACCAAAGCAATGTCATTAGAATGAATAAAAACCCAGTCACCATCTCAGGATAGCTAGAAACAAAAACAAACAAACAAACAAATAAAAATAGGAGTCAAATCCAAAGTCTGTCTGAAAACTCTAGAGCAGATTCTGAAAGAGGTATATACCATAAGGAGAATAGAAAGGAAGATTCATCTGAATTAAAGAATTCTACCTTTTGCTCTCAGCTGAGAACCAACTAGGTCTAGTTAAAAATTTTTAAAATAGATCATTTTCTGTATTTTCAATTCAATAATTCATAGACAAATCCTAAAGGAATGTATTTGTAAATGTTATGTATTTGCACTGTTTTCAGATGAAATATATGGTAATGAGTTAATGCTCATGTTACCATTCTACTGTAAAAACTTTGTATTGCATATTTTAAAAAGTGTAACAAGCATAAGAGCAACTGACAAAGTAAATCTGCACAAATCTGACAAGCAAATTCCTGAGTAGATCAGGTCTGTTTTACCTAACACTTCCCAATTTCTTATATTCTTCCTGAATTCTTCTCTCTGACATTTCTTCCCGTTTGGTCTTCTTCTTCTTGCTCACGGAACAGGTCTCCTTAAAACTAAGGTAGATAGTACATTAAAATTAGACAAAGTTCTCAAGTGAAATAAAAAGTTACAAAAAATAACAACAAAGTGGAAAACTGAAAATTCCACTTTTCATTCTTCTTGGGAGAAGATATGACTGGGGCAAGACCTGATGGCAAGTGGAAGGGAAATTCTTGCTTGTCACCTTTGCATGGTCTAGTTTCTAGGTTTTCTGAGAAGCAATCCTAGTCATGGTATGAAAGTCCCTATGGTGCCTGTCTAATGCTGACTGGTATTTCTGAGCCTCTTCAAACTGTGTTTGGACACCCTTCCTATAGGCTTCCTCAAATGGCTGGTGGTGGCTAGATTTTTGATGTGCCTGAAATCTCCAAAGTTTATAGCTAGTTTTTATCAGTGAAGGAAATGTTTGCTTCCTGGTAAGATCAAGTGTAGTCAAAACATCTGTGTTTTAGTCTGGCTTTTGAGCCCAAGTTTGACTTGAATATTTAGGATTAGTCAAAAACCTACAATGCAAGTCTGAGATGTGATTCGAACTGGGTCAAGTCAAGGCCTAGTGACACTGGGCTTCCTAGGAAAAGAACATGCAACACATACATCATGGGAGTCCAATAAACATTTATGCACAGACAGCTGTTTCAACATGTTGTCAGTGTTGCTAGGCTTAGGAGGATGTGAAGGCAGAGTATTGTAATCAAGCTCTTAACATAATATATTATTTAATGAACTGCAATAAACAGAGTTTTAAAAGGCTTGGAATCAAACAGCACTTCTCAAGAAGTCAATAATGCTTTAGTCTCTGGTATTATCTACAAAAACATTAATCAGCATGAGGTCTTGGATGCAATGTGGAATTTCAGTGACTTTTATTTAAAAAATGTTTTTGAGGGTAGTGTTAGGGCTTGTTTCCTCTCAAGCTTTTTTTTTTTTAAAAAAATAAAAAAATAAAAAAGAAAAAGAAAAAAAAGAAAAAAAAAAAGACTTATGTTAGCCTTTTAATTTGGAACTACAAGGCTCAGGGGAATGACTGAGAGAAGGACATGGAGCTATTCACCTCTAAATTACCTATTCAAATCTAGTCAAGGTCAACAGCAAGCAAAATTCATTATCATATTTTTGGTTGTCTTTCATGGAAGAAATTAGTGATGTTAGTTCATCTTATTTTTAAGAGTAAACTAAATCAAATTAAGGCCACTTTAATTCCGAGTAACTGTGTCTGCACCACAATTTAATGCAGATTAACTAATCCACTCTAAATGCACATACTTAGTCAATTTTCATTAACTTTGCTGAGTACCTCTGCAAAGAGAAGACGTGGTACAAATAAACTTGGAGACTGAGCCTTGTTCTTATCTGGGGGCTCAGGGACTTGCTGGTATCAGAGGATATTCACCTCTTAGGCTGAGTCATTTCCACATTAAAGACAAATATAAATGGAGACAGTTTACCTTTAATTTTAACTTGTCTTACATTAACTTCATTGAGCTGGGGGCAGATCTGAAAAGCAACTTGTTTCATTCCAGGTGTTTTTTGCCTTTTTTTTTTTTTTTTTTTCTCCATCTTTTCAGTTGTATTTTTCCAAAAGGACTTTTAACCAGATTTTTACTCCACAAGACAGTTATGAGTCAAAAAAGAAAAAAACAAAACAAAACAAAACAAACAAACAAACAAAACAACAACAACAACAACAACAACAACAAAAAAAAACAACCACACCACAGCTGAATGCATAGTAAAGATTTCTATCACCAACACCTTTACTCTCAAGCAGCAATACTATACACTGCTGCCGATCTGGTGCTGCTAAGAAATATGACTTCCTCCAGTAATTGTTCTGCTAAGAAGAAAGAAATTATACATTAGCTTTTGTCATTTACAACTAGAAATGCTTTAATAAGACCCATTCTAATAAAGTCAAAGACACCCTGCTTTTGGAATCTATACTTCTTGAACAACTTGCACTCACTTGCAACCCAAGAACAGCCAATGCATCCAGAACCAAGTAAGGACCAACATGATGAGGGAGACTGGGAAACTAAACAAAAGCCAGGTTCCAAAATTCACCACTTCAGCATTTGGGTAGTGGCTGTAAAGGAAAAAAAAAAAAAAAAAAAAAAAAAAAAGGGTGTAAGAGTTTAGAATGATAAAAGACACCTCCAACATGTACAGATACCTACGCATGTACTTGTATATCTGTCATGACATTACAGAAAAATTCATCAGTATATATTTGTGAGAGCTACAGTAAATGTGCATATTAAAGCTGTTTACCAAGGAATATCAGTTGTCAGCCATGCTTGACCAAGAGATGAGCCATACAGCACTTCACACCTTTAAGACCAGATTGTCTGGATTGTCCAGACAACTTCAAAAAACTCTTAGTTACCGGGAATTAGATCCTGGCTCTACCTGAGGTTATTGTTAGAAATCATTTAAGCATCAACAGGCCTAAGAATGATTTCACCCAGAAAGTCTTTGTATGTCTCATTGTGGATGATAAAAATAAGAACTATATTCTACCAGGTTCAGACAAAGAAGTCTGCTATGTGCATTTGGTGGAAGTGTAATAATAACAGGGTCTTTGGAAATGCTGCGAAATCCAAATTCTTGAGCTAGGGATGAGTTTTGAATTCAGTATTCTTTGTTGCCACCATTTCAGAGAGAGAAGTACAGCATATTATGACAGCAATGGCAGCATCAGATGATCAGAATCAGCTTTGAGCTTGGTTACATATCTGTGCATGAAGAGAAGTTCCACTGGTCTTCTCACAGAACTAACGTTCATATTTTTGAGACTCCTGGGAACATATGATAAAGGGAATATTTAGCTAATTACAGAGTTGCTTTCCATCTTCCCTGAAGAAAAGGTGTAAGGCCACATTTCTAAGTTTAGTCTTTTTTTTTTTTTTTTTTTTTTTTTTCCACCACATTTTGAACAGCACATCAATGACGCATATAGATTCACCACAAGAAGTGGCTTTCTAATAACCCATAGAAAAAAAAAATGAAGCAGGTTTTATGGCTTTTCACCTTTTGCATAGATTTTCTTTTGTCTTTGTTCTTATGTCTGCATGGCTTTAGCAAGTAATTTTCCAGGGTGTCTGCTACTTTCACAATAATTGGTTTGTAATATCAACAGAAGTTGCTGAAGAAATATCACATGCTGAGGAGTTTATTTTGCATGGGAGAAGGACAAAGATATGTATTAACTTAAGTTTCCCCTTTCAACCATTAATCATTAGAAAAAATGTTAGAGTAGAGAAGGAAACAAAACTGTCTTCAGAGAGACCATCTTAGAAGAGTTCCCTGAGGCAATAAACAACCCATGGGGAATGCCACAGAGATGATAATGACCCAACCATATTCTCACACACCTACAATGTCACTTACTTGTTGAAATGCTCTAAGAATATGAGGCTAGTAGAAGTCCCTATGATGGTTGTCAGTCCTCCAATGGTTGCTGCATAGGAGATGCTTAGTGAGAGGCATTTACAGACCATGTGGTCATGTCTGGACTGATACCGGTATTTAGTGCTCAGGTCCGGTTCTGAGGGCTTAGGAGGCAGGACCAGTATCTGAGCCTGTGACATCAACAAAGGAAAGCAGGAGTTTAGAACAGCAACCCAACTTTTTCTAATGCCATGGTGCTACTGGTCCCAAAGAAACAATAGGTGTGCATAAAAGGGAGCAAGCTTCTTTCTACATGGGTATTAGTTGGGATCAGAGCTAGAAACCTGTCTAGGAGCCTGAAGTTGCCTGTCCTGAGGCAGAAATGTAGGACAAACAGTAATCGGGCTTCTGGCCATGGCATGGGTCAACTCCAGTTCTTACTGGAATCTCAGCTGGATACCAAAAGCCTTTGTGGGTTGCAGGGGCAGGATGCCAGCACTGCAGTAGAAGGAATTTGTAATCCTTGAGGCTTATGAGCAACCACCAGACAAACGCTTGGTGGACTTTTTGCACGCATACTGGCTTAGGGCCTTTAATTAAGAAAGGAGTGTTAGGACTCTCAGAAAGTGCATGAAACAGGCTGGGCTATGGTGATATGAAAGAAAAAGCTACACAAAAATATTGCTCCAAAATAAGTTTTCTTAATAGTGACAGGAAGAGAGTAAATCAAGCACTTGGAAATTGGTAAAAAATATACAATACTTCAGAGCACTTAGCATGCAACCCAAGGATGTAATTTAGAATCAGGAAAAAGCAGGGGAGTTAACAGATCTGTTAAATTGTTAATTTGGATTTGGGTTTAGGTCATAAAATGTGTTATGCTGTAGATTCATCATTCTTGTGAGGGTACTCTGGTTCACATCCCTGTAGGTTAAAAGTGAAATGAGTTTACTAGCGGCAAAATAATCACAGAATGCAAAAGGAAAATGGATATAAGAGGAATTAAATATCAAGAGCAGTGCATTAGCCTTTATTTTAGAAATACGTTTAGATTCTTTTGAACTACTAATAAAAATACATATGCTGAGCTTAGGTTAATCTTTTCTGGACATCAACTTATGCCATTTAGGTACTATATAACTGTAGAAGAAACAGCAGCCAGTCATTGGATTCACTCAGGAAAAGTAGAAATACTGCAGTGGAGTGATGTAATGGAGGATTTTGGTAGAGGATATTTGGCAGAACAGAAAGGAGGAGGATACTAAGACTGCCAAACCCAGTTAAATGGTTCGTGTCTGCTGTTAGTATGTTGTGTGTCAGGAATTTATGTTTTTTTGTGTTGCAGTATTTTCCAGGGAAACTTTGTAGAAATAAAGTGGGTAGAACAATGAAACAAGAGAAACTTGTGGTCATTAAACTGAAGATAAAGCTAAATGAATTGTACTAGCCATTAGGAAATATTTTACTGGGGAAGGCCCTCCAAAAATACCTCTGCTGGGGGTGTCTAAATAAGAGCAAGAATAGGGCTAAAATGTGACTGCTGTTAAGTTGATGGAGAGTAATTCCATACAAAGCAGCTTACAAAGAACAAAATTGATGCAGTGGTAAACAGATGATGTTCATCTCTGTCTTTTCCTTCATCCTCCATGTCTAACATTTCCTTACCTGAGGTAGGTGCTGCCCTTTGCTCTTGGAATTTACCGTTCCATTAGGACTGGCTGTCATGTGCACATTATTCATACTCTGTAGGGAGGCAAATGCCTTTAGATTAGCCTTTCTTCTGTTCCTGGAGACACTTAGATTAGAACAGATGATGCTTTGCAAAGGTCATGGGCTGTGGGCTTTCAAAACAAAAGAAAATAAAACAAAACAAACAACAACAATGACAACAAAAAAATCTAAAACTTTAGCTATATATTTTACACTGGAAAAAAACATATATATATATATATATTTTAATGCTATTTTTATTTTAAAGTGATGTTAAAAATCAGATTATAATAAGTTTAGGTTTTCTCCTTCTGCCATGTAGGAGAATCTAACATATCCCTTGTTAGAGACTATGGTTTTGTAAGAGATATATTTTTTTCTAATCTACCGAAGCATCTCAGATGCAGAGACTGACAATAACTAGACTATAAAAGATCTTATCTGAACTTGGCATAATTTGAGAGTCTGTATGGAGCTGTTAATTTTCTGACTGGATCTTTGTCTTTCCAACAATATATAATATATGCATCAAACCCTGCAAAGTTACTGTTCCCCATCTTGATTTGTGCAAGCAGGTTGATAGGTTAAATACAAATCTGGACATCTTGTACTATTCACCCTGCCAGCAACCACTTTTTTTTTTTTTTTTTTTTTTTTTTTTTAATAAAGGAAATGTAAGTTTGTTGTAGAGCTATGTAGACTGTGCTCTGATGGCATTACCAGGCAGTGTAGCTCAGAAGATACAGGTACTACCTATGACAATACCTTTGAATGACTCAAGGAGCTGAAGTCAGTAGTAGTAGCACTAAAAACAAAGAAAGGAAAATATACTTTAAAAATGCTTGTTCACCCAGTTCCCCCAAAAGGCACAAATCATTGGTAGGAAGGGCAATATCTGCAGAACTAATGCCTACTGAAATGGTGAAGAACATTTATTAGTATCTCTTTTGTGGTATCTTGGACATATATATAGGAAAAGTCATAGTGTTCCATAGCTCTGCCTCCAGCCTAGTAGCAATGGGATTCCACTTCCAAGTAAGTAAAAATAAGTATTCTTGGTTGTGTATATTACATTCTAGGAATGGACTCCATTTACAGTGGAGTGAATCACTGGGCAATCCAGTACTACTACTGTCTTGTTCTACTCAAGTTTTTCCTACACAATCTTCTTCAACACTGTTTCTGAGCACTTTCTTGTGCCACATTAAAGTTTTCCACTAAAATATCTCATGTCATATGGACCATGCAAACATTCCAATGAACTTTGCCATTGAAATCATATTTAATTCCAGAAGATGGGCTACTTTTCTTTTTTACTAACAAATTTCAAGCTCTCTTTCAAGTAATACTATTTTAATAGTAGCTCTGTTATGAAAATTCTTTTATGAAATATCTCTCACATACTTTTCAATATGGCTTAAAAGAATTAATGGCATAATGACAGACTGAAAGTTTTATTCTATACTGAAGAAAATATGGTTAGGATTAAAAGAGAGAGCAGACAAAATATTGGAGAGTGCATTAGTCTCAAAGCTAATGAGAAAACTATTCAGAACATTCAAGGTAACATCAACATGAGCCATCTGGATGATAATATTTGTTTTAAAGCAAATTTTCAGTGGTGTAACCAGAGCTTGTTTCTCTTTTATTTTGAACTCTTGGATATAAAATAGAAGGGATTCAAGAAACAATTGTGTATTTTAATCTCATATCTTGTAAGATTTACCTGTAAGGTTACCTCTTGTAAGATTTACCTCAGCATTTACCTGTAGTATAGTATGAGGACAAGAACTTTGTATATTCTCTTATCTGGCTGGTTAATTTAATAATTTGACATTGAAATTAGTCCTTTCCTTGATCTGCCCTTATTCTACACAAAATAGAGGCCTGGTTGAAACAGTTAGTGTTTCAAACTTTGGAATAACCTTGGCTATATTAAAGGAAATCTTTAACAAGTGTGCTTGTTTTTTTTTTTTTGTTTGTTTCTTTGTTTGTTTGTTTGTTTTCCCCTCTTCTGTTATCTGGTTTTGAATGTTCCTGGCATTCAGGCTTTGCTGAATAATCTTCTGTAATTGGATGTTTCTTTCCCTTTCTAATGGCCATAGTGATAAAATAATAAAATAAATGAATCCTGGCAAGCTTTCATGAGATTCAGACTGTTACATCAGTCCTATTTCTCATATAGGCCTTCCTTGTCAATCACATCTAAAACATTCACTTCTAAGCTTTTAATTGCCCTTCCTGGCTCTATTCCTAGGTTCATTTCATTGCAACCTGTGTAGGGTTCAAATCTCCAGTCGTGATGTACAGGGTTCGTTCTTACTCCTCATTGATGAAGATAAGCTCCAGTGAAGGTTGGTCATGCTTTTCACTGAGACCTGTAATGAAGGAAGAGAAAGCAGCTCTTGGGGTAAGAACTGATCTGAGCCCCTGGGCCATGCCACTGAAGCTAGAGGTTCCAAAAAAAAACCCACAAAAAACAACAACAAAAAAATGAACTTTCTCAGGTACTCTCTGACTGTTTTGCAGCATTTTATTGTGTTGTATTATCCTCATGATATGCCTATGACAAAAATTAGATAACATTTTTCAGCCTGGAATCTTTGAAATGATTTTTTTTTGTTATTATTATTATTATTATTTGTTTTGTTTTGTTTTGTTTTCTCTTCAAATCCTTGCTTTCTGGGAAGGAATGAACATTAAAAGCCTCTAAAGTTCTTATCAGTCCAGAAGATTTTTTTCAATTTCTTCACAGAGATTTCCTTCTGACCCTGTAAAATTATATGACCTAACAGTTTATGACACACAGATTCCAGCTCGGGCCCTAATTCAACTGAAATAGTTTCCCAGCTCCATTGCACCCATCACATCTTGAAACTCTCCTTCAGTTTTGAGAGAAATATCACCATGCAAAAATAAAAAGAATGAACTAGTATCATCAGCAGTACAAATCAGACAGCTCTGGCTGACCTCAGTAGAATTTGACTAATGTGTGTCAATGATTCTGGTCACTGATAAATAAGAATGGCCAACATTGGGAAATACCTATTGGCTCGCTTTCTTCAATAACGGTGCTGCCTGCAGTACTGATGCCATCACGCTCCTCCTCAGCATTCACTAGCTCCTGGAGCACTGCTTCCACAATTGGCATTACCATGGCTGTGGTGGATGTGTTGGAAAGCCACATGGAGAGCACCGTGGTGCAGCACATAAAGCAGAGAAGCAACCTGGAGTACAACACATTAAGACCTTGAGGTACTTTTACAAATATTAAAGGTTTTCTTACCTAACATTTCTGTTAGACCTATGGTAACTATGTAAGGTCTTTTAGGTAAGGTCTTTTTAAGGTCTTTTATTTATTTGTTTGTGTGTGTGTGTGTGTGTGTGTGTGTGTGTGTGTGGTACCAAAATACTATTCTGTGTTTGGATAAAATGCTGCTTTGTGCTAATAACTGTCACAAGACCATGTATCATTGAAAGCCCTTTGTTGCCTCACTTGGGAACCATCATGTGATGTGAGAAACACCGATTTTCAGCACTTCCAGGGATACTTTAAGAATCCTTTTGTGTTTGCTAAACAGGCAAAGAAGGAACAGAGAGACTAGGAACAAAGAAGCAGTAGAAAATACAAAGCAGTGGAAAAATAAGCCAAGGACTAGGAGGTGGAAGAAAAAAAATAGATGAGAATATTTGAAATCTTTCAAACTCTGGAAGTGATGGTGGGTCAGAACAGTCTCCCCAAACTGAGCTAGCTATTGGCTGTAGATGGAGAAGTCTAAGTTATTATTTGATCTTTCAGACTGATTCTGTGAACCTCAGACTACCCTGAAGTAAAAGTTCCACTCACATGCCTGGCTTTGCTCCAGCCATCATGACCATTCTCAGGGCAATTCGCTTGTGGAGATTCCATTTTTCTACAGAAGCTGCCACACAAATCACACCCATGAGGAGCAAAGTTGTGTTCTTGAAATATTCTGCAGCCACCTGCATTAAAGGCAAGGGAGAAATAATCAGTTTAAAAATATCAGTAGCTATCCTACACAAAGAACACATACTAAATAACAAGACATACTGTGGGTTTCTACCCTTACACCAGAAGAATGAGAAGAAGCTGTAGAAAATGGAGAATTCATAATGTTTTCTTTAATCTCTTTTATGTTGCATTTACAAATAACAGTGCTCTGTGACCAGTTGCCTGTAGATTTCTCAGCTTTGAAGAGACAGAGAAATCTCATTTCTTTGGGCAGGATATTCACTGCTTGCAGTTAATCATATTCACTGAGGTTCACACTGAAATAGCCATAAAATTCTGCACTGAGGGCACACTGAGGGTAATTTATTCACATGCTTTTTCTTCATGGAAATATAATTGTCTATTTCATTTGTGTTTCTTATGTTCAACTGTCCCTCTGAATACAGTATAGAAAGGTTGCTGTGATGGTCTTTAGACACTGCACCAGAAATTTTCACAGTGGAAATATGTGGAAATATGCCTGCATTATGTCAGGAAAAAAAGGTGAAGTTCTTTTTTTTAAAAAACAAACAAACAAACAAACAAACAAACAAAAACTTTAATTTAAAAGGAATGAACAAAAATCAATAACTGGCTTAAGAAAATATTCAGAGACCATGCAGAAACCCTCCAAAGCAAAATTCTTGAATGTGGGACTTGCTAAGATATGAGAAAATACTCTGTGAACTGACTACAAAATTAACAAACAAGAAACAAACCAGAACATTCACACACATGCACACACTTATGTGAGAAAGCAAGCTAAATGGGAGAAATAACACATCTAAATGGATACTTGGAATTTAGCTGATTTTTTTCTTCCATTTCAATGAAATTTTTCACAATCTATTTCTGGAATATTTTTCCCTAAACATTGGCTCTTCATCTTAAAACTATTGTTGTAACAAAATGTAGACTACAGTGTTTTAAAGTAATTAAAATCAGTAGAAATAGTATTTCTTCCATTGTCCTCCTCCATAAAAGTTCGTGAATGGCACTAATATTATTTTGTGAATGTTACAGTAAGTGTTAAGCATTTACTTATATTTAACAAATCCCCATGGTGACCGAAATAGACTTGGCCATCAAGATTGTGTGCCAGAAATGTTAAATAACTTTTTTTTTTTTTTTTTTTTTTTTCTCCACTGGTTACTTTCTCATTAACTTTATTTATTTTCCTGCTACTTTGTTCAAAAAAAATCTTGAACTGAGTGAAAGGAATCCATTGAATAAGCAGCACAAAGAATCTGTTGTTTCACTTTATCCCTTTCACAGTCATTTTGGAGAAACAAGTGAATACTAATGTTCTTATTAATACACACACGTACACGCATACAACACCCAGACTCATGCTCTTAAGCCACTGTGAGTTATGTGTGGCTCAAACTGCAAAGCATGAGACTTAGTTTCTATGGCACCACAGAACAGCAGACTGGAAATACTGCAGTATTATCAGCCTTGCTTATTTTAAAATACAGGTTTTTATTTATTTATGTTCCTAAAGTAAATACTATATTCTCTGTAATAGTCCCAAAGCCATTTAATTTGATATTACATTGAATTTCTGTCAGGCTACCCCTAAATTTTCCTTCTCTGATATGCTGCAGAGTTTAGAAATGAAAAAACATAACTACTTTAACTTTTTGTTAAAGAAAAAAAAAACTGAAAATATTTAACTGTGTTGACATAGAAATGTACCTGGTTGTATTACACAGCTGTTACACCACAGAGAGGAATAAGACAAGTCATAAAACTCTTGGTTAATGCTTAACTCCATCCATTTATGGGCATGCATGGAATCAGATTGTGTTAGAAATTCAACAACCTTACGTTTTGTTTATAATCTTCTGTGTTCTTATCTGTATTTCTTGTCCTTAAAAAACAAGTGTTATTCCCCTCTCCCCTCCCCCCACCCTTCCGAGAGAAAGAGAGAAAAGTGAGAAAAAAGCTGTAGATGAAATCAAAGAAATTATTGGCGTATCATGAAAGAAAATGACGTTCAAGAGAAACTCAGGTAAGCAAATTCAGAAGTGATCAAAGAGACTTTTTATACAGCTACTCCTTTGCCTTAGAACTGATGACTACAAAGCAATTCTAGGGTTACAGCTTGGAAAAAGGACTAAACCTGGATATTAAAATTATTTAGTTTTATACAGTAAATGGCAATAATTTTTAGAATGTGTAGCCTCCTGCTTTTATACGTCATCTATAATTCATGGAAATCTTCCAACTATTACTAAAGGGAAACTTCCCAGTTTATCCCATAAGTGCTGTTTATACAATTTTGGAGGCGAGGAAATGTCAGATCCTTAGGTGGAGTAGGCAATGGGCATTGCTGGTGATGCAGTAGCTGATAAGATGGACACCCCTCTTGTCTACTATGGCCTTTTCTATGTCTAGCTTTCTTCCGCAGAAGAAAGTGATGGTTGGCCCAAGTTACACACTGTAAGATGTATACTTCCTCCCAGTCTTGCTAGTCCACTAAGATTTGTTTTCTTCAAATAATTAACTGTGAGTAACAAGTTGAAATTATAAAAAAGTGCACACTGGTCTGACCTCACTGGACTTCATGACTCCAAAAAGTGGATATAGGAAAGCAGGAATTAAGGCTGCTGCACCCAGAGGTACTGCTTCAGAAACCCAATATACAGCTGTCACGATCAGCACATAGGCACATGAGGCTTCCTGTAGGGAGAAAAGACTGAGGTTACATGTTGCTGCCATACCACCTATTGTGAAGGTGTTCATGTTGTGGGTTCCTGGACTAAAAGAACTCAACAAGAACAATATAAAGACCTCCTAAACTACATCTTCTTGAGTATTCAACCTATGCTACTATCTGAAAGGATAGTTCCTGAAGAAGATGCTGCTAATGAAAGTCCTTGTATACAAACTAGGGCAAAACATTGGGGTAACTTAATTTATCAGCAAAATAATGGTTCCAAGCACACTGATGGATTTCTTTCATTTAAATAACCCAATACTTACCAAAGTTATATTCATGACTCCTCAGACTGGGTCTATGAGTCCTATAATATATCTACTTGGCTTTTTCCCCAGTATTGGGCAAGTGCGGGAAATAGGAGTTTTCAGGAAGACGAGAACATTTTCATTTGCAGTAGCATTGATAAAGCTACAAAATGTCTCTTATTGGGAATACTCTGGCAGTTTTGTTTTCTTTTCTTTTTTTTTTTTCTTTTTTTTTTCTTTTTTTTTTTTTTGTCATTTGATTTTATTTTCTCAGGAAATTTCTGCAGACCCTTGGGAAAAGGCCATGGTCCCAAAGGACTTAGGGGCCACTGGATCACCGAATTAATCAAGAAACTTTGCTGCTGTTCTGGGAAACAAACCTATGACAATGTATATGATGGTATACCAGAGATGGTATATCCCAGATATTTTTACAGGAAAACAAGGCTAGTCCACTAAAGTCTTCTGGTCCACATTTTAGAAAAATATGTCTTTATTTATAGCCTTCAGTAGGGCTCTCTTTAGACTCAGTTTGCTATGCTTAGAAACCTAGGAACATTTTCTGTTAATAATTACAGAAATTACTTTAAAGAAAAAGATTTTCTTTTAATTTTCTCAAATTTTCAGCCTGATCATGCATTGGGGTTAACTATGGAAGTTCATATGGTTCTATGGAAGTTAGTAGATCTGCACTGATTTACACCAGCTGTACATTTTCCTATTCTTCATCAGTCCCTGGTTGCTTCATATGACCATATTGTCAGAAGGATTCACATCTCACAATGGCTGTTATTTAGAAAATTCTGTTCATAAATGGCTATTTCACTGTGTTCAAGTACAGCTTCTTAACTTTTATTTCCTGACTGGATGATTTCCAAATTAATCAGCTTTCAAGAAGTCACACAAGAAATTTCCACATGCCCTTGTGCAAATCAATAGGTGTGATAGGTGTGTATAATACTCCCCCCCCCCCCCCCTTTTTTTTTTCTAATCAGTTTTGTGAACAAGGTGGCAAAGCCTAAAGTAAGTCTATATGGAGATGTGGATTCACTGGAATGAATCAATAGCTTGTATTTAAATTCATGTTTATACATCTTTTTACAATACCTCTAATGTATGAAGAGCTACATTCAGCTGTTCTGTGTTTTTTTTTTTTTGTTTTGTTTTGTTTTGTTTTTAAGTACTGCCTATAATAATAACAGGCAGACACATTCCAGAGAAAAAGTTATCATAGATTACTATGTATCATTTTCTTTACTTAGAATTTGTGGCCAAGCTTACTCAGAAACCTGGGTTTAAATTAGCTGACAGACCTTGTTCCTACTCCTGCTTCAGAAAAGTGAAAGATTAAACAGTTTTATTCAAGCAGTCAGGGCCACAAAACTAAATGAAAAGGGTATCCCCCTTATCAGGAAAAATAATTTAATTGAATCAGGTAAAATACAATGATTTTAGAGACAAATAAGAGTATCTGTAATGCTATTAGACAAATTGAGAAATTTAATTCTGTATTGTTATTTCATCATCAGAAAAATACTTGTATTTTTGAATGTTCAGAAATATTATGATCTACACAGAAACATGCATACTTCTTTCTCTTCTTTAATTATTACAGAAGTGTGTTTTAGGTTTTAAGGTCACCAAAACAGGTTTCACTAATCCTCTATGCTCAAGTCCTTCAACAAAATAGGACACTAAAATATTTTATTGCAGTCGTAGCTTTGTTGCTACCGAGAAGAACTTGTTAGACAGGCTAGAGAAGATTAAGTTAGAATGAATGGGATTGGGGGATTTTTATTTTTTAATATTCATGGATTATGGAGCATGTGTTTTACAAAATAGTATTGCTATACTGTTTGAAACTCTGAAGGGTCCGTAGTAGCTTAAAGTGACCACCTCAATAAAAACAAACATGTTTCTGAATTAAAATGGAAATCATTTCAGAAAGTGAGAATACAGGGATTAGACACTTTTAGTAATCTAAGAAGACAAAACTATTTTAGGTACGAGTCATGGGATTCATAAACATTAGCCAGCTTGCCACTTAGTCAATTTTAACTGCATTTGACTTCATGGTTAATATTCCACAGAGAGCAAAGTATAAGGTCCTTTTTGTGACCAAGTGACTATTTAAAACTTTTTAAAAAATATTCTTTAACTCATTAATTTCTGCTAATCAGCTAGTATATATTCATGGGCTCTGTATGTTGTCCAGCAGTTTTGAGGAAAAAAAGTCCTTTTTAATGAAAAAACATTAATTTTTATTTTAAAGCAGTGAAGATATAACATCCAAGATATAGTCAAAATTCCCAGTGTTCATTTTATCTTAACCAAATCCCAAATTGTTTTCTCCTTCAAATTTATATTTGTCTTGAATCTCTTTGAGCATGGATTGTTATTCTATATTGCCTGTCTGCATGTAGCAACAGAATAATAGTGGAAGTGAAACAGAACAAAGGGAAATTGCATCTCTATCAAAAACTATCTGGGACAGGAGCTAAGTCTTTGTGTTTCTTATTTCCTACTTTCACTATTTATCCTTTCAGTGCTCTAAACTAGCTCTTTTCCAACAGTAACTAAATTAATATCTTCTACTCAATTGAATTGAACTTATATATTTAGTTAATGGTAATCAGAGCTACTAATTACTGGATTGAAGTAATAACAGTATAATTTCAAATGTCACCACTCTTCTTGTTGCACAGCTGAAAATGAATATTAAGCCCACCTCATGGCTTGAAACAGGGAATAGGAAAACACAACATAGTGAGCTCATATGGGATGGTTGGAGGGACTACCACCTAATTTCAATCAGTCCTTTAAGGGGACGGAAAAGAAGGCAGAAAAGAAAGTCATGGCTAAAACGTCTACAAGCATCATGCATAAAACATTAATAATTAAAATACTTGAGGATCTCAGAGTCATTCAAAACAAATTTTGGATTAAATATTTGCTCACTTAAGAATGAACAATACACATCTTGCATGCATGTATGTGTTTGATCCGTGAAAAACAAACAAACAAACAAACAAAAACTCAATTCATTGTCTGGGCTACCATCTTTGAGCTGACAGGATCACACTGTAATTCCCTCCCTTCAGCTTTTATTCATAAAAAGTGAACAAAAATGTGTCATTTGTTACTATTCAGACTGCTCTGTGCATCAGGCTCCATCCCCCAGATGTATCAGGTCAAGCTGTCAGCATCACCTGATGCTTTCGGTCTCACAGTTTACAACACCTCTTGCTGCCTTCTGAGGAGCTACCCGTGGTCTGGCAGAGGATCAGCAGTCTCAGGAGATCTTGCTCACTACTGACTCTATTGATGTGATACTCTATGATATCACTATTGGCTTCATGAAAAAATGTAGATAAAGATAAAAAATAAGGTAGAAATGCTCCCCCATTACTGTTAATAATGAAGGAAAATGAGACAGGATGAAAAAGACCCACAGACTGGAAAGTAGAGACTGTTTGTTTTTCTGTATGTGTCATGGCCTGAAAGGTGCTTATGGGTGCCCCATGCCTGCTATAAAAGTCATCGTGTAGGTATAAGTTTTGGAAAGGAAGAAGAATTCAAAAAATTTTTTCCAGGTATATTTTTTTTGAACCTTTTTTTTTTTTTTTTTTTTTTTTGTCTCAAAATACTAGAAAAGAAAATGTGTATATAATCTCCTGTAAATCTTATCTCCAGTTTTGAGTCCTCATGCCCCCTTTGATGTCCCTTGCTACTACACATGTAATGGTACTTTGACATTTCCAGTGTTGTGCCGATATCAACAAGGAAGATGCAAGATGAAACACAAATACAATTCACCTATCCATTCTGAACCCTATAAGACAGAAAACTACTATAATTGTCTGGTAAGTGAAAATATAAGTCAGCAGGCAAGAAATTTAATATTCAGGTGTAAGAAGTAATCTTAGTTAATGTGTTGTAACAAAGTAAATACTACATTAAGGCACTTGAATATTTCCCTGTTAACTGAGTTTATTAGGTGTAGATCTTTTCTTAATGGCATTACAAACGTCTGTCCAGCTCTGGGTCAGGTCCACAGCTATGCTCTAACTTCTGTGGTCATTCACTTATAAACAAAGTGAATCTAAAACATCATCTGATGACTTTTCATATCACTTTGCAGTAAAGCAATGCTACAATGTGCAGAATAATAGTGCAGAGGAACACATGCTGTATAATAGCAGTTCTTGCAGCAATACTGTCAGTGAACTTCTGTTCCAAAACCCACATGATGCTATTACAATTCCCTTGGTTATTAGAATTTCCTTATTACATCCTGTGCCTCTGATTCTAGCAATGAGTGAACATGAATAACAACATTAAGTCCAGAGAATCTCGTATTGCTTAAGAGAGGTTCTCAAGGGAAATGAAGCATTCTACCATTACAGTGCCATATAGGTATATCACAGAGAATCTGCTCATGTCATCCTTTCAGAGACACTGGGGGAGATGATACCTTTTTAAACACAAGTTTCTGTAAAAAAGTGTGCATTACTGTTCTCTGGAGAAGGCATGGTTGTCTGTCATTCATTCCTTCTCAAGACAGAAGAGATGAAAAGCTACTATAAGAGTACAGCTGAGATATACATTGAAGTTTCAAGCAGGAAAACTCATTCATACTGCAACATACCATTTGTACTAGCATTTCCTTTCCGTGAATCCTGTTTTTTCTTTCCAAATAAAAACCTATAGCTTTAATTTTGAAAATTGCTATACAATTCCTAATCCTTTGCATTTCAGTTTGATAAAGTAGTAGTGTTCAATCCTCTGGTGTTAGAAGGAAGAATTAATCTTTAACAGGATAGAGGAAGGAATGGAAATTGCTGCACCAGATTTATGTCTTGCTCTGTGGAAGCCACAGCTGCAGAATATTTAACATGTTGCAAATGCTGATAAGTTAAACATCACCATCTCTATAAGGTAGGATTTTATTATTATTATTATTATTATTATTATTATTATTATTATATTTGACAACTGCAGAGACATGCATAGAGAGGAGTTGTATCCAGTAGTGGATGCCATGTTTGGTCATACATGTCTGTCATTGAGTCCTAGTCCTAGTCCTCACTCACTTGAATAGCTGTCCTCCAAACTCACATCCAATTTAAATTCTATCCATGCATACTTGTTATTAAAAACTAAAACACTAGAAGTATTCATTTTAAACACCTCTCTCTAAAGAGAATTTTATTGGAAATGTTCTGTTTTCCACTTCCACCCAAACACTGTTGTAGAAAAAGAAGAGATACAGTGTCTCTGCCTTTAAATAGTGCTTCACCTGGTTCTTCAGCTCTGCCTGTGACATTACTCATGCCAGCTCTGGTTATTACTGTGATGACTGCTCAATGATTTGTATTTCACACTACTTCAAATTTGAGTCCTTGTTTCTAAGAGCTTGTTTTGTTTTGTTTATTTATTTGTTCTCAATCCTTGCCTTATTTTTTGACTACTGCAGACTTAACCAGCAAAACTGCCTACCCTTCTCAGAGGTTTGTGAAAAAGAAAAGAAAATGTACTTACACTGCTGGGGTATAAAAGTGGCAGAGGAAGCAGCAGTAGTGGAATGAAAACCACAAGTAAGAGATTTCTGGATCGGAGAATCTTCTTCACCATTGCCATACTCCTTTAATTCCTGGCGGGTTTCTTCTGCTTGGGTTTCTTCTTGGGTTACTCAGTCCAGTTTCCACTCCACGTTTTCCTTCACCTTTGCCTGGATTTCCCTGAAAGGGCTCTCTCTGCCTCGTTTCCTATTTCCACCAAATCAACTCAAATAGCTTTCTTAATTTGCTTATTATTCTTGCTGTTGTTTTGAAAAGAAACCCTAATGATTTTTCTATTAAAAAGGCATTCAGTTTATGTAGGGCTCATCAGCACATCCAAGTGATTATCACACCATAACAGGCAGAGGTTTATAAAATGAAGCATAATGGTCTTTTGACAATTTTTCTTTTAATTCAGAATCACAGATACAACTGTATTTCATCCTTATCCACATGTTTTGAAAGTTTGTTTTTTTTTTCTTCTATGATCTGATTTCCAGCAATGTAACTCCTGTTTCATAGACTGGGTGAGATAGCTTTTGGGATGCTTCTTTTTCTCCTGTTAATTAGTCTGAATGTCTCAAATATAGGTTTCTTTTCTGCTGAAAAATAATTAATACTAAAAACATATTGTTCACTGCATAGAAAAAAACTTGTATTTTTTCTTAAACAAACAAACAAACAAACAAAAACCAACTAACTCCAGCTCCGTATATCTTCTCCGCTCAGATGTTGTTTCTGCTATAATTTTGGCTTCTACTTTGAATCTACCTTTAGCCCACTTTTGCCCTGAGCTTGGAATTCACAGGGTAGCAATTCCAACACAGATTATACTTGGTCTCGAGATTTTTTTTATTTTTTTAAAAAAAGGGGGATTGTTCTTTTTTTATATATATATATTTATTTATTTTTTTCTGCCACTTTAATTCACCAATGAGGACTGCAGAATGCTGCAGTTGCTCCACCCATTATCCAAAACGCAGTCACAAATTTTGAGAAAATCAGCAGACTCCTCTTTCTGACACACACACAAATGTACAAAAAGCTATATATATATATTTTTCTTTTCAGTTGATGAACAGTTTGTTATTGTTTCAAGGTCCCAGTACTGATAAACAAATAATCATTGTTTTCTGGACAGTACCTTTTGTCTTTTTCCATCTCGACCCTTGAATGCCTCTTATTCATAAAACGTGGACATTGATTCACTTGCCTTCAGTAACACTAGGATCCTGACTCAAACTCAGAATTTTTAGGCTCTCTACTCTGGTCTTTTGGAGGAGCATTTGCACTGCTCTTCAGTGGTTTCTTTGTGGAATAGAAAGTACTGCAGAATTATGAGCAAATACATTGACCCAGGTACAATCTCCAGACATCCATTTGCCATGGACCTCACTTGGACCTCACTTGAAGTCAAGTACCTGGGGTTTTTCATGCTCCCAGACTTATTCAACATGCCTGTTGTCCCCCTACGCTCTGCTAATCAGACAAAAGATGAGTTCCCCCAGCTGAGCTGGGATGCTCCTGTGACATTGAGTCCTGGAGGACTGGAAAAGGCAGACCTGTGCCAGATGAGACTGTCTTAGCATAGGAGTCTGATGTGCAACTTGAATTCTTCCTAAAATTCATAACTGTATCTGAGAGTATGTAATGTTTCTATGCCTTGGAACTAATGTCAAGCAACAGCACATTGAGAGCTTTCCGGCAAGTTTAGCAATTAGATCTGGAGGCAAAAATGTAATTAATGTGAAGATTTTGGGTTGTACAATCCAGCCACGGAATTAGTGTCTCTTTTTTAACAGTTGTTTTGAAAAAATATATAAAACAAAACAAACAACCAAACCAAACCAAAACAAAACCCCGAAGAATTATTAAAATATTCAAAAATTATTACCATTATTATAAATTTAAAATATGTGTTATTTCACTTTTTCAAGATCTGGAAGGTCAAAGGGTGGATAAAATTTTATATTAGAGACAATGACTTTTTACCCCATGAAAGAAGGACTATCTATAAACATGATTCAGTCTGAAGAAATGAGAAGCAAGCTGAGCTAGGGATAGCCAACAGTCTTCTATCTTTCTCTTTTAGGAACAGACAACCTGCACATGCATCTTAAGCAATACTAAGGGAGGAAGCTGCCCTAAACTCAGAGATCTGTCCTGAGGTAGAATGCTCCTTCCCACAAGAACTCTGGGAAAAGGAGACACCCTTGTTCCCATTTATTACCTCATCCTGCTCCTTAGAGGGAAGAGCTATGCTCCATTCTCTCCTGTACTGTTCATTACACAGCTTCACAGACTGAAATAACCTGTTTTCCTTTCTGCCAGTCACTAAATAGCAAATCTGCTGCTGAAATCAATACAATGGATAAACAGTTAATTTTATGCAAAATATTTTTATTATTACATTAATGTTTTTCTGATAAATTAACTTGGGCAGTCCAAGCACATTTCTGAGGAATAAATCTCTTTTTCTACACTACACAGGGTAATGCAAGGGCTGAAACAAACTCAGAAATATTTTATTTTCTGTTCAGGAGATAAAGGTTTCAACTACCAATTTGCAAGGTATGTATACCATAGGGGATGATTACCCATTATTCAAAACTATCCGTAATTCTTTTCCAAAGAGCCTATGATGCTTACTGATGATTAAGCTTTATAGTTCTGTTGTGGGATGAGGAGGGAGGGTAGCTGGAAAGTATTTCTGTGGATGATCACTGTCAGCAATTAATACTTGCTGTGGTGCTCTTTTCTGTTATCTTTGCATATTTGGAGTCACTGGCTGTAAGGGATTTAAGAGCTGCTGTTCCAGGCTCTTCCAGCAAGCATGGATTCAGGGAGCCAAGAATCAGTAGAGCTGGAAAGGCAGGAATGTGCTGGCATTCCCTCTCCCCCTGTTTGTAAAGCATAGGATAGGAAGAAAACACAAGCAGATCAACAGTTTATGCTGAAGGCTTTAAAAGGCATGTGAGTTGTAGCACAAGGCTGCTTTGAGGGTGCTGAACTGTGTGTGCAAGTACAGAAAATGGATATATTTGTGGTTGAGGTTTCCAGTTTCCTTTTATGTAAACCAGTAAGGTTTTGAAGATGGTCAGCAAAAGTCTTCAGGTGTAAAAATGCATCTACACGCGTATATATATGCAACGGTGTACACCCGTGTATGCTGATACTGTATCTGCTAGGGAGGAACAGGATTGACTTACTTTTATATGTGCTTTTTCCAGCTATTTATGCCATTTCTAGCCTGCCCCTAAGGCAGGCTCTGACTGCTTGCAATATTGGTTTGCTGCAGCCACTTGGTTAGCTATAACCAGGTGATGCTGGATGGACTTTTTCATCTCCAGCCCTTGTAAAGGACATGGAGTTTATTGCTCCTTTGTTCAAGTGATACAGAAGCAATTAAATGTCTCAGAACTGGGTTTAGGGTATTCAGCTGCCCTTTAGAGTCTCATGTTTTTTGTGATTTGAACCCATCTCCTTAAGATATTTTGTAAAGAGATAAAAAGTGCTGGTATGAAAGAATGAAATATGCTCAGCTTTTTTTTTTTTTTTTTTTTTTTTTTTTTTTTCCCATGCTCTGGAAGAAGAAACACCTCTAATATCAATGGAGAAACAACATTTGTATAACTTGTTGGCAAAAATTTGTGGGTTTGCTGTAGAAAAGTTTAGATTTAGATCTTTCATTGCTAGTCACCTTTGTCACAAGGTATGTATTTTTTCCTGTCCATTACAGCCACATCTTCCATGATACATATATTTTTTTTCCAATTTGTAATAATCTGCTGCCATACTTCTCCAAAAGGTTTTGCTATAAACAATACTGTTTTTCCTCTGTTTCCAAATTCATGATTTCAAATGCTGGACTGACAAACAGCCTCTTCTGCTAGATGGTCAGATATAATTGTTCCCTGAGTGAACAAAAAGGATTCTTCCATGCACATACATACACACACATGCACAAACATGCACACACATATACGCAGATGAACAGTTTAATTTACAATCAAAAATGAGCCACACTGATGAATTCAGCACCAGGTATGTTTTAATCCACCTTCTTCCCTTGCCTCAGAGGGATTCTGAAGCACTGCTTTAGATGATGTGTGTTCAAGTGATAGAATCAGGAAAATATTGTCATTGTTAAATTAAACAGGGCTTTTGTTTTGCCTTTGACTCCACTGAGGACAAATCCATGTTCCGTTCAAAAACAAAGGAGCAGAAGCAAAGTCATGTGCAAACAGTGAAAGAATCATTGCAGACTGTTTGGGAGGACAGTTCCGGGGAGCAGGGAATATGTTCACAGGAATTGCTTGCTGCTGGTGTTCACAATGCCCTTTGTATTCTACAAATGTTATTCTGATTTTAAAAAAAAAAAAAATGTCTCAGCCAAATGAAGTGAGTCAGACAGTGCTTATTTACAGGAATATTTGGAATTAATATATTTTCCATAATTTCTGGAGGCTGACAGTAAGAATCCCCTCCCTTTTACAGAGGACCTTTGCACCTCTTTTTAATATTCTTTTACTGGGCAGCTGAAATGTGAACTTGTTTTCCCAGCTAGGAAAGCAGCATTTTCCAGCACATACACATACGTATGTGAGCATAAACATCATGTACTTATGTATTGTTTATAGGAAACGTACAGATTAGATATGGGCATACCCGTCTGGGACTCCCTTATTGTCCAGTCACAGAACATGCCTCTAAGCCAGCACAAAAACAAAATTTGGGGACTGAAAATATTTTTTTCCCCTTTTAACCTGTATCTATAAAGTCGATTCCACAAGAGGGAGCTAGAAAACAAATAATCTTTCATGAAGCAGGCTATTAAATTCTTTATAGAATAAAGTGGTGGACGTGCTACATGTGTCCCTTATCAACCAGAAGAGATGGCTGAGTTGTTGTTGTATCAAGTCTCCCATTATGATGGCTCTTTGCTGTATGGGAACATCAGGTCGTGCTTCAGGGCTTTGTAAAGATTGACAAAAGATTCAACCCAAGTGTCCTTCTGGTGCCCCTGGGACTGAGCAGCCCTGTAGGCTGTGTAGACCATGGTCAGCACTGTCCTTTCAAAGTCTTCTTTCTTGAGGACCCTTGGGTAGGAGGACAGCCTGCTACTCAGCCTGCGGATCTCTGTGATGCTCTTGGGGATAATCTCATTGCAGATGGTGTCAAACTCAGCAGCCTTCCTCAGTGAAGCCAGTTCCTCATCTTTGATAGAGATCCTCTGACTCTTGTCAATGTCAAGCTCAGCTAAAAGAAACTGGTACAAAATCAGAACACAGAAAGCTATTTATCTTCTCCAAAGACTCTATTCAAAGTAAACACAAATTAACAACATATTCTGAGGTCTTTGCTACAGGTCAAATGGAGACACACCTTTCAGAGCACTGGCTGGTGGTGGGGCAAACCAGAAACTCTCTATGGGAATATTGGACTCCTCTGTTACCCACCTGGGAAAACTAGACAGGCTATGGAGAAAGGAGAGAGGAAGAGGAAAATCAAGTAGTCTCCTGTTGTCCAAAACAGGCAGAGGTTGCTGCCAGTGCTATGTAAGGATTAGAGAGGAGGGGACTGTAATACAACTAAGAAAGCTCATTTACCCTGACAGGAACAGCAGTTCCAGACTCTGTATTACATCTGCAGTCTCCACTGCTGGGAAAGAGAGGACCTGAATAATTCTGAAGTGAAAAAGTCATGCCTGTGGGATTACTCTGCAGTGATTGATAACTGGTTGTTTTAATAGCTTGGACAATTAGTTTGGGACTGAGACTCAGATCAAAGAATTAAAATATATCGTGCTTTTAATGTATAACAGTTCTGGAAGAAAGTTACTTTCAGTGGAGACATTTACTCCATCTTTCACTTTACCTGTGAGTGAGCTAGAACCTACATTTGAGGTACTGCAGGCAGCTGCTGCCTGCTTAAAAGCTGAAAGCTGCATTTAGTGTCTATATGTCTCTTCCCTCCCTTCTGGTAAGCTGCTATATAGTCAGCAATGGGTTTAAGGCTGGGATTAGTAAAGGTGACATGGAGACATATGATGGATAACCCCATTATGAAAAGTAACCCCAGTCTTGCTTAGAGATAGAGGAACCATCTGCTCCCACATACTGAACCTCATAAAGCAGGACCACGTCTTCCAAGGAGTTTTGTAGCACTGGATTAAGGAAGACAGCTGAGGATCTCTTCAATCGCTGAGCAGATGGGTAAAGCATAGCTGGAAAATAATTATGAAAAGTATGATTTCTCACTGTAAATAAAATGGGCCACATGGACTGTTTTGACTGTAATCAAAAAATCAAGTTAGAGGTTAACTGTCTGTTCTGTATCTATAGAGAGTCCAACTCAGAGAGGTTTGTCATCCAGGCCAGGGACTCTGAGATGCAGCCACAGAATAGAGAATAGTAATGATAACTGCACCAACAATAGAGCCTGAAACTTGTGTTCTTCTCCTGGCTCTGCAATGGGAACACTATACTGACCCTCCATACAGCCTTTGTTCTTCAGGCCATTCTTCTGCTGTCACACTTCTAAGACCCTACATTTCTCTTGGTTTCAGCTGTCTAAAAGTTGATCTTTCTTTAGTTGACAGTGAGCACCTCCAGAGAGTAGATTACCTCATCTGTCCTGGCTATTTATGTCTGGAAGGACTGACTCATCCTTTTGAAATTGCTATATCTCTTCATTAAGCCTGGTACCAGCTTGAAAAAGACAGCTAAATTCAATGAGGTGAATCCCAATTTATTATGACCTTAATACTACACAGTCTTATAGCTAGACACAGCACAGCCTGCTGCAGTTAGGCGTTTATTCACTGTTGCAAAATGCACTATGGATATTCTCTTAGGAAAATAAAACACACATATATCCCCTGAACCCAGCACCCCAGTGTGGTAAAACATTTACAGAATCAATGAACTGTACAGTCAGGAGCACAGAAAATGTCTGATGCTAGAACATGACCACCAAAAAGCTTTGAGTTACTAGCTAGGTATTATTAAAAGGTGTAAACTCCTTTTGGAGTTCAGGAGAAAAAAACATATATATATTTTGTTCAATGTTATATGCATATGATTTGGATGTTGATGATGTTGATGTTTAGATGTGGTAACCATAGTTTGGACAATAAGATGTTTTTTGTTGGTTTGTTTGTTTTGTTGGTTTTGGTTTTTGTTTGTTTGTTTGCTTGTTTTTAAAGCTGTGCTGACATGATTATTGATGAATTTTCTCATAAACTTCATTTCAAAACTTTAGCTGTTCAACACTAAGTACATTTGGTAACTAGATTAGACAAGGAGAAAAAAAAAAAAATTATGAACACACTTCTGCCCCATTCTCCCCCCCCCAAATAATATATATATATATATATATATATATACATATATATATTAAAAAAAAGGTTCTATAATTACTAGCAACATTTAACGGGACACTCAACTTATTTTAAATTTCTGAGAAGTTTCATCCCACCCTCTATTTACCATATTTTTTCCATGAAATAGTTTAACTAGCTCATTTTTTTTTTTTTTTTTTTTTTTTTTTTTTGCCAAAGTTCTTGTGATGGATTTTGCATGCTGCCTGTAGAAAATCTAAATGTCATTTAGAGCTCTCTATGCTGGACATGTAAAAAAATTCTGAAGTAACTCTAATTTTATGGAAAAAATCTCTCTGCTCCTTGACCATACAGTTCCTCAGAAAAATTTCTTTGATTACCCAAGCAGATCAAAAGTTTATAGTTTCTTTTAAACTCTGTAGCCTAAATGTATTCCTGTTTCCTGGACTGTTTCCAGCTGTTGACTTTGTTAAATTTTGACTTGTTAATGATGTTTAAGTTCTTATAATACAATGAGAAAGAAACCAGACCCTAAGAGATTTAATTAATTAAGATCTTTGCTATCTGGCATACATAAAATTATTTGGGATAATACCAGGTATAAAGTAATTTATGCTTGATCTAGGAAAAGGTATTTTGGACTTGAATTAATGAGGAAATATAGTATAGGTAAAATAGTTAAAATAGTTTGCTATTTTGAAAAAAAAAAAAAAAAAAAAAAAAAAAAAAAGCTGGATCCTACTAATTGTAAATACATCCTACAGTGTTAGGTGTCATGAAATTTTGGTTAGAGACAGTTCTTCATATATAGCTCAGTGCTTAATATCAAATCCATATGAGTTTGTATTAAACTTTCTTAAGGAACTGAATGGTACCTGCACAATATGTGACTAAAAGCCTGAAAGAGAGAATGCACCAAGTAAAGGAACAAAAGTGCAGACAACTACTTGGTCTCTGCAGTAGTCTTTCCCCCACCGTGATGCCTTTACTACCTGAGCATCTTGTCTGTCCCAGCTGAGGAGGTGGTGAGTTTGGGACAGGTCAAAAGCTGTCTGCAAGTTCTGCTCTGCAGGTGTGTTTGCCTTCATGTGAGGAGTCAACTCAGATCTGCTCAATTTGCTCTGGTGTAGTAACAGTTTGGAAGGCTGTGAGAGGAATGATGTAAATGATCAAAAAGACAGGGGTCTCAGGTCCATTCTTCACCTGAAAGTCAATATGCCCTGTCTTGGTAACAACCTCCTCTCTAGCATCCTTCCTATCTGCTTCCTGCTCTTGCAGAAGAGAACCCAGCTTTCCTACAGCCTGCATTTGACCTAGCCAAACTGGCTGACCACTGGCAGGTGAAACTATCCATAATTTCTGCTGCAGCTCTATCACTGATGTTCACCATTCTTGCTCATAGCTTTGCCAAGACATACTGGAGCTATTTCATCTTTCACTATTGGCAGCTGGAGAATGCAATTGAGTACTTGTGAAGGACTTGAAACTTCAAACGCTAATTGCTGAGTAATTAAAACTTTTATTACTGGACGATTAAAATTCTAATTTCTAAGGAGCTGGCAGGAATCCAGTCCATAATGGTGACGATTCATTTTTATCTCTTTTATATGGCTTTTCAATGGAAGCAGACCCAGAGTGCAAAGTACCTATGCATACGCAGATGGTTCACAGCTCAAATATTCCCTGAGCCATGGAAAATGTGTCTGTGTCATTTTGTTTCAGTGCTGTTATTCTTTCTGTCATCACACTGTTTGCTCTTAGCTTTCAGACAAGTGCAGGTTCCTACAGTAGAGCTTGGCAAAGAGCTATCACATCCAGCCCATCACCATTTGCCCAGAAAAAAAAAAAAAAAAAAAAAAAGTCTAATTTAAGGAGTCCTCGGGATACTGAGTAACATATTATTGATTTAGTACTGACACATTTGCAGAATCACAAGTAACATCTTGAAAGGCAGCTGGGTTTTCCTAACATGCTGTTCCCAGGTTGACATATATTACTTTAGGAGATTCAAAGGGACAAGAGCCTGAGCTGCTATACTCTGAGAAACAGTTTTGTATGCATATCAGAAGCACACCATCCTCTGTAGAGGCCAGACTAGCACTGACTCCCTGATCTCATTATCTTGTTCCCAAAACATATTAAACTTTGTTATAGTTCTTACAAACTTTACTCAGAAACTCTTTCTGAGCTCATTTGTATTTGTCATGGTGATCTGATTTTCCTGCTTCACATTTTATTCCAGTCCTTTCCTTTCTCTTTCTTCCTGCATAGTAGTCAAACCCTTCCACCATCACTGCGTCCACCATTCTCTCCATGAATTCATGAGTTCCTCAGAGACCATGTGAGCATTTAGAGCAAGTATTCTCTGACTTTTGTCACACTAAATTAACATGTACGTAAGTTTAGCAAAAAAAGCTGAGACAGATAAAGATTTGCAGCTAGTTTCTACATTTAGTGATTATGAATTCCACTTAAAACTTTTCTGCTGATTTTACTTCCTCCTGCATTTACTTCTAGATCTGAAGTAAGTTAGCTGGGCAATGCCAATGAATAGAAGAAGACCTACGATCTCCTTATAATTTTCTTTTCCAAAAGAAAATTACCATCTCTTTACCATTTTCTTCCCCAGAAGAGTTACCAAATCCTATCTATTTTCTCCCCTATGTCATAGGAAGATTCAGAACAAGGTGCATCATTTTATTGTGATGATTCAGACAATTCAATTCATTTCAGTGGCAGCAGTTGTGAATGTCTGAAGAGAAAAGATCCCCAGTCTTTACTGCCAGTTAAGGCCCAAACTAGAGCTATAAGGCAATGGATAAACTCCTGTTGATTTATAGATTTTGTATGTGTTGCAAATATGTTGAGAGATCTCCAATTGAGTTATGGGTGCTTCACTGCAAAGGGCTGAGTGGTCATGTAATGAAAAGCTTATGATACACGGAGACGAGGTAAGAAAAATAAGGTTTTGATTAATATTACCGTAAACATTTTCTATTACATATTTGTGTACTAACACGCTCATCCTCCTCCGCATCCCCTCTTCAGAGAGGTGTTAGGAGTGCTCCCAGATCTGCCTACCCGCACTGCACAGAGGCCTCAGGGCTGGAGGGAGATGAAAGAAGTGTGTCTGAACATGGTCACCTGCTCCCAGCCCACCTGCCTGACCCTGAGCAGCCTCATTCTGTGCCTTGGAGTGCACCACTGCTCATGACTGAAGGTGGTGGGCAGTCAACAAGTCTAGTGCTGCAGGCAGCTGAGAGTGCCCCACAAAATGGAGTGGAGGAGTACCTGTCTTCTTCATTGCTCACAGCAGGAGTGTGGCCATGCTCACACAACTGCTGGCTCAGCTCCACTTCTCCTAAAGGACTACCCAGGTTTTTAAACAAGTGCTGCAGCAGGGTTCGCCAACTCATTGACCTGCTTCTAACTGTTTAGCTCACAACAACTTAGAGATATATTTACTGCTTAAATGTAATGTCACGTCTGAAGCTGTCGATAGATATATTTTAAAGAAGTTTTCACCTCTTTTAAGAACTGTGCAAGAATTTTCTGAACCTCAGTATCCACATGATAGATGTTTGTGATCCCCTCTCAGATTTTCCATGCAATTTCACTGGTGACAGTATAGCTGTTTGTGTTTGCTTTCCAGTCCATGTTCATGCTCATGGCATTTTTTTTCCCGATTGCTGACTGTGAAGTGCTTGCTCTACAAATACAGAGCATAGCAGCAGGGCTACTGAATTGTCTGTGCATCATCAATGCCCTTTACCTCCCCTACACAAAAAAAAAAAAAAAAAAAAAAAAAAAAAAAAAAGTGTCAAACCCAAACCATAAAAAAAACCCCGGGGGGCCATCCTGGCAAAGCATGTATATCTTCCCTGGGGTTCCTGGGACATAAACTCAATTTAACTGAGATCATGACTCAGTAGGAATTATTTTGATTGACTTCAAGGTCATGGAGAATGACTATCTAATTGCTTCATTTGGACCCTTTTCATGAAGGACAAGAGGAGTAACAAGAGGGACTTGTGGCTTGACTTCCTGAAAGCAACATTTGCCTGTTGATCTACATGAAGGCAGTGGCCCAAGTGGAGCTGTTCTACAAGCCAAATTCAAATCTGAAGCTGCTAGTTTTGTCTTTCTGTCTTAGATTATTAGAGTCTGACTCCAAAAAAAACAAGTAGTGAAAATCATTTATTTGGGCATCACTGGATTTTTGAGACCCTATTTCTGAGATTAGAAGGAGGAGAGCAGTTGCACAGGCAGTAATGCACCAGAAAAAGAAGAGCCATCTTTGAAACTTTTACATTTTTACCTGCAATTGTGGTAAAACCATATCCTTTCAGATCACCATAGCCATCTTCTTACTACAAGACCACAACCACTGCTTAGTAGTGAGAAACTGGTACAAGCTCTGTAGTACTTGATTCCTCACAGCAAAAGTTTCCATTTCTTGCCAAAAACATTTGAAGTCAGGACTCCTAGATCTCAATGGAAGGAAATGAATGCATCCCAAATTACAAGGAGAGCAATTTCTCTCTATTTTGATGTATTTTATTAGTAAACCAGAGAATAAAGTTTATGGCTACAAAAAAGCTTTGCAGTGCTCTGAGTGCATGGAAAGAAATATGCTACCCACTACATGAAAGGAAATGAAAATGTAAAACTTGACAGGTTATTGTTCATGAAGGCTCAGTAAAGTATGTAAAACATGCTTTTTTAATTAATTCATTTGTTATTATTTTTGTTCTGTCCTATAACAAGCCCAGAGAAACAGAGCATAACACAGCATTTGAATCATATGCCAGTGGTAGCCTAAAAATCCCATGGTTAGAAAAGAACATTTAAAAAATCTGTAAACTTCTTTAGTCTTTTTTTTTTTTCTTTATATAATTTATATATATATATGCTAGCTTCTTCAAGAGTTTTTTTTTTTATTATTTTTTTTTTTAAAAAAAGAGAGATGGAGAGAGAGAGAGAGAAAATAGCTCCTTTGCCAGATGCATAACCCTTTTAAGATTGCTCTTAATCAGCCTGGAGCATATGTTGATTCCACTGGGGAGCTAGAAATTTTCTTGGTATCATGACATTTTTTTCTCACCTGCCTGGGATTTGCGCTAAATGGATCTCAGCATACCCAGAGGATCATCTCAAGAGAATATATTTGTTGATAACCTGATAACAGATTTTCTGTTTTCTTCTTAAGAAGAATTCAAGCATTTGCAAAAGCAAGTGAGCTGAACACTGCCCACAAGGTAGCTGTATATGCAGATGCAGCAGCCATTATAAAGCTATGTAAAAATTATTAGTGATCTAGTTTTGTTGAACTTGTTGTGGAGGCTGCTGGGCAGTTCTCAGGGGTCACTGTTGCCTTGGATCTTAGGACAAATATCTGAAATTCTCACAAGATTTTTTTTTTTTTTTTTTTTTTTTTAATGGTGCATGGGAAGCGTTGCCTTGACTTTGGTCTCTATGCTTTTCCTTGACTATCCACTACAGAGAAGAAGACATGAGTCTCAAAGTCTGCATGCCCTTGAGGAAAGCTTTTTGTTTCATGTTTCACTTTGATTATCTCACTGATGATGGTTTACAACCAGACCAGAAGTATATTTTATACATAAAGAGCTTTAGTTTTGGTTAAGTTTCTCCATTGTTGGTGTAGGAATCCCTAGTTAACTGCTTCAGGTTGATTGTGAAATTCCTGTCCTTACTTTTCTGCAGTCATACAAAGATAATAAATATTTTGCTTCCTTGAGCAACTACCTACTTTGTGTCTGGGACAGATCTTGATTCAAGAAGCATTGTTTCCTCCAAAGTGAAATGGTGTTGGCCTACAGAAGGAATGTGGTTGGCAGTGAAAATTGTGATGAGCAGGTTTATGTGCAGTAATCCCATTCTTTACTTCTTGTCCTGTACTTGTCTTGTCCCCTGTGGGTTCATCACCTGTAAGGTGTTTAAACTGTCTTGGGCCTGCATGCTCTGCCAAGAAAAGACCTGAGCTTTGACTGGCCAGCACTGCAATGGAGCATGCTCAAGCAATGTTTCTCAATAATTCCACACATTTTGTCTTTATACATAAAACTGTGGTGTTAGAAATGATTGAACACTTTGCTTTAGCACAGGAGAAATAAAATGAGTGGGAAGCCAAAGGAAGAATGAGAGGAACAGAAAGAAGGGAACCACACACACACACACACACACAAATAGAAAAAATAGGGAAAATCATCACAGTGCTATAGGCCAGCTTCTGAAACCTGCATGTGGAATTACAGTTACTCACAAAAGTAGCTCCCATGACAACAGGTACTATGCAAAACTTGTGCATTCCAGCTTTAATACATTAAAATCTCCGTTATAGGGACTTGAAATCCCAGTGCCCCTTACAATAACACAGCAGAGACATGGAGAAGACATTTTAATTACAAACCAAGATGAACTAACACATTTTTAAAAGCAGCTACCAAGAGAATTTTCCTGCCTGTACTTTCAGCTCCATATCATTGGTATCTTAGCTCCTAAGTATAAAATTAATGTCAATGATCCGTCCTTTTATCTGCCTGTTGACTAAAAGTGATAATAGAGATTTGTTTCTTCTTTACTTATAAATGGAAGGTTAAAAGAAAAAAAGCTCCATCTTCAAAGTCTGAGTTTTGTCAATAAGGATACAAGCAGTAGATCTTCCTACTAAAATCAGTAACAAGTAACATTGTGTTTAGAAAAAAAAAAAAAAAAGAAAAAAAAAAGTAAGAAAGAGAAAAAAAATCACCTTAGAATTATTAACAGATTGTATATAATTAGTTAGTTAATGACCTAGACATTTTTTTTTTTTCCTCAAAGTTAGCATTTATTATTTTATCTTCTTTTAAAGAAATACATTTTCTAACTGGGTGTCTTAGTTCCATAAAGTTTGACCAATCCACTTTGTATTTCTGCACTTCATAAATATCCTGAGATACATTAGGCTAGATTGGACTACATTAGATTAGATTAATTTGTAACAGAGTGTTAAACAGGAATTGTAATAGCCTTTGTAGTTACTTAACATAAGTAAGAAAATAACTGTTTATAGAAATGGAGACTGCTAGAGAAGGAAACAGTCCACCTGAGCCTGTGATTGTGAGAGGAGGAGGAGGAGATTTTAGCTTCTATGATTTAAGTAGACGGTTTGAAAGATATGACTAGCATCAACCAACAAAAAGGGTCTCAGAATTTATTTCCTCATATGGAATTTTTATTATATAGCTTTTCTACCAGTTCCTGGCCTGAAGCAATGTATGCTGCGTTATTTATTCTTCCCTTGGTTATAAAGAGGGTGTCCCACCTAGAATTATTTATGCTCATAAAAAATGTGCAAACAGCCAAGAAAGCCTTTAATGTGCTGGAGTAAAGCTGCTGCAGCAGAAATTGAGAGAGGAAATACACACACACTAACTAAAGGAAAGAAGTGAAATGTTGTGTCCTTCGTTTTACTGCCATAGTTCCAGGAACTGGAGATGGGCTAGGGTGAGCACTACATGTGCAAAGGGCAACAGTAAAGAAGGGAGATATTAACACTGTTGCACAGACCTAACACAGAGACAATAAGCAATTTTAGAAACATGGGAAACTTTAGGCAGAGGTGGAAAATGAAACTGTATATCTCCTTCCTAATTTCAAAGCCACCTTTACTTCCCTATTTGTATCACATTTCTCATAGGAACTTCTCTCCAAGAACTCTTGTATGAGAGGAAAACATTAAGCAATTTTAATTAAATGCATTTGAAAATATTTGTTACAAATGAAGGGATATAATGATAGTTAGGTCTCCTTCCAGATCTCCCATGAAGGTAACGAGAGGTAACGAGGGAGGGAAGATGTGCAGCCAGAGCCAGGTTGGTGTTTCAGCACCAAGTAGTAAGAAGAGCTTTTTTTTTTTTTTTTTTTTTTTTCTTTTTGTTGTAATTTCTTTTTCAGTCAGGATTCCTTGGCTTCTAGGCAGGCAAAGGTGCAGCTAGGATTTTCCAGAGGCTGACCTCATCATGGCTGCAGCTGCAAGAAGCAGTCTTTTATGCCTTCCCCACAGTCACATTCTCCTTCTTTCCCTTTGTGTTGACACTATGTCGTGTGGCCACACAGTGAGCCAAGTCAGGGATCTGGCTGGTTGTGAATGAAGGCTAACAGCAAACCATAAAAAAAAAAAAAAATAATAATAAAAAAAAAAGGATAGATTTAGCTGCCTAGCAGTGCTCCTCCTTGTGAGCAACTCCCAGTGCAAGTGTGGTCCAAGTGCTCTTAGGATATTTGATGATGATTCCAGTTCTTGAATGATGTAAGGATGGATGGTAGCCCTGGTTAGGCAAAGCAGAGGACATTCCTCATCGTTACACATCCTTGATCTAACCACCAAGCTCATGGTCTCCTTTCTGAGGATGACCATCTCACACAGGGCAGTTATTCCTTCTACTAGAAATAAAGATAGACTGCAAGACCACTAGCCACCAACCATTCCTTTCCCTTCTACGCTTACACTCTCCTGAACTTTTAACAGAGTAAATTCAACTGGCACAAAGAATATTTCAAATTTATTTTAAGCATGAATGCTGAGAAAAAGTCAAACATCCAATTTGAACTACAGACCTAGCAGAGAGCAGTATGGATTTTGTCATAATCATGAATAACAGCTCAGATTCTTCAGTGGAAGTATATGTTGTTGGCCAGTTCCAAAAAATGTCTATTCAGAGAATAGGAACAATGTCATGTACATTAACTAGACAATCAATACAATATACATTTACAAGCTCTTTTGAAGATTAGCCTGCCTTTTTAACTGAGAGAATGGCTGTCCCCTACCACATGCTAGCAAGAGAATTAGGAGATTTCTGTCCCCCGATGTTTCCCAGTTCAATCTGTCTGCCTTCTCTGCATTAATGAAACACAATGCACTGGATCTGTTGAAAGGGCCACTGTACAAAATTCTGTGCAAGTGTCCAAATTTAAAAGTACATGGGCCTACTGACTTTAAATAAATGACCATATGATCTGCAGATTAAGAAAAATAATGAGGGATTATTGCTGGAGCTGATTATGTTGTCCTGTGGTGAATTACTGTGTTGGAGCTGTCCCACTGAGATCATGGAACTGTTAGCTGACGGAAAGGAAAACAGAAGAAATGATAGGGACCTTACAATAATTCACTTAAGCCATTTGTGAATACCTTCAACCAGCAAATAAATTCCAGAAGTTAACTGTGGATCTAGGAACAGTTATTAAACTGATAACAAACTATCTATTATTTTAATTGCGCATGAACTTCTCACCCACATATAGCAGAACACGTATGAAATGACAAGCTACTCCTCAGACTCACTAAGTATCAATGTCACAGCTCAAAACCGAGGACAAATAAACATTACGTTGTTCATCATATCTTCTCCCTCAGAACAGAAAGAATCAGAATTTTCTTCCCCTTTCCTTCAATTCCCATTCAAGCTCAAGTAAACCAGTAAGAAGCGAATACATAAATCCCACTTCTCTGCTTCCTCTGCTCCAGGATTTAACTTTTTCTTCAAAACCAAGAAAGACCCAGCTGTTTTTACAGCTGCTCATTGAGCTCCAAATGTCAGTGCACCTGCTCCTGTTTTTCTTAATGACATGAATATGTGCTGGATAGAGAAAATGTATAAATCAGCATTGCCCAATAAACAAAAACCAGGGGGATATCATGCTGTTTTTGTCAATAAATAAATTATTTCTGGAAATAATGCCTTTTCAAAGCATTGAGTATTTTCTAGTAGTGAAGATAAAGAAAAGACATCTGAGAATGTAATAGAGTTGAAGATGGATTCATGTTGTTTCTGAACTGGACTCGTTCAGTTGTTTTGCCACCTGAGCAGAACACAGAGTGTGAAAACTGTGCTCTATCCCTGCTGAAGAGGCAGAGGGGACCACATGTCTCTTCTGGAGGGGTGAGGGAGAGTTGCCATGAGAAGGCATCTGTTCTGACAGGTACAAACCTCTGTCTTTGTCTGGACCTTATAGTGCTAGTTTCTGCATTTCCTGTGAAAATAATACTAAAATAATTAACAGAACTCATATCAATAGATGAATATTTGATGAAAAAATTCATCAGCAGAATACATTTGTTGGATTTCATTGTGTGCAGATGTAGTGGTGGGCCAACAGAATTTCAACAATCTTTGTGATATTTTCAGAAACATAGTAATCTGAAGGATGAATGCAAAACAAAAATAATATTTTTATAGCTGCCTCCCTCACTTCACAAACACATATATGGGATTTCCATTTTACAAAGCTGTCCTTTGTCTACTGTTTTTTATTATTTCACAATCTCCTAAAATCTGAATATTTCTAGACCTTTCAGGTTTCACAGTCTGCTGATATAAAGCTGAGGCTGAGGTACAAATCGATTCATTATTATATACAGAAAGTCCTGCCAGAACCTTGAGTACTGCAAACTGCTAAAGGCAGGACACTGTGGACGAGGTCCTCAGATGACCTGAGCTAGCACCACCAGCCCTGTGACGCTGCTCTGTGGGCTGCCAGGTCATAGACAGCCCTGTTCTGTGAAAGGTGTGTTCGGAATCAAGGGGAAGAGAAAAAGGTTAGATTCGGTCTTCCAGAAATCTTACAGTCAACAAAATTACTCAAATACATTGTTTTCTGAGGACAGGAACTGAAAGGAACCAAATGCTGACAGCTGCTGCTGAAATTAATGAAAGTTCAAATCTCAGCATATTTTGCTGCTCCTTTCCCTGTTGCCTACAGATGTCATCACCCAATGGCTCCCAGGCAACAGCACCCTGCCAGTTTTTCTTGGGTATTAGAGCTTTTCTTCCTTTCCATACAGTCTCTTTTTTTAAGCTGAACTTGTAAAATGGATTTTTGCTTCCAGGAAAATAGTCTAAGTAAATGTTTAAGGAAAAAATGCTAATGATCTCATGTTCTATACTTAGGAAGAATTAAATTGGAGTAAGAGAAGAAGACTTATTTCCAGTGAAAACATCTAGCATGTTGCTGACTGAAACCAGCTGGGGATTTATTCTTCATTTTAACTCCTCTGTGTAAGAAAACTGGAAGAAAAGATATTTTTATGACTGTGGAAGAGCAATCTAGGTAAATTGCTGTGATACATAGTAAATATCAACCTGCCTTTTCCTGGATTTGGTCTTTCTTCTCAGTAAGTTGAACAATTTGAAGCTTTCATAATGAAATATGCTTGCTTAGAAAAGTTTCTGCCAGCATGTATACACTCATTTGCTTGTCATTATAAGCTGCTAATGAAAAATCTTTAGGCCCTTCATCTGTGGTCTGTGTCTAGAGAAATGTTCTTCACTGTGTCTAGAGAAATGTTCTTCACGAAAACCAGACTTCATTGTGTGATAATTCTGCATGACTTTTCTTCCTCAGCTTGGTAGTAATGATGATCACCAGGAAAGCTTATAGAGATCATCTAGATCTGAGCATGTGATTGATATTCATCTTATGCCATCCTCATCTGACTTGCTTTTGTCATATTATGGGAATATTATTATTGGTCTACCGTATAGATAAGAGGCAATCACTGTCTGAGGTACTGGAGCACACACAACACATACAACAAACTAATTATTTATAGTGGTAGACTGACATTTTGCATGGCTACAAAATGAGGTAGGGACAACTTGTCCCCATATTTTTGTTTCTAAATGGGAGCCACAGTACTCTTTAAATTCCATTTTGACCTTTAAGCACTGCACAGACATTAAAGATGAAGCAGAATGCAAACTAGCTGGCTGAGCTCCTAGGGCACACTGGATTAGCAGCTTCATTGGGTTACAGACAGCACTCCAGTCTGCTGTGAAAGGGACACTCAGAAAGTGATTTATAACTTCATCTAAATAATGCTTGCTTTATTTTGTCAACAAAAACACCTGCAAAGAAATGCACTGTAGTTTGAAAACAGTTAAGTAAAATGAAACAGATCCAAGTAGCTGCTCCCAGTTGAAGGACCAGCACTCTTTTCCACTTCAGCAGGCAGGCAGTCAGGGGGTGCTAAAGTCCAGCCTCGGGTTCATCAGCATTTAGATGCAGAGGTGTCAGGGGAGACCCATTTTTTTCTTTGACAGTTGTCTTGTTTGGCAGCATGAAATCAATCAGGAGTGAACAAGCCAACTGGACATGATGAACACATCTCTTTGATCAAGTAAGTAGAAAGCAGGAATGAGTATGAAGTATTTAACACACACGATGGGTTGGTTATGTTGGTTATGGTTATGTCACTGGCAAATGTGTACAAGTAAAAATAGAGCTCTGCATCAATGGTGCTGTTTTTCTGAAGTCCCCATACGTTCCTTTGGAGGAAATATATGAACATCTCATTCTACTTTAGATCTCACCTCAGCTGGACAGTGCTGGCTGTGAGCAACATCCACAGAGATTTCGGCTGACATAAGAGGATCTGTGCTGGATGGATGGTCTGTGGTACATGCAGTTAGTCATTCAGGGTTTGAAGGGCATCCAGAACTTCCCAGCAAACATCCAACAGCCTGCTCCCTAAATACTATTTCTGGCCAAAAAAAAAAAAAAAAAAAAAAAAAGTGTCTTTCTAGGGAAACACAATTTCTCATGGTGTCCCTATATGATGGGCAGACTCTTGAAATACTTCTTCATAATCTGGAGCCCACAACATTTCTTCCCTGTGAAAGTGAGAAATACAACACCCTGAAAAGACAACACCTCAGTCTGTGTGATGGGTGGCTTGTGACTACCTTGTCTTTCTCAGCCCCATTGATAAATATCTGAATCTTCCTCTCAGCTCCTAGCATTCCTGGAGGATTCCCTCCATCCACTATATTCAGCATGGCTCAGGCCTCAACCAAGCAGCTGCTGTCTTTGTGCATCTAGGTTTGATCTGAGGAAGAGACAGGGCATGGTGAGAGACAGGGACTTGGTGCAGAAAGGCAGGAGGGTTAGGCAATGATACCCAACTTGTTAGGTATTTTTGTGAGGACCCAGCTGATCTTTGGGCTTGCTAAGTACAAGCTGAGCTAAGTCTGCCCCTTTGAGCTCTGTTTAGTAAAAAACACAGTGAAAGAAAGCAATAAAACAAGCTGTATATACGTTTTTATTGTTAACCTTCCAAACCTTTCTGCCAAATTCGCATGGCAGTCCAGAAACCAGAAGTTGCTGTGACTATGACAAATGAATGATTTCACTTAAAACATGCTGTACTATATTAGGATGTCTACAAGTAGCATTTAACTGGAAATGGAGTTTGTTCAGTGCCAAGTCATGAACAATAGCAGTAAATGAAAATGAAGCAAGCGTTAAATGCCTTTTATTTTAGGAGGGGGTTTAAGTCACAAACAGTTCTCTCAGACATAGAATATGTCTGCATTTAATAAATAAATTCAATAAAGAAATTACTTTGTGCCTCTTTAGAGCCAGGCACAAACAAAAACATAATGTCACGGCTGTGAGCATAGACCAGGGAGGAAAATGAGGGCTTGCAGAACTTGACATTTCTCCAGGGACTGATGGGGGTGGGGGGGAGAACAGGGACATGTGCCACTGTGTCTCTGCTGCTATGGCTGATGTTAATGGGAGAAGATGACCGGTATTAGTGGGGAATGCTGTAGCCTTATAACCTTGTAAAAGAGCAACCTTCTTGCAACTTTCATGGAAAAAACAGGCTGTTTCTTGGGAAGTGGGGAGAGTTCCTTTCATACCTACATAGTTTAAAAAGCTCAGAGAGAGGCAAACAAAAGGAGACCTTTCTGATTCACTAGCAGTAACATTACCTTTTACACTGTGACCAGTGGTGAATTGCCCAGACTACTGAATCTCAACATCCTGGTGCATTGGCAGGTCAGAGAGGACCACATGAAAATGTGAGTCCTGCTTATGTAAGAAAAGGCAGATATATGCAGCCATCCCATGAGTCTGAGAAGCAGACAGATAAAATGAAGACCAGCTGTGACAGATGGACATCTTCTGAAGAGTAGGTTCAAATGAGGATGCATACCACAGTGACAAGGGGGTGAATGCTACCCTATTCTTAAGCAAATGTGTGCTTTATTCTTTCCCATCCACATTCATCACATTTTCTCTCTCTGTCCTCTTTTCCTCTCTTTTCCTCTCATTCATGCATATTCCTCCCATTTGCTACCTTTGCCTTCAGTTTTTTCTCTCTTCTTTCTTTCTTAGCATTTCTGCCTTTTCTTTTTGTCTCTCTTGTTTCCTTCTCAGTGACTCAAAAATTCCAGTCAGTTAAGGAAGTCTATACTTTTTCCAAAACAGACAAGAAATCTGAAGCATCATCTCCGCTTGGGGTATGCCACCACCTGACAAATAGATGGAGATGATGAAATCCTGATGTTTTGGATCTCAGCAGATATCCACAACTAGTCCAGGTAGTTTACTCTCTTCACAACTACGCAAAATCTAACCTAGATGTTCTGCTTCCCCACAGCCATTCCAGGGAAGAGTGTGTGTGTGGGGGGTCACACAGAACACCTTGTGCATATGGGTCTCCATCAAGTGCTTGCAGGACAGCATTACCCTTCTGCCACCCCATTTCCTCCCAAACAACCTCCGAACTTTGAAGAGCTTATTTTTATCTTTCTCAGCAACTCTTTTTAAGATACCCACCTGGCTCCTTCTGAGCAGAGAGAGACTCATGGAGTTTGGAGTCCAGCTCCTGGCTGGTGACCCATTTCCCTGTGGCCAGGGAGGAATTTCCAGAGGATGAGCGGTATGCATGCTGATCTCAGGGGAACTGGGGAGCTGCCAAACCGAGCCAGGATGCTGAGCCAGGAAAAGCCCCACATACGCTTTCACCAGAGGAAAGGAATGTTAGTGGAAACTGGGAATAGTGGAGCTTATTTATCTCTGCTCTCTTCCTCCTTGCATTCTTCTTAGCCTCAAGCCCTGTACAGAACTTTGCTTGTCACAAGAGCAGCAGCAGCAAGGCAAAAAAAAAAAGCCAGCTTATGGTTGCAGTCTGCAGCACTTCAGGGTGAGGGAGATAAAGAGAGCTACTGGTGAAGGATAAAACATTGAATGGGCAAGGGAGCCCCATGACTTGGGATGCAGACTCAAGCTGGTATAATGTCTCCCAATGACTGCATATGCTGTGGTGGGTATACCACATTTGTGTCTGTGTGTCTTCCCACAAGTGTTTAGTTCATCCTGTTTGATTTTTTTAATTTTTTTTTTTTTTTTTTTTTTTTTTTTGTGATACCTTGATATATATCACAGAATCACAGAATAGTCTAGATTGGAAGAGACCTCCAAGATCATCTAGTCCAACCTCTGAACTAACACTAACAAGTCCTTCACTAAACCATATCCCTAAGCTCTACATCTAAACGTCTTTTAAAGACCTGCAGGGATGGGGACTCAACCACTTCCCTGGGCAGCCTATTCCAGTGACTAACAACCCGTTCAGTAAAGAAGTTCTTCCTAATATCCAACCTAAACCTTCCCTAGTGCAACTTTAGCCCATTCCCCCTCATCTTGTCACCGGGCACATGGGAGAATAGACCAAACCCCACCTCGCTACAGACTCCTTTAAGGTACCTGTAGCGAGCGATAAGGTCTCCCCTGAGTTTCTTCTTCTCCAGGCTGAACAAGCCCAGCTCCCTCAGCCACTCCTCATAAGACTTGTTCTCCATACCCCTCACCAGCTTCGTTGCCCTTTTCTGGACTTGCTCGAGCACCTCCATGTCCTTCTTGTAGCGAGGGGCCCCAAACTGAACACAGTACTCAAGGTGGAAGATTTTAACACTCGGGTTCACTACAGGAAACCAAGTTACTGAAAAAAACTGAGGTTGTGGCCTCCCTCAGGACAGTGGCAAAACTCTCGCTGACCTTAGTGTTGCTGGTTTGCACATTTTGGTGCTTTTAAGATTAAAGCAAGGAACAGATGGCTTTCCCCACATGAGACCAAGATACTCATCAGATGGTTCCCTGTTTTGCTAAAAAATCAGGGCTCATGCATTCTGCTAGGTTCTCTGCATCTTAGATACTACCTTCAGTGGGGTGCAGAGGGAGGGTGTGTGGTGTTACAGAGCCCAGTTTTAGTCTCCAGGACTGCAGCCCAGCGTACAGGTCCTGTCCTGTCTTGAACCTGAGCACTGGTTTTGTATGCAGAGTTAATTACTCCACTGTTCATGTTTTACCTCAATGATTTTGCATCTTGCCTGTCACAGTCTGAGTAATCAGAGCCTCTGCAGCCTGATGATGTTCATTATGACCTGCTGACTTTCTCTTCAATGACACTGTACTGTTCAGTGCTTCTGACAGGATTTCACTCCGCCTGAGATGTCATTACCTTCCTGCTGAATCTGGCATGATTTACCCAAGGAAACAAGAAAAACACTTTATGCTTCAGAAACATGAAAAAAAAAAAAAAAAAATCACTAACAAATATACAGGACTACACACATGCAGTCATCCTGAAGAAACCCAGAGCAAATGATTAAATTACTCCGTGCCTCACTTAACTTAAGTGTTAACACTTACTCTCCTTAATTACACTGAAAGATCTTTGGAGAAGGGATTTTTTTTTTTCCCTATGTTTGTTTGCATGATGCCAGGTATTAGTGGGGTCTCTGGCCGGAGCACTGGAGTAAAAGGTAATCAGGATAGGACTCACAGAGTGCTTTGCAGTCTTTGCAAGTGTAGATGAATTATTTCATTCATAACAGAGCTGCTTCGCCTGTGGAGGAGAGCAATGGCTTAATAGCATGCATTCAGAGCAGTGAATGGGTTGGTAAAAGTAAGATGAAGAGAGCTATTTTAGTCTGAAAGTGTAAGGAGGGATTTGGATGGCAAGAGGTGCCTCTGAGCTGTCCTTTGCCGGGTGATAAGGAGTGTTTATACTGATCCAGATCCCATGGCTGTTCTACACCTGGGACCTATGTGAATACATGTGGGGCATGCAGAAATCCTAAAAAAAATTTTAAAAAATAAAAGTAACAGCATGTGTTTTACTGGCTCACAAGTCCTCAGTATTGGGATGGACCTGGGAACACTGAGAAGATTCTACTGGGTCACTTTCATCTTCTACTTCTCACTTATTGTAGCAAACACTGAAGAGAAAACTGCTTTACTTCATAACTCTTTCCAATGTTCTAATGTTTTTATCCAGATTTCATTAAAATTATTGAACTCTTTTCCTTTTTAACTTTTGATTCTGTCAACCAATTTATGACAATATGGGCTGTAAGTTTGGCTGCTTCCTGTGGTGTTAGGAGTCTCAGAATCACTTAGATCCTTCCCTGTTAACAGCATGAGTGGTTTTATAGAGTACAAAATCCATCTGTGGTCTTACTAAAATGCAAAAACTATAATCTATCCTTCCGCTGATCTCATCACAGTTTAGCACCATTGCCCTAGAAGAGATTATAAACTTTGATTTTTTTAAGCATCCTTTGTACGTCTTTCAGCGTCAGGTATCCACAGTGAATCCTGATTCATGGATCATACTCCATACAGCTTAAACTAATTAAGTCTGCCTCTAAAGGAGCATTTGGGGAATCAGGACATGCTAGAAATGATTTTGATTACAGTTGCTGCCCTATCCTATTGGATATTTATCCTACTCAGGTTAAATGAATTCAGGGGCTATTGTAGTCTAGCTATATTTTGCAACACTGAACAGCTTTTACAGGTACAAAGAATTAATCCCTTTTCAGCCCCTTCTTCAGTCTACTCCCTACTGTTTCCTGAAATAGTTCCTTATTTTATAGTTTCACACTCCCACTGTGGCTGATGTCCAAGGGATCTCCTAAGTGGAACAGGAGGGCCACATCTGTGCTGCACAGCAAAGCGTTGGACAGACATGTAAAAGCTAGATGCAGTATGGCCATATCATTGTGGCACCAGGTCCAAAGAGGTGACCCTTTCTGAAAGGCACAGCTCATTCCCTTGGGGACATGCTAAGATGTGGCTGTCACCCTGCTTGGACTCCAGATAGGGACCCTTCATTGCCTTGTGTTGTGCTGCCTCCACCCTGGGTCTGTGATCTCTCCTCTGCACACCACTGTGCCATGCAGATGTCCTAGTTGCCTCTTTCATTCATTAATTCTCATTCTTTTCCTGCTTCAAAACATTTTTTTGTCTTTGTCTACTTGTGATTTCTTAAAGAGCAGGAAACATTCTTTAAATGCTTCCTTTCTACTTATTACAGTGTTTTTTTTTTTTTTTTTTTTTTTTTTTCCCAAAGATCTATTATTTAGGCTTATGACATACATTTACACTCATCTGTTCTACAAGTCTATGCAAGGGAACTTAGGAAATAAAATCATAGTTATAAAGGGTGTCTTCTTCGGGTTATCCATCTTCAAAGTTAATAATTCTTCTGAATTTCAATCCCTTTCACACAGTGCCTACTTCTCTTTACAGGTATAGCTATGATAATTAGTGCAGTAGTGATTTGCATCAGGCAAATGAACCCCCAAACCAGGACACTCCAGCCCATAAATGTCTGTTCACAGGAATTGGTACAGGCTGCTGAAATAGACTTAAGGTAGGTGGGAAGAAAATCCACAGCAGGTTGGTCACACAGATCAAGGTCAGTGGAATGGGTCCTACAAGCAGGGAAGTCAGGGCAGCTAAGGCAATTTTCCAAGTGACCATGTAGGAGCCAGAGAAAAGGTAAATATGTTTTTCTCCATAAGAAGGAACATATTTTACACAGTCAGGCATGGGTTTTATGTGCAATACATGTTTTATGAATATGTTTTATGTGCAACACATATTTTATAAATTGGATAACAGTAACTTTATGAAAATCAATGAAGTTGAATAGATGTTGCACTTTAAAAAGTTCTTGTACCCAGTCAAGCTAGTGCAATTTGCCTTTGCTCTTGGGCCAGACCTTTGGAAACCTCAACATGTCCTAAAGAAGCCAAAACCATGACTTGGTATCCTTGAGGTCTGCTAGGTGAATATGTGTGTTTGAACATTTGTGTCATAATTGCATTGTGTTCAGGCCACATTCCCATTCACCATCCAAGCCAAAAATGTTGAACAAGCAGTACTGTCAGTGGTGGAATCCCAGATGTTGCCTGAGAAGGGAGTACCTGGCAATAACAGTGCAATGAGATGAGGTGGAAGAGAGGAAAATAAGGCCAAAAGGTGTGGAGATGCTGTGTATACCCTAATTCCAAGCCTTTCATCCTTTTTCCATGTGGTAAATTCACCAGCAACCTGGTATGCAGCAAATGATCACATAGGACAGAAAATGCTAAACTCTCTTCCTTACAAAATGACTGGCTGGGTTTCTAGTAGCAGCCAGTCTCTCTTTCTCTTCTGCATAGTCCCCCGTCTCTTGGCACTGGAGAGCTACCAGCCTGCTGTAGCTAAGCCCAGCAGCAGAAGCAGTCTGCAAGAGTTTTTCATGTAGCAGCTGCTCCATCAAACTCACAAACTCAGTTGCCACAGCATTAGAGAAAATACTAAAGGTTTGCACTGTTGGGAAATAAAGGAGGATGTGTCTTCTGTTCTTCCATGTAATTGTTTCTTCAGAACGCCTCTAAGGAGAACAAAGTATTCACCTGGAGTTATGGAACAACCTTTTGACTTTCACTGAGCACTAGAGGTACAAAATAAAGTGGACCAGACAAATCTGGATGTGACTAATAATGCTGAAGGTCTGGAAGGCACAGCATAGCCTTTCCCAAAAGCATGAACCTCAAATTATATATTACCTATTAATATAGGTAATATATAATTTCCTCACTAAGGTTTTCTTTTTTGTGTCTTTTAATTTTCTGTCTTACAGTATCTCCTTCTCCAGCCCCCACTTACCATTGCAAGTCTTTCATCTGTCCAAGAAGCCACAACCACAAGGAATCACATTGTCTTCACTCCCCAAGCAACCACATAACAGGCATTCTACTGTTTGTGTGCTGTTTATTTGAATTAGGATGCCCTTAAAGCAAAGGTTGCCAGCTGAGATTAAATGTATAACAAGACTTGCCTTAGGGCTTTCCCCATAGGGAATAAGCAATTCTTATAATGCAGATCTGAAGCTCACTTCTTCTCTTCAACCTATCGATGCTCATCAGAGCATTTGTGAAGAAAGCAACTGGCTGTCAAACAGTATGTCCTTTTTTTTTTTTTTTTTTTTGTAAGTCAGTTTTTATTTATTTATTGTCAAAGGGGAGGGTTTGTTGCTTGGTCTCTATAACAAACACATCTTTTAAGGACTGCAATTGTTATATGGGCCTTTCAGAAATTAATATCACCTCACCTCTTCCATTCCATAGGGAAAGTAACTCATTAGTTACATAACAATTAGTTACAAACATAATTTTTCCCTAAACATGCACTTTATGAAATTAAAGAGCCTAATATTATATGGATAAGGCTACAGAAACCTCGAGGAAATCTGTATTGATGAAACAAATCATTTTGTGCTCACTTAGTATCCTTACTTCAATACTCTAAACATGTCTGTCCTAGTGACTAAAGTATGCCTGTATGTAACTTCTATACAGCCCACAGCTGGATCTCAGCAGGCTGAGGATTGTGTGTCATTTTTAATGCAAATAAATGAGGGAGTAAAAAAGAAAAACAACAACAACAACAATAAAAAGCAAACAAACAAAAACACGCTAAACAAACAAAAACCCCTATGCCTTGTTTATGCCTTTTTTTTTTTTTTTCCCCTTTTGTTGATGTTCTTAAAAGCATAGGGAGGTGGCAGATTGGTGTTCCCACTCACCACGAAGCACAAGCACATTTGCCTTTCCTCACATGACTTTGTTCTTGAGCAAAGACTAAATACTCAGTTACAGGGCTTAGGCATCCAAAGTGCCCCGATACCCCCAAAGAAAAATAATAATAATAATAATTAAAAGCTAGACTTTGCTTTATCCAATTTTCACTGATCATTTATATTGGGAAAACAAACAAACATACAAACAAACAAACAAAAACTGCTGGTAATAAAAGCAGGACTACTTGTCCAACTGTTTTGTAAACAGACTGGACTACTAGTCAATATGGAGCTGATATGCAGAATTGTATTTCTTTTCCATCACAGCAGATGCTGATCTGTCTTTGCTTTTCTATTGCAAAACACAGATAGGATGTTGGACAAGACTTAAATAACTGAGATTTAATCCAGACAAAAGTCAGTTGTCATTTGTGGAGGGAGGGAAGAGTAATGAGTGTGCAAAAGGGTGTGTCATGCCTCGGTACTCAGTCACATTTCCTCTGAGGTTTCTGAGCAATTCATAATTTAGGATGGTGCTTTGCCCTCCTCCCTCCCCTACCCCCCCCTCCCCCTCCCCCTCTATATAATATTTGTGAGCACTAAACTCCTAATCACTAGAGTGAATAAATCTCCTTTTCCCTCTGAAGTCTCAAAAAACAAGCTGTAGAGATTCCAGCTTGAAAATAATCTGCTTTCACAAAAGGAAGGACAGAGTTCTGATGTTTTCCTTTAAATGTTCATGGTGATTAAAACTGGATTTTAAAAATTGCATAGGTTTATTTTAAAGTTGTCTTGTTGTTTTTTAATTTAAGTAAGTGGGTTAGCAAACAATGAACATCTTTAAATCATGTAGTGACTATCCACCCCCACCTTTTTTTTCCCCCTTCATAAATAAGGTGTCCTCATTCTCCCAAAAGGTAGGATATATATATATACACACATATATATATGTATACATATATATATATGTATATATATATGTTTGAGATATGCAAATCTACTTCTAATTTCATGACCTTTTTATGTGTCATCATTGGAAAGACAAACACTTATCTAGAAAATTAAGATTATCATGAATGTAATTGGTGCCATTACCTCTATTGTACAGTCACAAGAAAAAAGTTTGTGAAGGCACAATCACTCATCCAGTATCATTCAAAAGGCTGATGTAAAAGACAAGGAAAGAACCTGACACTGTGAGTCTCAGGTCACTGCCCTGTCAGCAAGCCCCCACTGACTGTAAGAAACAATTAAATATCAATACAGACTTAGCAGAATTACATCTCTCTTCATTACTTCATTCAGACTTTGCCTCCCATAAAAAATTCAAACCAAATCCAAAGAGCAGATTAGAAAGGAATTATAATGAGAAAGAGATGGAAGATTGGGGCTGAAGGGTATGAGAGGGCACCTGAGTGCTTGATTTAACAGACTCCAGTTCCTTTAAAAATCTGTAAATATCAGTATCAGAAGCAAAAAATCCTTTTTGGGAGGGAATGACTATCCTTGCTAGCTCTTAAGCAAGCATCTCATATGCAATCTAATAGTCCCAAACTGTTTCATAAGTTACTGTCACACACTTGAATACAAATATATCAAGACTATGTATTAAATTGGTCATCGAAGCCTGATAACACCCTAGCTATCTTTTTATATGTTGTGTGTGCTAGTCTATCAGCACAGTGTCACAGGCACTTCTAGGCATCCTGCACAATATGTGCATTATTGTATTTCCTGTTACCAGATATCTGCCTGGTAGAGCAGAAAATCATGCCACCTGTGGCTGCAAAGGTTTTTGCTTTAAGGTTTCATGACCTGTATTTTCTGTTAATTCAAGAGAAAAAGGAGAAAGAGAAAGGAGAAAGTAAGGAAAAAAAAAAATGTTTCTTGGGATATATCTTGTATTTTTTATTATAACATATTATATTAATAATTTTACCTTTATGCACTTATGCATGTGTATTTTTCTATTTGTCTATGTAGATAATTAACTGAGCCATTTAAAGAAGAAAAGAAATTCCAGACCTGGGAGGGTCAAATTACACATATATAAAATGGAAGATTATTACAGACAAAAACTACAAACTCAAAGTTTTCTCTTAAATGTTTTTTCATGCTTAAATCTTACCTCTGCTCCATTTGTATGTCACAGTGGCATGAGCACTGTAATAGAATAACAGCAGCAACAAAGTCTTCCAAAGCATCCTTTTCTTTAAAATAAGTATGTCTATCTATGTATTAGCTTCTTTATTTTCTACCTCCCTTCTTTTCAGGAATAAATAAATGGCCTTTCCTCTCCCCCTCCCCCTTTGAAGGAGAACCTGTCTGATCTTCCGAGTGCAGCTGAAGTCAGTGTACAGCTCCTCTCCCAAACCAAGTCTCCTCGGGATCAGGAAACTTACTTTCACAGACAGACTTTGTTTTTATCCACATCTGGAATGACTCATGGTGCATGTGAGTTTGCTGGCAGCTGTGTGAATAAATATCATTACATTTTTGCAGTTCAGTTTCATTTGTTATATGGGCCAGTTGGAATTTATTTTTGTCCAATAAACAGCCACAAGCGACCTCATTAAAGGACACCCTTGAGTGCTAGATCTGTTGCTACTCCTCCGTAACAGGGGACTGTACATTAACCAGCATCTAAGTCAAAAAGCTCCTCTGGAATGATGTACAGCTGTACTTGGATGCTTAAGTCAGGGAGTGGAGCATATGCTCTGCAAGAACATTTTGCTACTGTGATTCATATAATCACTCCTTTATTAGGAACATATAATGCTGCACTTAGACTTCAGTTCTGTGAGACAAGTCTTGGCCTTTTCCTCTGTTTGGCCAGTGCAGAGCATAGGAAGGTCCAAATACTTAACTGTCTTTCTTCAACGGTGCTATGGGGACAATCTATAATACCAAAGATGAATGTGGAGAGGTGATGCTGAACATAAAGGCTACTGACAGATGTTTCCTCCCTAATGCTGGCCCAGGGAAGATGACACTGGAAGCATCATCCTAAAAGGATTCAGCATGGAGGGAGCTGTGGGTATGTACTATCTGTGGAGCAGCTCCAACAGGAAATTCAGGACAGGGCTGGGGAGCACATGGCAGTACTTGGTGGGAATGCAACACTGGAATAACAGCAGGTTGCTGTTTGTCAGAATAGACTGCTGAAAAATTGGGATATAAAGAGTACTTAGCAGAATCCAGGGACAGGATATACCCCATTCAGTGCCTCAAAGTAATGTGTCTAATTCTCTTTTATAGGTGAATGTAAGCCAGAAAAAATCCACTGACTTTATTTATACTGGTGTAAAATTGGCATATATGAGAGCAGAGTCCAACTTAAAAGGTATAAATAGCAGAATTAAGGGGAAGAGCTGGAATGAAGAGGGCACTGTGGCTCAGGATTAATGGACACTGGCAGGAAGGCAGGAGAATGCCTGCTCAGCTCCTGCCTTGCTCATGCCAAACTCTGGCCTTTGCCTCAGTCCCCTTATTCTTCTCTGTACCAGCTTCAAGTAACACCAGCTGCAAAGGAAAGAGGAGGGTCATATAAGGTTGTCTTGCCTAAAGCGACTTCACTTCTTTTCCCACACGTACGGATTTTCCTATGATCAGACTGCCTCAGGTTACTCCCACATGAACAGCACATTAATGAAAGACAGCTCTTTGCATGTCAAGGAGATGGCAAAAGGTATAATTAAAACAAAGGGTGGCTAACTATCTCTCTCATTATATACTCTTCTTACTGAAACATGTCAGGGATGGATCGGAATACAATGTTAAAGCTAGGAGTGAGAACAGGTGCACTCTGGAGAAGCTGAATCAAGTCATCAGCATGGCCAATTCTGAGAGGATGTGTTTGCATCAAGAAGGTGCAAACTGCACAGTAGTAACAGGGTAATGACCTGCCAGCTGCTGAGAAAAATAAATAAATAATAAAGTGATACATTTCCTGCTGAAAAGACTTCCATCAGGATGGAGGGCTTGAGGAAGTACACTTTAAATTAGTAAACCACCTCAGTGAAAACCCTCAAGCAAGTTAACAAAGTGGGAGTAGACTGCTTCATTAACTTAAGTGCATCAGTCAAGCTACCATGGCATGAAGTTCTTAATATCAGCAGAGGCTATGAACAAGATGTCTCAAAGCCAGGTAGACCAGGAAGAAGCATTACTGCATCACTTAGAAAGTGCATTGCAGCCTTGAGAGATGAAAGAAAACTGAGAAAACTCAAAATCCAATGGGGTAACTAAGGAACACATTTTTGGTGGTGCTAGATAGAGGATGGGGAGTGGAAAAGGTGTTCTGAGGTGCTGTATTATTTAATTGTTTATATCTAAAGGAAATGTTGTCTATAAGAGAAGATGAAGGAGTTCAGCCTGGCTCCACCCCCCAGTATTTTGCAGAAAGAGCCCTGCAGGATGGTTTGCCTCCTGTCTCTGAGCAACAGGATAATTCATATGCTCATCTGTTGTCACCAATTAATATAGCAACCCTAGAAAGGGAAAGGAGAAGAATCCCAAGAATTTCCTTCCCTAATCTTCTACTCCACCTCCAGCTTCCAGAAAGTACTGCAGGAGCAACAGAGAAGCAGCAACAGGGAGAGACAGGAGAGATGTGTGATAAGACTGGCATACAGGTCAGATGGACATGAGGGCATGAAATGATTACAGGTCTCTCCTTTTTGAGACTCTGAAGAAGTTGCTCTGAAGTTACATTATCTGTGATATTATTATTATTATCATTTTTATTATTTTTATTTCTGGGAGCCTTGTCCTTATTTGAACTCAAATTGAGTTTCTCCCCATCTGCCAGTCAGGACTCTACTTAGTGGAATCTTCAGGCATTCCACTTTAGACTGCAGCTCTCTGTGTGTGCCACAACTGTATGGCAAGTGGGCAAATCTGATATTAAGACTTTATGAATGATACACAACCATCTGTATTGTTTGTTTATTTGTTTTACAGGAAATGCAGCTGTAAATATAACATGTCTATGTAAAATAAAGAATGCTCTCCCTGTGGAATCTCTTCAAAAAGTGTAAATGTTCCTTTCTCCCTATTTAAAACTGTAAAAGTTTTTCTCTCCCGTAAGGATGCATGAACACAGAGAGTCATATCCTCCCTATTAAAGAGCCCTCCAGATGAAGCTGTGAGATAAATCTTCACGTGCACTCAAGGCACTTCAGCTCTGTAGCTTCTATTGATCTAATGACTGTATTTTATTAGATGGTTGCCCAGTTTCAGCCCAATTTTAGTTTCTGGCTTTGCTGGAGGCTTGAATCACAGCAACTATAATGAATGCTGAAACAGTGTAGAAATCTTCACTATTTATAAATATTAAACGATCTTAAATTGTTTAGGAAGTATCAGGCAGAAGAGTTTTATGGTGAAGAATTCATCTTGAAGATGTGACTGCCGGGAGGGCGTTCCATGCTGCTGAAGCCAGGAAGCAAAGACCTGGTCTTCAGGCTAGTCGATATTCAGATTTTAAAGCAGTGTGATGCTGGGCATTGTCACAGTCATGTTAAGGTGAATATTTATGTGTTGCTGGTTTTTAAACATTTAGGTGTTGCAGCTGTGATTTCTCCAGTGCTCCCAGTATCTGTGAGACCTTTCAGGCACAGGAAAGAGGTGACTAACTATTGCCGCTGGCAGGTTACTTGGGGTAAAAATGAACATTCATGTAACACTTAGCAATATGACTAGACTCCAAGGGAGCAGTTTTTCCATTCAATTCCTCCATCCTGATGCTGTCATTCAGTGTCTGTATGCACTGCTACTCCACCACAGTCTTTTTGAGAAACCTGGAAATAGGGGAGGAAGGAAAGGCATGGGTGAAGACTAAATAGGGAAGAAGTCAGCTATTATTTTGGGGCCCATGCAAAGTGAAAACAGAGAGATGGTAGTGGTACTCCAAAGATATCCTTCCTTCCCTCAGGTACTGTGATGGTGAAAGGACAACTACAGCAGATTGGGAGTGTGGAAACCCCATATTTCCCAGGGGATGATCTACAGTGACCAATGCTTCAAGTGAGGTGTCCCTATGCGCTACCTTTAGTAGTGTGTTGTATGGAATAATTTATAAAGTAAAAAGACAATACAAAGAGAAAGAAGTCACCAGGTAATCCAATATTAGCAGCCTGCTGAGTCTTCCGAGAAAAACAGTCTTTTTTAAAAATTTATTTTTTAATTAAAAAAAAAAAAAATACTAGTGCATTACATCAGTTCAGCTGTAGCTTTGAGGAACTTCTGCCAAACCCAAGGCGGGGTTCCAATCTGTCCTGACACCTCAGTCACTGAGAGAATTCCTCACATATCTTCTATCAGACATATTATTAATATTATTATTATTTTTGTTAGAATTTTCTTGGCTCAATTTGAAAAATGAGTGTGTGTGGGCAGGAACTTCTTCTGAACCAGAAGCTTTGCTTTACAGCCAGACTCCTGCCCTGCCCAGCCAGCCATGAGACATCTGCCTGTTAGTATGCCAGCACAGTGGGACAACATCTATGCATGACACAGACATTGGTCTCCTTCCCACAACAGAGATGGATAAACTGAGACGTACACATGAAGTGACTCACTCACAGAATGAATTGATGGTAGAGATGGGTCTTGAAACTAAGTGCTGGTCTTTCTATTCTTTTGCCCAAAATATAAGGTCCCAATCCATCATGGCATCAGCTCAACAGCACCAATGTTATCTACCAAGAAGAGAAATAACCTTACTCAAGAGGCTAAGTAGTACCCACATAATTAGGAGCACAGAAGGGGAGGAAAAAAAAAATTCAAAACCAGACTACTGGGCATCTGAGTATCATTATTTGTGATGACTTCAGCTGTCCCCTCAGCTGATGCTTTTCTTGCAGTAACAGTTTGGATGACAGAATCTCACCAAGCCTCACAGGTAAAGAGGCCAGGATCAACCTTGTGTAGCTAGTGCTACTCTGGAGATGTGAGTTAGAAGGGACCTTGATGCATCTTACTGTTGTCATTCTGCCCCAGAGCTCCCTAGTTACCTTGAGCTAGCTGTGTGAGTTCATATTCACAATAGCACTTAGATGCTGAACTGATAATTTAGACCAACATTTAAATAACAAAAATTTGAATTCTACTCATGCAGCTTTGCAGATACCTGAATTGCTTGTGTGCCTAACCTTCCCTTGTGAAGTTTCTTAAATGCTTATATCACTGTAACTATCTAGAAAACAAGTAACAGCTTGGATTTTATTTCATATTTCAAACAAAATATTGAAACTTGTCTTAATATTTACAAAAGTATCTGACTGCAAATACCCCTTCTCAAATCCCATGCTGCAAATTTCAGCTTTTTTTCTTCATAATCAGGAAGCAGATGGGTCACATCTTTTACTCTTTGACTTTACTGTTCAAGAAGTCACCCACTTTATAATGTATCTTGGTTCAAAGTCTTTCTCTGCCTGGGAAGATGAGAATACATACCATAGAAGAGAACTCTAAGCCCTAAATTGCAGGATCTTCTGGGATGGAGCTTTTCAGCTCCATTGCTGAATCCATTTCCATGGGCAGGAAGTAATAAAATATTCATTCTTGCAAAGAGAATGAACATGAAGGTGACTCTTTTGCCATGATCATAGGCCCACACAGGAGATGCAGGTCTTACTACGTACTCTGATATCCATTTTTTAATTTAGAAACAGCATTCATTCCATTAACAGAATAACATTATAGACACCTGATGCATAGGGGAGATGAAAGATCAAGTTGCCTCAGGAAGAAGAGGTATTTGAATGGTATTTGAATACAGGTTCTTGGATCCCAGTTGTGTACACTAACTAATTAACTGAAAAGAGATCCTTCTCCTACTTCAGATACAAAAAGTCAGGAGAGAATTCATGTTTATGAACCTGAACAGAGACAAACAACTTCCACTAGCTTGAAGCTTGAAAGGGATACAAAATTTAATATGCCCCTTTCTGCTTGGTATTTCCTCTTGACTAGCATAGATCGTTTCTGTTTTTCAGCCTGGATTATGTGAACCATTCTCAGACATCAGACTCTCACCCCAGGCACTATACTGATAGCCTAAATACTGAAAATGGGTCTGTGAATACAGTTCAGAGAAACTTTAAGCATGCTCAGATTTAAGCACAGCAACGATGAGCCAGAGTCTCCCCTGAATCCAGTCTTGATAAAAATGATGTGCCAGTAAGGCTGTTTTGGTCAAATGTGTATGCCACTGCATGAAAACTAAGGATTTATGTTAAGAGAACATGTAAGAATTTTGTTTGGCTGTTTTATTTTGTTGTTTTTGTTATTGATGTTCATTTCTCCAAGCATCAGTCAGGATGATGGTACTCAAGCCATCCCAGAGAGGAAGGAACATGGAGACACAGGAGTCAGCATGGAAATAAACAAGTCAGCACAGATATACAGAACTTATCATGGAAAGTCATGGATGGAAGACTGACTTATTTTTCTGGCTGCACCTTATAAATACAGAATTAGTTTTCCTTGTAGCTGCTAGGGCAGTTGTTGAAAACTGTTGAAAAACAGTTGTGTTTTTCAACCGTTGTTGAAACATTTTTTTTTGTGTGTGTGTGTATTGTGTTGAACAGTTGTTCAAAAGTGTTGAAAAACACCAGAGCTCCACCTATCTTAGAGGATGTATGCCAATTTACAACAGCTTATAAGAATCTAGTCCTTGATGGGTAACACAGAATATTCTTTTGGAAAATTAAACTTTTTAAAACAATCCATCAGATACACCAAAATTTTTTTTTTTTTTTTTTTTTTTTTTTTTTTTTTTTCGTTTTGGCCATTGCTATATAAATTCCAATGATCCAATCATACATAGCCAATGCAAACATTAAGTCCATGACTTGCAGTTAAGCAACAGAAAATGCTCTTAACGGTGCTACTATAAGACGAGGTCTGAAATGAAGCAGACAAGAATTTTGTGTCACAAGTCACTGCTAAAACCATAAAGGAAGGTCAGCTATGCAGAGAATTTCCTGCCTTTCAGCCTAGAAAGTCAATAATGACAGCAGTGAACATTCACATGTGGAGTTTTACGATTAAATCCTCAGATCAGCAGAAGAATGTATTTTTAGTAAATATGGTCATGAAGTGTTAAATCAAAAAAAAAAAAAAGAAAGAAAAATGGAACTTGATAATATTAAACCAAGAATAACTGATGCCATCACTGGAGCAGAAAGAAACACCAAATTATAAATACAAGCTCATTACCATAGTTCATTACAAAGAACAGCCAGACCAGAGCCCTGCAGATTTTCTGTTTTCCTTGGAGTATGACCCTAGCTAGATTCATCAGTTTATTACAACTGTTAAAGGAATTATCCTGAGGAAATAAGAGAGGCTAATACCCCGGCTAACAATTGTAAAACTTTGAGATTGGAGACACATTACAAGACCCTCCAGATCAAAGAAATAACGTATTCCAGCTCTTCCTTTCTCCTCAAGCAGACATGTAAGCAAAGCAATGAAAGATGCAGCAGGTGACCTGTAAAGCAAGGTCTAAACTTAAGAAACCTTGATCTGCAGACTGAACCATTCCCCACTACAAAATGAGTTGCACTTGGTTCTCATCTCTTCACCTCTTTAAGCTGTAAATCCTTTGTCTAGAGTCCTTTGTCTGTTCCATACCAAGCACACCTGGGATATTACCTCTGCTGGGGCTTTTAAGCATCCAATCAATCCTCTGTGTCATGCCTTACTAATTAACCACAAAGACAAAATGGAGTGACAGAAGAATTTTCACTTTGTTTTATTCAAACAGGTCACATCTCAATTCATTGCCAAATGATGTAATTTATTGTAATATTTAGCACATGGATTTGTTCAGCATGCTTAAGGGGGCATAAAAATGACCATCTCCTTGAACTTAAAGCTCAAGACACCTGTTTCTCTGCTGGAAGATGATGAGGGCAGAAAAATAGCAGCAGATACTAGCTTCTCATTTCTCCAGGGCTTTCCTCATGTCCCTTTTGTGAAATGGCAACTTGATCCTAGAGATAACAGCTGAGACACACAGTTTTACTGACAACACTGAAAATAACACACAGGCTGGAGATAAAAAGAAGGTCAGGAACAATTAAATCTCCTAGGCTGCACAGGCCAAACTAGAAATCAATACCCTGAACACATGAAGTGTTGGATGGTAGTTCAAGACACATTTTTTTTTCCCACATGTGGACCAGGATTTTTCTTGATATATTAAGTGAATAGCATCTTAAATCCTGAGACTGTGTTATAGGCTTCAGGAGAAGAGACAACACACTGATTTAACAACTCACATTTATAGCTAAAACCTGTCCAGGATGGCAGATTCATTGAAGGTTAAAGGATCAGAGGTGAGTGTAAACCATAGGTAGTGTCCTGGGTTCAAAGAAGCTCTCACAAGTGCTTTAAGCATTGTACTTTCTCTTGACTTTCTTCCCAGCTGTAATCCCTCTCTCTGATCAGGCTCCCAGGGTCTTGTATATATACACACAAAGGAGCAGAGGAAGATGCAGCCTTCTGGTTTTTCTGCAGGTCTTGAGGAGCTGCTTATTGCTGGGGTATCTGCTCATCTCCAGCAGACTGCACCTGTCCGGTGCCACAGCACTTGACAGCCTGCAGAATGGTGATGAAATTGGCCCCAGGCCTTTATGGAACTGTTTTCAATAATGCCACTTTCCCTCTCCCCCTTTGGTCCCCCGCGCCTCCCCCCCCCCCCCCAAAAAAAAAAAGGAGAAAAAAAAAGAAAAAAAAGGAAAAACAGATTCTGTGAGTGAATAATCACACAATACACAACAGAGTTCCTTCTCCAGAGAAATAATGGATGTATACAACAGGCCATCCCCTCACTTGAGAGGTCCACAATCCTTCAAGTTAATGTATATTCCAGTTAATGGGAACTGTATTCATTGGCAAGAGGCCCACATTTAGCTCAGTACCAGCCCTAGCACAACGGAGTCATTCAGCAGTAGCTCACATCCAAAGGCAGGAGAAATGAGCTGCCAACTGTGTCAGACGTTGCCTCAGGGGAAAATCTAGCTTGTGGTGCAGCAGCCTGCTATATTTCTCTGACCCATTCAAGAACTGGCTGCCTCTCCTCTGCCTAGCACCCATGAACTACCAAAATTAATAGCACGTGGTGTTTATTATCTGCCAAGACTTCTTGATTTTGGATGGCACTGTGCACAGGTGACAATGAAACCAGATTACCTTTTTTATTGCTAAGAAGGGTGTGGACCAGTTTCTGATGTTCTTTCATTTTCCTCCTCCCTCAGCTTGGCATGAAATCTTGAGAGCAAATGCAATGGAAAGAAAGAAAGAAAAAAAAAAAAATCCTTCCAGAACCGCCCATATAAGTCTATGTGCATATATGTGTGTATACATATGGAGAGAATGAGTATACTGATGAGAACAGCTCCCCTCATGAGAAAGGAAACTTTCATCCCTGCAGAGCAAGGCAGTATGGAATTCGGTGCACCACGATGACCTTACCTCTGCAATATTTACAGTTGTTTTTCTTCAAAATACATATCAGCTGCTCCTTGACTCCTGAACTGTGTTATCAAGGGCCAAGAGACCAAAAGAACAGTCTCATTATCTCTAGGCTTTCACCAAACCTCCAGTGAACTGGTGGTACTGGCAACCATGGGAGACATCTAGCTACTGCCTCTAAGCTGCACAATTCTCTGTTGCTAAATTGCTTTAGTTTGGTGGAGCTTGGACCACTACCCTTGTTCCCAGTTGCTTCTGTAGTACACAATTTTGTGTTCTACAAAATGGTGGTTAAGGTCACATCGACCAATTTCTTGTACATCACCTGTGGCTAAAACAAAGAAAAGTGTTTACAGGCAATGACAGCCATACTGCAAAGGAGAGGGAGAAACTGTTGTCTCTCTTTTGTAAACAGGAAAATCAATAAAACTCAGGTAGCTTAAATGTAGTAGGGAACTGTATGATGAGGATGCTTCTTGGAAAATATCAATTAAAAGACATTGATATTTTCCAAGGTATGGAAAATACATGTACACTTTTTTTTTTTTTTTTTTCTTGCATGAAAAGGAGTGTGGCCAGCAGGAGCAGGTCAAGGGAGGCGATTCTCCCCCTCTCCTCTGCCCTGGTCAGGCCTCACCTGGAGTACTGTGTCCAGTTCTGGGCTCCCCAGTACAAAAAAAGACAGGGATCTCCTGGAAAACGTCCAGTGGAGGGCCACAAAGATAATATGGGGCCTGGAGCATCTTCCCTATGAGGAAAGGTTGAGAAACCTGGGTCTGTTCAGCCTTGAGAAAAGAAGACTGAGAGGGGATCTCATCAATGTGTATAAATACCTGAGGTGTGGGAAACCCCACCTTTGGGTAGGTGAGGGATTTGGCCAACCTCTTTTCAGTGGTTTGTGGGGATAGGACAAGGGGCAATGGCCACAAAATGGATCACAGGAAGTTCCGCTCCAACATGTGAAAGAACTTCATGATGAGGGTGACGGAGCACTGGAAGAGGCTGCCCAGGAAGGTTGTGGAGTCTCCTTCTCTGGAGATATTCAAGGCCCGTCTGGACGCCTACCTGGACAACCTGCTCTAGGGAACCTGCTTTGGCAGGGGGGTTGGACTCGATGATCTTTTGAGGTCCCTTCCAACCTCTACAATTCTGTGATTCTGTGAAATTTTGGGAAGAAATGTTTTTAAGCCCCAAATGGGAATTTCTGGTGAAACCTTATAGGGCATCCAGCCTTCAGTGAATGAATGAAATCTTCCAGTTCATAGCTACAATACGTGGAAGACCTGGATTCAAGTCCTTGTTACCCCCACATTTGAGACAACAGCCTTATCCGTCTATTGACTACATGCCTTCATGTCTTCAGGTGCCTCTGTTGTAAGCAGTCAATTTTCTTTAATTAAACTAATATTAATTGAGGCAGGGAGACAAACTTGTCTCCTCCACCTCTCATTCAAATGTTATAACCCTGAGTAATGTTTTTCTGACTCTTTTTAGTGAGTAATTACAAAAAGTGAAACCCCTTTCACAAAAGAAAAGGATTGAGGTAGCACCTCTCTCTTTCTCTAAAAAATGGTGGATTTGTCTTAACAGAGATAAAATATTAGAAAAAGCTTTTGCAGGGAAGAAAGCCTAGATTTCACTCACCATTAGTTGTGCCCCAGTAATAGAAGATCTGATGAGCAGAACTAGGCTTAATAGACACCATTAAATATAGTTTGGGTACTAAATTCCAAACCAAAGATGGCTTGGATTTAGTACTTCTGTTAGTTGAGCTCACACAGCTCAGAAAAAATATGCAAACAGTTGAAGAAACACTTCCAGTTTGTCTTCCCTTGGAGCCAAAACATTATGTCAAGTTCCACAGAAAGCAGTGGTAGGTTTTTATCTACAGATACAGGTTTTACGAATATCCTTTTTGGAGAAATATGCAAATGCTTAATGCAAAACAAGATGCGTATCTGTCTGTCTGTCTTTCATATGTCTGTGTTCACACAGCTGTGTGAACACCCTGGCTTTACGTCAAGCTTCAGATATCATATTCCATCAAGCAGAATTTATATCTCTAATAACATGGATCTGCCTGGAAGAGCTCAGCATAGAGAGGGTGCAGTGGTATGGATACTCAGGGTGCAGGGAAGTCAGAAGCTTCACACCTACAGGCTGCAGAGAGCAGGTACCAGTAACAGAGTGGGATTAACAGCTGGTCAGGCTGGTGCAGCTGGGAACTCCTTGGCCTCACTGGACTGGAGCTGGTTCTCCCCAGGAGAGATCTCATGCCTTGTGCTAATGAAGGGGTGCAGGGGTGGCTGGGTGCTGAAGGCACATGGGACAAACTCCATCTCAGCATGGGTAGTTACAACTACAGTGATAACCACAGTGTTGTGCATAGGGGGTGCTTGGAAGTGGTTCAGAAAACAAACAGCACTGAAAAAAGAGTAGGAAAAATGTCCAAACACAGTCCCTCCTGAGACATCTGCTATGCCGAACTAATCTCTGAAAATACATTCTGTATCAGTAGTAAGCTCTTTATTGGGTAACCTGTTCTTGTAACTTGCATAACATCTTGATCATTAAAGTATAACAACAGGACCAGAAGTGTGGAGGATACACATTTCTCTTCTAGAAGGTCCAATGTCTGCTGACATAATGCTGGCAGTTGTCAAAGTAGCTGAGGGGAGAGCAAAATATGGCTGTGTATCTTTAAGAGCTGGACCCAGTGGCAATGCCACATTTTAGTCAAAATGGGAGAATGAGAGTAGGAGACAGATTATGCTAAAGCAGATATTAGTAAGTATCAAAGTGAGATTAAATGTAAACTTTAGCAAACTGGGGAAGCATTAAAAAGGGAATTTAACATAATCCTTTTTGAAATTGTAAATTAAAGATGGTTGATCTCTTTTCTCTCCCCCTCTCTCTTTCAGTCACTATCTTCTCTTTTTATTTTTATTTTGACAGTAAGCCTAATGGAAAACACCAACAGCTGAGCTAAGTTGCTGAAACATTGGACAGAAAAAGGAAAAGATGAAGGCAGCTTTGCAGATTTTGCAGGTTACTGCTTCTGTGACAATAACCTCTCTCATTCCCTTCACCCCCTCCTTCTGGGGATGTACATTTCCTGCTGCTTTTAGTTGGAAAGCAGAAATAAACTTTGCAGATAAATGGGTTCAAGCATGTGTCCCAGGGAGATAATAGCCCTGACGTTATTCTAATTTTCTTCTAGTAAACTAGGGCTTGGTCCTGAAACACTCTCTCAAGCAAGGGGCCCTTACACAGAACAGGAGTCCCATTTTAACCACAGAATAATATTTGCCACAGAGCTGTTAGGTCTTTATGGGTAGCTGAATGGAAAGGAGTTTTATGTTTGTGTTTGACTGCCAGAAAGGAGATCGGACGTTCAGATGCTGTTGGCCCACTGGAAGCCACAAAGCAGGAAGGATTTAAATTCTCTCCAGCATCTACCATTTCTCTGCTTTCTGTTCTTTCCTTCTCTACCTCTGTGTCCTACAGTCTCCCCTTTGAGGTACCAGTGTCATGTCTTCTCCCAGTATCAGCCCCCAGAACAAAGCGAATGACAGCAGCAAAGCAGGCTTGGAAGGCAGATGTTGGATGCCAGGTTTGTGGCTTTGAACTGTTTGCCTGGGTTGTTTACTTGGCCTCTTTCCTTGTCCAAACTCTCTCCATAGTTTACTCCCAATTCGAATGTCTGCAAGTGCCTGTTCCCTGTGGTTCCCTGTGGCTTGCCTAATAGGCTGCTAAGGCGTTACTGAATTCCAGGATAGACAGTGAAGACATATGTGCCAACGCCTTCCTTCTGCCGTCTCCCACTCCCATATGCACACACATCACCACAGAGGAAGCAGCTGACCCAACTGGCAAAAAAAAAAAGGTGATCAAAATATCCAAGGCCCCACCCAAGATTATTGAAGCCATTAGGAAGACGCCCAATGGGCTCTTGGTCAGGCTTATAATGAGCACATACTTTTAAAATTAGTTTTCACCATTGTGACATGGAAAGGAAAAAATATGTTTTATTTATCCTGTGTCTGTCTTAGCCTGAGTCTTCTCTTCTAGAAGCAGACTGCTTCTTCCAGATAGAGCCATCTCTGACCTGGATTAGAGGTTTTCTAAGGCTGCGGTCATAATCTGCACTCTATTTGGGCTTAGGGTGTCATCCTCTCTCCCTCACTGACACATCAACCTCTGTGTGTGGATGGACATCTGCAGCCCTTCAAGCCACTTACCAACAGCTCACTTTCCACTCCTGTCCCAACAAAACAAAGAATTGCTCACCTAGGAGTCAAAATCAACTAAACATCATTTTCTGTGTCCTGGGACATGCCCAAGGCCCATCTCAGCGAATGGAAATGAAATAACACGGTGGAAGGAGAGGTGCAATTCTTCAGTGAGAGAAACAGTCAAATGGACATTTGACAACACCAGACTGCTGCAATGCTGTACATATGCAACTTGCAGTATTGTTATTGGCTTTTATTTCCCTCCCCCTGCCCCCAGCTGCGAGGGAAGACAGGGTATTGAAGAAACAGAAGCTCCTCAGAAAGCTAGTTATGTAGTGGTGCTTTGCAGCAGCAGTATTACCTGAAAGGGAATGGGCAGCATGTGTTCCCACTGTCACCATGGCAGTTCATATGCAAGACCAAGGTAGAAGTCCCAATGTGGGTTGAAAGCCCCCTTTTACAAATGAGGAATATTGCATTTGGGCAAGAAAAGAAGCACACTTCTTCCCACAGAGAAATTAAATCTTCAAAATCTCAAACTTCGCATGAAAGCTATGAATCTTATTTAAACGAACTGTTTGTTCTTACAAGAGAGCATTGCATATCATCTATTTATTTATTTGTTTGTTTATTTTTAATTAGCAGTTTGTGGTGAGAAAATGAGACCATCGATGTTTAGTGCTTGTGTCAGCTAGGAAGGTATGTTGTTGTTTGATATGAATTGCATTTGGTTTAAAGTGTCTTAAGAAAATTAATGTAATATTCTTTAGAGCCTTATAACCATTAGCCTAGGTCTGGAGCTATTTCCTTTTAGATGGTTATAAAAAGTGGTTCAAAGAGATGACAAGGAAAACACCTCTACAATACATTTTAAATGCCTATTTTTAAGCCAGCTGTTTTATATATGTGTACATATATATATATGCATATATATGTGTATGTATTTTTGAACTTGAAATATTGAAATGTCCCACAATTGGAGACAAATTCCTGTTTCCAGAAATAAAAAAAATCAACATATGACTGATTGTAAGACTAAAATTCTGCCTGGAGGGTGAAAGCCTTTCTGAAAATATCTCTAAATATGTGAGGGTTACACATAATCAGAAGAAAGAAAATATTTGCTGACTACAGATCAATATTTGAAGAAGCACTGGAAAAGGTTAAGAAATAAAGTAGTTATATAAACTATGAAAAATTTGTAAAAGCAAATCTCAAATTGTGTGGTAGAATGAAAATATTATGTTTCAGGGTAACTCAAGTGAGCATGCACTGCACTGGGAAAATATTTGCTGAATGTTTCACTGGGATGGATAGCTACTACCAAAAAAGTGTGAAATGCTGGTGCTGCTAAATACCACTTTCGGTAGCTCTTTCTAAGATTTCAGTTCTGAGCTTGGTCAGTAGAGACCTGAATCTTGTGTACCCATCCTGCATGTTGGACCAGGACTGAGGCCGAAAGGGTTTTTCTCACCCGGATTAGGTGCTGAGAGAGGTACACCTCAGCAATATGGACAGCAGAGCTAACATGTAGGCATGGTTTTAGCTAAGGTCAGGATGGTATTTTGAGGCTTCTCTGACACTGAAGGAAGAGGAAACCTCACAGAGGAGCCCCTGGCCTTTCCAACCTCTTTCCCTCCTTCTTAGGTCTTGGGTTGCCTGTGTCCAGGGGACAGTATGGGGCATGGTCTTGGACACTACCCAAGGTAGGTGGACCTCCAGGCTTGGCCTGGGGGCTGCTTGGCATCTGTGGGGCTGTGGCTGCTCCTTTCCCCCCAACCAAGTCCAGGACTGGGGGCCATGGGACACTGCAGATCTGATGAACAAAGTCTGCCCTGCCAGAAAGGGATCCACCTACCCCAAAATGGAGAAATGTAATGATGAACATTTTGTCCACTTGCAGTCTTCAGAAAAGTCTGACAAAATTGAAGAGGCTGGAACACAGATCTAAGTACAGAGTTGAGGCTTACATTTCACTTAAATACTGTGTTTCCTACTTTCTGAAGGTATTAGACCTTGGGATTCACTTAAAATGTATTTCAAATTTTGTATGAGGATTTTTTTTAATTAAAGTTTTTTGTTGTTGTTTTTGAGAGAAATAAATAAATGTGTTCTGTTCCTCGTATTTCAAATTTCAAGTAATCTTCAAGTCATCAGTTTGAAGTCATGAGGAAAGAAAAAAGAAAGAAAAGAAAGAAAAGCTAGAAAAAAAAAATAAAAAAGAATTACCAGTTTAGACACCACTATAAGTATACTTTTTGAAAACATTAAAAACAATCGAAAACATTTACAAAACTTTTAAAAAATTATTTCTAATAAACACCATAATTGAAATGTACAATGACCTATTCTGAAATATTTTCTTGGTCATGAAACATGATCTATATTCTCAAATTCTGGGCCACAAAAAAAAAAAAAAAAACTCTTCCCCTAGACTTCTAATTCATATGACTTATTTTATAACAGTTAAAAGAAACAAATAGTTATGCTACATTCCTTGTGTTGATAGAAAAACAGGAAAAAAAAGTGTGGATTTGGTTACAGATGAGTTTTTTTTTTTTAAGGCTTTTAAAACTTTAATGTTTTCTGAAATAAAATAAAATTATAAACATTCTATAAAAATATCAAAAAAGCAAGTAATTATAAGGAAAACTGAATTTAAATAATATTCAAATATTCCTGTTTTTATTTGACTCATGTTGTATTTCTACATGACTTCTGATGTTTTGCAGTCAAATCAAACTTACTCCCTGCTGCAATGCTAAATATTCTAGGACATCCTCCACACAGCTGCATAACCAAGGAAAAATTAGATGTTCCACATAGAGACAGATGTATTAAATGCCAGTTTACAAGCCCTCCAAACAAAACACATGACATTACTGCTGTACTCCCCACTGCTCCCTTGTCCTGGTTTCAGCTAGGATAGAGTTAATTTTCCTCCTAGTAGCTGGTAGGGTGCTATGTTTTGGACTAGGATGAGAAGAGTGTAGATAACATGCTGATGTTTGAACTGTTGCAGAGCAATGCTTACACCAAGCCAAGGACTTTTCAGCTTCTCGCTCTGTCCTGCCAGCGGGCAGGCTGGGGGTGCAGCAAGAGCTGGGAGGGGACAGACCCAGGACAGCTGACCCCAACTGGCCAAAGGGGTATTCCATGCCATCTGACATCATGCTAAAAAATATAGGGGTGGCTAGCAGGGGTGAGGGGGCTGGCTGCTCAGGGATAGGCTGGGCATCGGTCAGCGGGTGGTGAGCAATGGCATTGTGCATCACTTATTTCATACACATTATTAGTAGTAGTATTATTATCATTATTATTATTTTCCTTTCTTTTCTGTCCTAATAAACTGTCTCTATGTCAACTCACAGGCTTCATTTTCCCATTTCTCTCCCCCATCCCAGAGAGGGAGGGGGGAGGGTGAGCAAACGGCTGTGTGCTGCTTAGCTGCTGGCCAGGTTTAACCACAACATCCCCGTACCTCTCCACAGATGTTGACAAACTGCTGAGTGGACAGATAAGACATCTTTGGATGGGGATCAGAAATAAAAGTACCATAATGGCCACCTTTATGTTTGAAATATAACCATTCTATTAAAACGCTGAAAGGAAGTAAGAATGTCATTAAAACGGAATTATGACAAAGCACCAGTCACAGAGTTGGATCCAGTGATTTTCCTATGTTTGCTCCAATAATATGCGTTGACTTACATCTTTGGAAATCTGTCCCATCTTGGTAAATTTATGCAAATTTATGGTGAATTTATCAAGTGTCTTCTAAGTTTGTTACAAAATGAATTGTCCTCATCATTATAGCCCTGCACATCCTCCAGCTAACCAAAAGTCCTTGCCAAAATGAAATAGCTCTAAAGATAACACTAACATACCAGAACATCTCTGGCCAAATCTGAACTCATACAGGCCAAACAGATTTCACCAGAAAAAAAGGCTTTCTAAAAACAAGTAAATCACTGCTTAAGTGGAATTTGCATAGTCCTATGCATGTTAATTTAAAATGAACTACAGAGAGGATACCAAGACTCATAATCACATGAGTAAACAGGCACAGGTAAAATACCTTTCACAGCAGTAGATTGAATGGATAAACCCAGTAGCACAAAACCTGCTGAGTTCACAAGAATTTATACTCTGCATTTGTCTCTGCCACTGCATATGAATAATATCTGACATCAGCTTTGCAATGTTTTTATGGCTATGCAAAGCAAAATGGGCCTTACCCATCACAACTGTACTTTCAGACAGGGCAGCTGAGATTAATTCACCTTATAAAAATTGCATCTCGTTATTAAGATCACATTTAATTTAAACCCACACAGCAAAGAATAAAACTATAAACAATCACATACTTGAAGAACATTCCCACTTCTGTCTATTGCTTTTATCCTAAGAATCACAAGGTTTCCTAGAAAATGGAGGTCTAAATGAAGACTCCAAGGGCTGTTTCAGGCTGCTGTTATTACGGCATTTTGTCTTAATCACAAGCTCCGGTAGATGAGCAAAGGCTGAATTCATGTTGATTTGGGGGGTAATTTAGTAGTACAGTGTTTTAATATTCCCTTTGATCACTGGCCAAATACGGCCAAGTTAGAAGTAGAAATGATTCAATACAGAAATGACAGCAAGTACCCAGTGCATGGATGGGTGTTTCATTTGTATTTTTCTCCCTTCCACATACACTCTTGTAAACACCTTATGTTTAATCTCTCCAGTTTAATAACTGCATTTATAATTGGCTAGCATACACAAAAAGAAGTCTGTATCTTCTTTTTACTTTTTACACTGTAATTACTAACCCCATTTCAGGAGGAAGATAATTTGTTATGCTTTTCTGGTATACTGGGATGTCTACGGTAATCTAGCTTTTATTTTGAAAGAAGAAAAAATTTAACTGAAAGCCATAAAATGTACTAAGGAAACTTTGAAGCAACCTGTTCTCAGTAAACAATTTATCACAGATACAAGTACATTCATCACAGATAAATTGTACTGAGGGTAGATGTTAAGTTGGGGGAAGGAGGGTGATTTTGTGGTGATCAATGCTCTATACTGGGACCAAGCAACTTCAGATACATGGTGCTGCCTTTACTATATCATTATCTTGAAACCCCTCAGCAACCCAGACTAAATGAGCCGTAATGCAGATTGCAGAATCATAAAATCCTTGCAGATCTGTGACTACTGTGGAAAACCACATCAGCATGAAGATTTGCAAGTATGTTGGGGCATGGAAAAAGGCAACATATTATCAGGTAGGAGGAGAAAAAGGGTTAATCCTTTTATGTCTTAGCTGAATAGACACTCCAGTATTGATCTACATCATATGAGTCACTGTAAAACTACATTGTTACTGTCTTAGAGGCTCTGAAATACTTTGAAAGACACTGTAAATGGGTTTGTGTAAAAAAAAATTAAAAATAAAAATAAATGAGGAAATTCCATTTTGAGCTAGGAAAAGAGGATGTTATATTGATGAGAAGAGCTTTTGTTATGCTGGGCTGAAGACCAAACCTCATGTTATGCTTTCCATTTGCTAGTTCATTCTTCCTGGTGAGTATTGGCATTTTGATTCAGTTCCTGGTAAAGGAAACATTACTTGTGGGCCAAAGAATGGTTAAAGAGAAATTTTAACAGTTAAGGAACTTATGTTCTTTTGTTTCCCTGCAAGAGTGGGGTTGTGTCAGGATCTATACACAGTTCCCCAAGTGTGGAAACAGCTTTGGTTTGAATGGCATCCCCAGTGTCCGAATGCTGCCTTTCAAAACATGTATGTAACTTCATTTTCCTTCCAAGGTGCTTTTTTGTTTTTCCTTTTGCAAGGTCTACAGTAGCAGAAGTTTCTCGGTACCAACTTCCATAGTTATAGCTCAGATGTTTGATGTTTTCCCCTAATCCATGAGCTGCAAGGGTCTAATGTTCACCAGAGAACCTAGCTTTCCTTTATATGAAAACAAAACAAAACCAATCCACACCATTTCTGCATTTTTCATGGTAGCATAAAGAAGTCTGAAAGATTGTCTCTTCAAGACAAATATGAAAGCTCCGATTCATAAGGTTTTAAACAAAAAGATGAGAAACATACTGAACTGCTTATTGGTCTGCATTAGCAGAAGAGTAGCTAGCAAGAAGAAGGAAGTGGTTATTCCATTCATAGAACCAGTGGAGCTGCATCTAGACTGTCCAGTTTCAGGGCATGAGTCTTTTGCTGGTAAATATTTTTGTATTACAGAGTAAACACATGAGCACAGAGAACATAACGCTACATTTCCTAGATAGATATTTATGGCATGGAAATATTTAGGTGTATCTTTTGTCAAGATACACCTTGGACAGCCGATGTTTTGCAGTATGTCACTAAGAAAGTTCCAGTGTTTTCTGAAACATGAGAAACAACCACAAACACAGGAAATGTCATGAGATATTTAAAACCACTCACCTCATGACAATGCACAACAGCACTCATAGGATCTATGGTAAATATAAATATTTTTAATCATATTACAGAGTGTAAATCAGTAATTTTTAATTACAGTCATCACTAGTCTACCTGCACTGTGTAGGACAGTTGTATGACAGCAAACCTTTACTACCCCTTCCAGCCACTAAACAGTTGGTTTTTAAGGCACAAAATGGCCTTAGTGTTCCATGTCAAGGATGGCTGTCTTTTAGTGATAGAAATAAATGTTGAACACAGAAGGGAGGGGGAACATTTTCAGAGCTCCTAGACTTTAATAGGAGTAGAATATGGCAAAGCATTAAATACATACAATCTTAAGGAGAACTGGACAGATATCTGGGATATAAAAAAGATTTTGTGCATGGCCTTTTTATTCCCCATAGTCCTTCCATGTTCCAAGCTTATTTTTGTTGCCTGCCACATACTGTCATGTTAATAGCCTAATATTTCTCTTACCATGATGTAAAAACAACACCATAAATGCAGAAACAAAAAGAAAACTTTCCTATTACTGCCACAGCTCATAGCCTGGAATTAAAGTTATTTGTTTCTTTTTAAATAAGAGGGTTTGTTTGTGTGCACCTGAATCAAAAAGGAGTTGAGTAGTTCCTACATTATAACACTGAGATTAAGTTAGACAGTATGAATAACTGTCAATCCAACAGCTCACTCCAGACTGAAATGAGGGGAGGACTGCCTCTCCTGTGATGACTGCTTCCAACTGAATGACCTTGCCCTTTCTTCTGTCACTTCTGGTGCCTATTTGACCCTTTGCTTAGCCAAATGAGATCTCTGGTCCCCTGAGTCACCAACAGGCATGCCAAACCCCCTGGTACAACATTGACAGTGTGCAGCTGAGCCCAGAGGCTTCAGCTTAAGAGGATGGGAAGAGAGACATTTCCCTTTCAGTGGTAGTAAATCACTAGACCAGCTTAAGACTTATGTATAATTTTATTCTCAAAGCTTCTGTTGAGCCTGTAAGCCCTTTATTGAAAACCATTTTATTGCTTTTTTAAGTGATTCCAGCCCCTAGACAATACTGTCTTAAAGAAGCATCCTATTGGGAAACCTTCTCTGACACAGGCTCCAGAACAAGTTTAGAACAAAGCACAGATGCAGTATGGAAAATAAACCCAAAATCTGACAGGGAAATGGCTATTTGTCTTTCACTGGTATGGTGTCATCTTCAGTTCTTCCTCTGTTCTGTCATCTAATAGAAAGAAGCTACCCCTGTCCTAGGCCTATTGTTTTCCTGTTTGATTCAGTAGAATGAAAACCTGTAATTCAAAACAAAATACCTGTTCTTTTGTTGCTGTTTCCTGTTGGTATGCTTTATTTTGTTTTGTTTTCGGGGGTGGGGGATTTGGGTTGTAAAAGACTTATATTTCCTTATACATATGTGCCAATGAAAGGAATGGTGATGGTGGACGTTGTAGAAAATGTTTTCAGAATAAAAGGCCAATGACAACATTATCAAATTCTCATAAATATTATGTTTTGATAAGTGAAACAATGAAAAGAGAGAAAACATAGTATCTGTTATGTGGCATTATACATCTGTAAGCTATATTGCAATAATAACATTGGACTCCCCTTCTTGCCATCCTGAAGTGACTATCAAAATGTTTACATGTTGCTTCTCTTCAAACAGCACTGAAAATTAAGGAAGCACAAGGCTTTAGATAGCAATGTTCTTTACAGGGCCTTGGTTTTAATAATCATACACACATACACACATTATTATTCTGCAATAACTTTTGACTTTTGCACTGGAAATTTAAACATGAGCCTTTTACAAGAAACTAGATTTAACACCTTCATTCTGTGCATGCAAGAATGGAAGCCTGATCTCTGTTGTTACCTTATTGTACTTAGTGATCTATTTTATACATATAGAAATAATTCACTATAGTAATAGTTCTATAGAGTATTATATTGGAATAATTGCATATATTGCTATATATGAAATTATTTAGTCATTTAGTATTTATTTATTCGTCTATAATCAGTGCCTTGTTGCCTGACAGACAAATGCACTGAAATTAATGGGCTGGACAAGCTTCATTGCACTTGTGTCTTATGGAGAGCTTGGAGAACTTGTCTTTGTTGTAATATTAATTTGCAATGAGCCTCAGGTGGAGACCTGGGCTCAGAGAGGCTTTTTCCCAGGTGTTTCTCACCTGCCTGAGGATGTAGGCTGACATTCAAGTTATGCTGAAACACATGCTGGTAATTAAGCTGAAATTACAAATGTTCATAAAGTAGTGAAGCCAGTCAGTCTTCTAATCAAAGTATAGCTAATAAAAATTGCTGTATTTTGCTGAGTGGTCACTAACTCAAACTAACTGAATTCATGGGAGCTAACTACAGAACATCGATTCTACCTGCTACAGATCAAATAGACTCTGAAAGCCCAGTATCTGGAAAACAAAATACTAGAATGACATTTGAACAAGAATATAATAAAATCATTTATTTTGGATAAACCAATCAATCCAGAAATCATACCCCATAGCTGCTTCATATAGAAAGATACAAAGGAATAGTGTGTACATGTATTTTGAAGAGATAGGTGGAGAACAGAGAGACTCTTGTGAGACTAGATTTATTTATTTATTTATATGTTTATGTCATAGAATTGTAAATGAAACTGAACACATTTTCACACCCAGAAAGTAGTACTTATATGCTTCACACACAAAAGCTTCTTGATGCTTCAAATAACAATAGCTTCTTGAGTAGTATGAGTGACAGAAGTTCTTACCTAAGCAGAGCCACCTACTAAACAGGACAATACTTCAAGTCAAAGGACTGATGTGATCTATTTAGACAAGCAAATATATCTGTTTTTACCATAATAGACATGATGTCATTATGGAGTGTAATAATTAATAATACTGTGCATCAGCCTTGGTCAATAAAGTTATAAAGGATTATTAAACCAATGTGTGAACATGCTGTTCTATCTTAATGGAAGATTAGAAAGACATAAACTGGAAAAAAATGAATGCTATAGAAAAGTTCTCTGTCAGCAACTTGGGGAAAAGGTGGGACTAGAAATAGTTGCAGGATAATAGCCTGTTTTCAGGTATCACACCATTGCTCTGCCTGTATTGAAGTCAGCCATCAGAGGCCATGCAGCTGAGAGGTTTTGTTGAAAGAGGGTGAGGAGGACTCAAGATATGCAGTGGTCTGCTTTGAGACAGAATTAGCCTGAAGGACCTGAGTTCTCCAAAAAGCAGGAAGCTGAAAGTCCTTGGGTATCAACTAAGCATATGGACCAAATACTTTTAAGGGATTCATTTAAAAAAATGGTTTGGGGAAGACATTTGTGTATAGAAAATCTTCCAATGCTCTTGTATGGAAGAGAAATGAATTACCTCAGCCTTTGTCGGACCTGGTGAGATAACTGCAGCTGATAGAGAAAATCGTGATGCCTCCCCTCCCCACATGGTCATTTAAGAGAAGGGAAGGCTAAGAACGGTGAGCTGGGAAGGCCAGTTAGCCAGCCCAGTGATCACATTATATTGCACTAACCTCTTTAAATCCTTAAACAATGTGATTGTATTTAAACTGTTGGGTTTTCACATGATTGCAAAAGCATCCCTCCTATCTGCAGCTTATGAATACTGGTCAAAACTGCAGCAGGACAGGAGAACTCAGGTCACCCTTCTCCTCAAGCAGTAGTGTTACTTACCGGTTACTTACTAGTTAGTCCAGCTATATGCCCTGTCCCAACTAGCTACACATAGCACAGTTCTCCCTGCTTCTCTCAGGAAAAGGAGCAAAAGTAAGGTTTCACCTAGCAGAGCAATAAAGTAGGCCAGCAGCCTGCTATCTCTCTTCCAGGCACAAATTAGACTGGAAATTAACATTTTAACTTTACATCTGCTTCCTCTTAAAAATAATCAAAGAAAAACCACACACATTTCTCAGCAACATACCTCGTGGATGTTCACTGATAACAGGCTCTTGCTCCTTCCTTCATAGCATCTCACCAACAATTTACGCAAACAAAACAAAACAAAACAAACAAAAACAAACAAACAAACAAAACAACTTCCCCTCCCTGTTGACCCCTATCTAAGTTTTTCAACAATGGTGTTTTTCTCAGTGCCACTAAGCTGTGAGAAAATAACTTCATCCTCTCTGGAGCTAAATATAATACCAATAAATAACTAAATATAAAACCAGTAAAAATACTTTTGGTAACATTTTCATAAACAAATCCCCAAAGGAAGGACTGGTGATTTATTGCAGTCGTGTCAAAGAGCAACGCTTTTGGGAAGAGTCAGGCTTACTGTCTATGCTCTGGGTAGTTATTTAGGGCCTGGGTGTGCCTGAGGCACAACAGCTATCCAATGACACAAGAGGCTCAACAGCAGGTGACCTTCCCCTCTAACAGGCAGACAAGGCTTGTTTTGGATAGCCCAGCTAAAAGTCAAGAGGTAGGCAGCACTATTTTAATCTTTTAACGGGAGCGGAAGTAATCCTGGGGATAGTAACTAGAGCCTTGACCCTTCTAGCTGACTGCTTGTACTTTCACACTAGTCCTAAGGCACATTTGACAAGGTGGTTATTCCTTTGTAAAATAATCAAAAGGACTCAGCACTCACACTTTCAGGAAATAAATTCATTTTTTTCCTCAGTGTATTTATTTGTCTTATCTTTCACTCAATGTGAGAATCAAGTTTGCTATCTTTCTCTAGGCCTGGGATAGTTCAGTTTTTCCAAACAAAATTATACCTTCAACAGAAAGAACAGACAAAACCTATTCTTCAGCACGTACCTTAACACCTATTTGTCAGGACACTATATAAGAGCTTCTTCAAACAAGTAGCAGATAATCAGGACATAAATTTTGGAACAAGGCACCTAAATTTCACTTTAGATATGAACATCCTCTCACAGATTTGGACCTTTAAAAATGTGGATGCTTGTTCCCAGTCAGAAGAGGGGCTCTCAAAAACTCCCTTTGGTCTTCCTCTCCATGTTTAGATGTCTAAATAACTTAGCGAGTTCAGCCTCAAGTCACATAAACAGTTTTGACACTCTCATTAGTCACAGAACTCACAACCGCCCCAAGTCTTTAATCCTGTAGACGGAGCATCCAGCATATTGACATTGCAATGGAAAATGGAGAACTATACATGCATAAACATTAATAAACACTTATAAGATCAGGACACTTAGGGCTGTCTTAGGGTAAGAAGATATCATCTGTGTATGAACAAAATCATTTCTATCTTAGCTTGTCTCATTTTTGGTGAAAGGGATATTGAGTCAAGTCACTAAACAATCCTTTAGCTTGCCTCATCTGCTTGTTACAACTAAAGTGTATACAGAACAGCTGAAGCCAGGCAGGCATCAGAAAGACTGAATGTAACCATATTCTTTAAACCATGTGACCATATCAGTTAAATTCCAAAATGTTTATGCGAAACAAGTATTTACTATCATATGTACTTGGTCTATTCTTTCATCTTAGTTAAGTCTGAGCAGGCATATCTTGTACCCTTTACTGTCTCACTCATTTAGTGATTCTCTAGAAACCGATGAAGTCACACAAGTACTGAAACCTGGAATGGGAGCTGGGGTGATGTAATCATCATTTGAAATTCATGAATAGCATATAAAGAATGCCTAAGAGTGTACTAGAGTCTTCTTGTAACACTAGATTTATAGAACTGAAAAAAAATGAAGGTCAGAAGGGACCTTTAGAGATCACCTAGTTCACCCCCCTGCTCAAAACAGGGACAGCTACAAGAGCAGGTGGCTCAAGGTCTTGTCTAAACAAGTTTATCCAAGAAAGGACACTTCTTTTAATGTCTGTTAGAGGTTTTTTTTTTTTAATCAGTATCACAATTATGGATCATTCTTATTGAAGGACACCCCCACAAATGCTTTTTTTTTTACAGTCCTATTGCCCAATATCAGGCTTCTCAGTATAGAGAAAGAAGCTTTTTCATGAAATTGAGTTAAATCTAAAGGGATTGTCTAGATGAAAATTAAGAAACTGACCAAGTTTTCTGACATTATTTAAATTGCTCGGGCCAAATCCAGAAGCTCTTCCTTGGAACAGATGCCCACTGAAGTCAGTTGCAGTTAAATATGTAGCTTATTTGCAGATTTCATCAGATTCATCCCTTACCCTGCCTCCTAATCTGGACTGGCTGTTAGGGTTCAGACATCCTGACTCTTGTCATTAGTCAGCAAGAGAATGTTTATGACACTTCTTCTCTCCTTGCTGAATATTTGGGAGCAGAGGCACAGTTGAAAGCATTTACTCTTGTAAGTGAGACTGACCTGAACTCTTGGGAAGCATGGGAAGAATGACAAATGAGGAGTTCTAGTGGAATTGGCCTGGTTTTAAAAGACAGCTGTCCATCAGTGACCAAGCTAAGTACCCGGTCACAGGGTTTCCCTGTTTGCATCCCTATTTCTTAGAGTTTAGTAACATGTGCTTCAGAATAATGCCTCTAGTAGTTTTTTCTCAGTTGGTCACACAGAATCTTTATTTTCTGTCTCCCTCAAAGAGGTTCACAGCTCAACCATACCTGAGTCATCATCCATGATGCCAACTCCTGATCAAACCTCAGCATCTAACTAAGGCTCTGGAAATCCAAAGGGGAAATTTGAGAGTTACTGCAGTCGCTGGGGTGATGAGATGAAGGGGAGGAGTGATCTTCCATTAGCTTTCCTCTCTTAGGGCTTTGTATGGCAACGGTGACAGCACTGCTGTGCAACCTGTTCTTTCCTGCACTCTCCTACACATGGATAGGGCTCAAAGGAGCAGAATGTAGAAGAAACATGAATTCAGGTGATCCGTGAATCAGCAAGCAATAAATTAGTCAGGGAGCATATGTCTTGATAGGGAAACATAAAGAAAACACTATAAACTACAGTCTCTAAATAGGTCTGGAGAATAGCACAGAACAGTACTAAATAGCACAGAAGTTTAGGTGGCTTTATAAAATTGTCCATAAGATATATAAATCCAGCATAGGTTTTCAGCACATATCCTACATAATGTTCAGTCTTCAGAAATGAATGGGCCCTGAGCTTGCTTTCCTCACAGAGGGAATAAATGTAGTGAAAAATTTTACTTATTTTGATTACAAAATTTGGCAAAAATGAAATCTCAAGACAGTCTGGAAAAAAAAAAAAAAAAAAAAAAAAAAAAAAAAAAAATTTTAATTTTTTTTAATTATTAATTTAGAAAAATTTAAAATAAAAAAAACTCGGAAAAAAAAAAAAAAAAAAAAAAAAAAAACAGCCAAAAAAAAAAAAATACTGTGTGTTACTTCTTAAAAATGATGTGGTTTAAAGGACAGAGACAGAAACTGCCTGTGCAATTCATCCATAGAACAGCCTAGCATGAACAAGACCCAGGTTCAGAAAACAGATGCTGTCATCCGACAGAGAAGGGAAAAGCTTTCTTACACAATGTGCAGTGGCTTGCAAAAACTGTTAGGAACTGAAATAAGGTCACATAGTTTTTCCTTCTGGAACAGAATGAAAAGGACAAAATATTGCCAGCTAGGGTTTTGAAGTTCTGATCTAAAACCTCCAGGAACTTGTTTTAAACCATTCAATAACTTCTTTCCTTCATTGGCTGGTGGCTGCCTTAGGCTCATACTGGCCCAAGTAGATTGGTAACAATCCTTTAATGATTCTCTGGGTTCTTAATTAGTTTCCGTGTAATGCATGTGTGTGTTAGGAAGAGACGAACATATCCTCCCTCCTCCACTTCATTCCATGTGTGTGCAAGGATGAAAATATGGTACATCCCATGTAAAAGGGCTGCAGCCTTTTTTGTTGTTGTTGTTTGTTTGTTTGTTTGTTTTTAAGAAACCAGTTATTCAAGCAGAGCTCAACACTAGAAAGAGTCTAAGAGAGATTTCCTAGAGATATGGGGAAGGAAAGAGAGCCAATTTGCCTTAGAAATGAGCCTTTTAAAAATCGTATGACTGGAAGTTTCCAAGGCTGCTGAGAAAATTAAACATGAAACCCAATTGAAAGTCCAAGGAAGCAAGTATTAGTGCAGCTGTATGTCAGTTCTTCTTGGGAGTCTGGACCAGACTGAAAATAAAAAAATAAATAAGTAAATAAATAAATCACTGAAATTATGTCATATGTGGACATGCCATCAACATAAGATACATTTTTGAAATAAAATATTTTGTTATGAGAAGTAACATTCTAACTAGATGTGGGACTAAAACCTTGTCCTGGGCTTTGGGAAATTAAAATTGGATTCAGTTCTGTGGTTTGTAGCTGTCTCAAGTTGAATAGCTTGGTCCGGGAAAGGGGCCAGCATAGTGTCAATTGCCAGGAGAAACTGAGAGAACTAGAGGTATATTGTGCAGCCAGTGCACATCACCTAATGGCCCATGGTAGCCTATGTTAATTCAAGGAAAGATAAGTTCACATCTTTTAATATCCTTCTTCCTCCAAAGAGCTTTCTGTCTCTTCCCCAGCATTGCCAGAACTTGCCATGGGCTCCTTAGTGTCACTGAATGATTGCAATGTCCTGTTCTAGTCATGGACTACAGGCAGAAAAAGTAATCTTTAGTCAAAACTCAATGTAAGCTACATTTTTAGAAAGTTTAAAACCAACTGACAGAAATTTAGAGTAAATATGCAGCAATGTTTTTGCACTTTTTGTTGTTGTTGTTGTTGTTGTTTTGTTTTGTTAAGAACCAGTGAGGCTGTGCATAAAAAAAGAAATCAGGATACAATCAAACATCTGTGCTGAACTGACAAAGAGGCCATTCAGCAGTGGGAATATGAAGTTGCTACTAGCCTAATTAGGCCTTTACTCAAATACAGTACCTCTCTCTTCATTGGATTTGATTCTGTCATGAAAGGAAGACCCAATTAATGTAACCAAGAGACTGAGCCTTCCTAAGTGAAGCTCAACAATGGCATGATGTAATCAGCCTATGCTTACATAATCCATCTTTACATGTGAAAAAAACTCCTCCAGTGTAGAGCTGGTGTTGATTCATTGCTAATTCTGTCTCTCTTATCAATAGAGAAGAAAAAACTCAAGGGATGTTAAGTCTTGACACTAGGAAAATCTTCTTGACTGTGAGGGTGGTCAAACACTGGAACAGACTTTTTAGCAAGGTGGTTGATGTCCCATGCCTGTCAGTGTTCAAGAGACATTTGGGCAATGCTCTCATTAATATGGGTTGACTTTTTATTAGCCCTGAAGTGATTAAGCAGTTGGACTACATGATCTTTGAAGGTCCCTTCTAACTGAAAAATTCTGTTCTATTCTATTTTGTTCTAAATACCAAGGCCATGCCCCATCTTTGTGGTTCATTTTCTCTTCTGCTTGCTTTACCAAAGCTCCACTGCACCTTGATGTAAACAACTGTGTTGCTGCTAGAGGCTAACATCCTTCTGTACCAACAAAAGCAACATCCTTCACGTTGCCTTTAGTAAAAAAAAAAAAAAAAAAAAAAAAAAAAAAAAAAAGCATCTGTGGGTAGCCTTATTGTCAGCACTGGTCCAGCTTTTCCTGCATGTCAGCCAGTGGGTAAGCCCACATGCTACAAACCAAATTGTTGGACAGATGTTTTGGTAAGCTGAGGGGACAGTGTGATGTTTGACACTCAGTGCTTTTCTTAACAACCCCAGGCACAAGAGATGCTGTTCATTACAAAATATATTTTCTGAACTATCTCTGCATGACTCAGCCTGGGGACAGTATAACTGTGCCTACTCAGCTTTTGGTCCAGGCTGACTTTCTTTGTTGAGTGGCTGCATCAGCAAACACATTCTAACATCTACATGAGTGATAATTTTTCACCATCAAGACAGAGCAAGAGGTTGAAGAATATATTGCTGGGTGCCCTCCAGCTGTGCTACACAATTTTACTTTGGACTAGATATAGTCTTGTTACCTGAACAAAACATCCCTAATGTGAACATGGACATAGGGAAGTCCTGATTCAATCTGTTTAAATTCAGGCATTTAACTGAAATCCCTAATTTACTTCTGTGATCTGACAGGAGAGTTAGTCTCATTTAAGAGCAATTCAGACTAACAAAAATTCTTTGAAGGGCTCTGGAGCCCATCTCTCTTTATTGACTTCCAGGGAACTGAGAGCAATTAAGCTCCATAATTTGGCATCTGGACTTAAAGTACATTACTGTAAATCTTACTCCATTTTATGGATCTACACTCAGATTAAGTTATGCCAACACTTTGGACATGAATTGGACGTGAATTCTCTGATTGTTTTGATGTTGGACATTCTCCTTATTTTGTAACTAGCATGCTTAATGCAATAATAATAATAATAATAATAATAATAATAAATAATAATAATAATAATAATAACAGACCAAAATTTTTCTCTTGGTACATCAGACACTGTTGTATCTGAAGTGACTTAAGAATAAAGGAAGATTTCCAAGTAACAAAATAAAAAACAAAACAAACAAAACAAACAAACAAACAAACAAAATTACATTTTCTGTTCATTGTTAACACTTCTGACAGTCTTGTTTTCTGACAGTCATTGGTAATAGCTTTTTTTTCTTTCCACTATTTAGCATCTCTCAGTCATGTTTCAATTTGAAGCATACATGTCCCAAATATGATTTTATAACAATTCTTTTTGTCCTAACCTGTGCTTTTGTTTGTTGTTTTATTTCACTTTTGTATTCAATTCAGTGGAATTTTCTTTCATATATTTTTAAAAGGTATGAGAATGTAGAACAGCTAATGAGATCCGTCTGACACTTTTTCATGTCAAAGGGTAAGTCCCACTCTGAAGCTTGATCAGCCTGAGTTGTAAAAATTCTGATTAACCTCATATTTTAGAAGCTCTGTGCCACAGCTATTGAGCCAACTGTGAGGAGAGGAGATAAGCAGTGGCCTTGAGTTCCCTCCATGCAAGCATGGGCCATGGCAGACTCTGCCAGAGGAGAAAACACTCACTCTAGTAGCTGGGATGAAAAATAATGTAACATAGATTTTTATTATTATTATTTTTTTTTTCTCACAGATGTCTACTATGTATTATTTTCTTTGCTAAAGAACAATCTCCTCTACCTTTCTTTTTTGCCTTTTTGGCCTGACCCCACATATGGATGTTGCTCTTCTCATCTTCACTGACACATGATGCTTCTCATAGCAGGACTCCTTAGCAACAGCAGTCCAGCAATACTTACATCCAGACATCTTTTTGAAAAGCATCACTTTTGCAAACTACATAAATCCAAGGATAAGATGTAGAACATTTGATCTCTGACCAAGACATTCATTGCTATTGTTTAGTTTTCATTTTTTACTGCTAATATATTTAGATTATTTTGGATATGAAGTCTTCCCAGCTTATTCTTTGCCAAGAATCACAGAGACTGAGGCCCTGGTGATATAAGTTTTGTTCTGCAAGTATTTATGTTTTCCTCTTTTTCCCTTAACTTTTATTTCTGTCTCTTTTGATCAACATGTATACATACTCTTTTCTTAAAAAGCTGACAGTTTAGGATGGTATGAGTTAGCTGGGTTATGCTGATTTATTTGGGGTAAGAATTAGCCTGTTGTAGGAGTCCACAGTTGACTGGGAAAAGTCTGCCAATCTGGCATTTTCAGTAATAAATATTCTGTTTGAGTTTATCATCTCAATCTGAGAATTACAAAACCCAGGTAAGTCTTTAGGTCATAAAGTTGAACCTGTCTATTGAAGGCTTTGTTCCTTTAGTTTTCAGCCTGGGGACTTCAATAATGACATTCTGAATATTCCCTCAAACATGTGTTCTCAATCTTTGTTTTGCATAATGTATGCAGAATGCATGTGAGGACCTCATTTGATATTTTCTGTATATTCCCACAAGATGGCACACTTTTCATATGATAACTGTACACACTGTATACTAAAACACATAAAGCCTTCAGCATGTGACAGTAATACAGCAAATTAACTTACTTTGTACAAGTCCACTGTTTTATTTCATTCTTAATTAGTTGATTTACCTGGATTTACCCTTAGAAGAACTTGCATAACTTCCTGTACTTTCTCCATCACTTTCCCAGCCCTCAGAGAACCCATGTCCATATCAACTTTAGGTAGGGTTTCTATGGGCTTACTATGTGATGCCTGAAGAACATATTTTGGGAACTGTGCTCCTTAATTTGATGAGCACTTCATCCTGTATGTAAAGGACAAGCTATGTTTTGCTGTTCAGTGAGATTAATACTCTGATCTCCATCTTGAGCTCAGGGAGAAAAGGAGGGACAAGGGTGTTACTTGTCAAAATATGTTTGGGAATTTTTAAGTCAAATTCTGTCTTTTTGTGTGTGTCCAAAACAAGCCAACAGCTTTCCCTTATTTCCCTCTGTGACAATGTATTTGACATACTTCAGATTTACTGACAAGCTAGTTATGAACTCCATAAGAAATGTCTGTCTTCCAATATTTTTGCCGATGATCTATGTCCTACAGTGCTCTACTTCACAGGTTACATTCAAGTCTAACCTCCACCAAAGGTTTTCAGTATCACCTGAGACTCTCTGCTAGGTGTCTTAGTTCTCCACCAATTAAATAGGGATTTTAATCTGTTGGACTGTTTGTACCTTGGTGGAGGGTTTTAGAAGAGATCTAGTCATTGCTGGTCTCCAGGCTCCACAGCAAAGGTTTGAAACATTGGGATGTGTGAGTCAAAGCACTCAGAAACTTCACACTAAATAACAGTAAAAAAAAAAAGTTTGACAATACAGGGAAGAAGTGAAGTTGTAATAGACTCAATTAGCTGCTAGGCTGTAGAGCCATAGAGCCTGGGAATCTCAACTCCCAGTGCTCCAGTTGCAAGACAACTTAGATGTCCTAGGGGTTGTGGTCAAGGAAGGAATTGAACAGCTTGAAATCTGGGACTTAGTTTTAAAAATGTCAAAAATAAGCATTGTGCTATTAATATGTAAATGCCTACAGGAAATTTCAAAAACTATTTTTCCTGTTGGAATAGGATAAAAAATAGTCTGAGTGTTTCATAGGATAAAGACCATTTGGCAGTGATCTGGACAAGTTAGTAACCAAAGTCTTATGTATTGAGTTTTTCTATTATGGTAAATAGAGAACCCTGCAACAACATAACTAATTTTCCCTTCCCTTCCCTTCCCTTCCCTTCCCTTCCCTTCCCTTCCCTTCCTTTCCCTTCTCACACCATAAACTTACCTTTTCTTTCTTAAAGGTTGCTATGACTGTCTTTTGGAACAAAGTACATGATGACCTACTGCAAGAAGTTTTACCTCTGTGAAGACAGCACTCCTGGAGACTTAGTGCTGTTCCTGGCTGGGTCACAATGTCCCATTCCTTTGCCTCTGCTATGCCAGTGGGTCCTGTCTCCCAGACAGAACAACTGTGGGATATAATACTCTGTTCAGAAACATGTTCTTGAACACTTTAAATTCTATTATGTCAGAATTCACAACTTATTTATCATACTCCATTACAGGCCAATCTCCTTTATCCCACTCTGTATTTCCCTTCACACATTGCAGCTTCCTCTCAAAACAAGTGGCAAGCCAGCAATCTGCAGCACCACTGGCAGAGGTATGTTAATTTTGAATGAACTTCAAATAAAAAAACTTTGGCTGAGTTCAGCAAACAAAACATTCTAATCTGGGAACACCAAAACTAATAATTTCAGTCAAAAATGTCAAAACAAAACATTTTAACTTTCCAAAATATTATTATTATTAAAAAAATAGATATTAGCTATCCCTCTGGGATGGAAATTCTGATTCACAGATTCACAGCCTAGCCTTGTCTATGGGCAAGGGGAATCACTATGTGAATGAGCAAAATTAAAGGAAGGAATATTTAAATAACCCTGCTCTTCAAGCCATCAACTACTGATAGTGAAATACACAAGACAATATCAAAGCCACCAACTGATTGCACATAAAGCCACGTGGTAAGATGTTGTCAGGAGTCCAGGTTTTAATAATTTCTGTCACTTACATAAGCATGAGCCACCAACATACAACCCCCTGAATATTCTTTCTCAGGTGAACGATGATTATTGAGCAGCCTAAGAGAGATGCACACATCCCTCCCTTAGCCTCACATCTGCCAGGCAGAAGTCAGTCAGACAGAGAAGTGTTGGCTTCTGTCGATGGAACAGTCTAACCCTTGTTCTTGCTACATTGTCATCTTCTGACTCAGTGCTTGTATTTTTTTATTTTTTTATTTTTTTTTTCCAGATTTTATATATTTTTCTAACTTGGTGTGTTGGTGCATTTGTCTTTAGTCTTTGGGTGACTGGAACAGACCCAGCAATGCCATTGCATTCACAGGCCAACTATGCTTTTTTTCTTCAGGAGAGCAGAGACATCTTTAACGATAGGGGAGTGTCACCAAACTGGGCCTTGTCTCACACCTCCATCAAGGAGGATGACCCTAAAACAATACTGCGGAGTGGTTCATTTCCAAGCTGTTGAAGACTAGAAGCTCACCTCTAGAGCACACTCGCTATGTGCTTGCAGCCTAAGCCTCGGTCTACATTGCCCTCTACCCTTTGGTGCCCCTGTTGGCTCTGTGAGCTTGTAAGTTTTCTGTATCCAAAATGATGAAAGTGCGGTCATGCAGCCTCCAAAAGGTTCTTTGTTACACAATGCTTAAAGTGCGTAGTCTATCTTGATATATGGCATAGCAATAAGGACATAGATATCTATGGGGAGGGAGCTGAGGGAGGGAAACAAACTTGTTCAGGATCATGCCTGGTCTTTATAATCAGGGAAGAACCTGAAGCAAATGATCCTGCTGCTGGCACCTTGCCTTCTTTTTGAAAGAAGAAATTTGGCTCAGTCTAGTTGTTACCCCAGGAGAGAACAAGCTGGTATGCAGTATGGTTGAGCATGGGACAAAGATCCTCAGATGAAACAGTATGGCCATACCCCAGAACACTCTTAGTCAAAGCTAGGTACTCAAATCAGGTCTCCAGAGGTTAGAGCCCTCAGACTACTTCATTTTTCCAGTCTTCACTGGCAAGATGTAGAGAGGTAGGGGTGAGAAAAGGTCCCTTTAAAACTACTTTTCACTGACAGTTAAATATAAGGGCATTTCAGATAATGCTTTTGGGTCTAGTGTACAGGTAATTTCAGGAACACTTTCACCCCTTGTCTACTGCTTCAATCCCACCTTCTTTCAAGACCCACAGAAAGGTATATGAATGTTATAGAAGCCAGAGAAAGGAGACTGTAAAGCCAACTTTATACCACCAAAAAAAACTTTATTTATTTATTTATTTATTTATTTATTTATTTATTTATTTTTCTCTGTAATGAAATGGAAATAGTGGGATAAAATTCCTAACACAGGCATCAGTAAAACAACTGGTGACTTGCTTGACATCCATGACAAGTCTTTGTGAATCAGCAGTTACCTTCCTGCCACTACGTTTTTCCCAGCAAGCCCTAGAGAAGAAATGTGCCTGTGGAGGGGATAGATGTCATTTTAACTTTCTTTTTAAGTATCTAAATTTAAGGGAGAGGTGTTTGTTTGCTTGTTTTTGTTTGTTTGTTTGTTTTTAGTGATGTGTGTGTGCATTTTTGTTTTGTTTTTCCTTTTAGTCTTCTTCTACAGTCTTTCCTTCCTGTTTTCTTCATTCTAATCATTTGGGATTCAAATTGTATTCAATTTGTGGAGAATTAAAAGAATGAATATGATTGCAATATTGTGTCTCCTGTCTCTCAAGCATAAGCAATGAGTTTTCTTCTGTGCAAGGTTATCATCTTCAGGGTGGGGAAAGACAGGGAGAGATTTCATTTTCTTTCATAGACACACCTAAGCCTTTCCAGTGAACACTTGACCATCCAAGGTGTCTACCCCTCACCATCACCTGAGAGTCTGTTTCACCTCAAGGGGTCGTTTGCACCAGGTCCAGGGAAGCAGAGCTAGTCTAGATGCTTTCCTGACAAATCGCTAACACCAGCTTGAGCAGAAGGAGGAACCAGTCTGTGAAATGAGCCAGTGAGATAGAGAGGAGGAATGTAGTGAGAGGAGCCACTAACCTCTGCACTCAGGGATGCCAAACACAGGGCTGTATAGTTTCATCCAACACAGTGGGTGGCAGGGGCCATTTCCAGGGCAGAAAGGAATACAAGACCTGATTTTGGGTATAACAAAGGATCATCCAATATGGTGACTAGATTAATAACTTCATTTTACAGTTGGGAAGACCTCACTGGATGACCTCTCTTTACCTGACTTTCAAGTGTCTACAAGCACCATTCACTCAGACAAATCATTTGTAGGCACATTTGAGAACTGCTGTTGGAAAAGAACGGATGTAGTAGATGAGTGTTCACTTGCCAGTGCAGGAACTCCTACCCCAAGTGAAAAGCTCCAGATCCACACTGACACAGCAGCACCTCAGAGGCAAATCAAATTTTATTGGAGCACTGAAATGTTGATCCACATTTAGAGTACTATGTCACATTACTGCTGGTTGTTGGTTATTATAAATGCTATATTTCTCTGGAGAGAAGATGTTATACATGGTCAAAGAATTTTTACAAGTCAGTTGTGCTGCATGATGCTGTGTATAGCTGACATTATAAAAAGTTTATTATTGGGCATTTGAATACTGAAGGAAACCACACTCAAGTGCCATGCTGATTTTTCCAGTGTGACTTTAACTTTGTGTGGAAGACGGCTAAAATTTTTGCAAATAAAAAAACATATCATAACTTTAAGACATTGTTGTGAACATTAATGGCTGAACAACATCGAAATGAGCATACAAAATAGGACTTTCTGACTTTCAGAGAATAGATCACCTAAAGATGGTAATTTAGAATGTTAAGTCTGGATTTGAATTAAAGGGCACTGGAATAATATAAATGTTAACATTTCTCTCTGTGGATTTTACCTTTAAAGAGTCCACAATTCTCTTTCCCTCTGAGGTGAGGAATATAATCAGAGAGGTGTTCTAACTAGAGTTATAGTAGAGTTAAATTAAGTTTTATATTGGAGAATATACTCCATATGTGGTTTGGTGTTGTTTTTTGTTTGTTTGTTTGTTTTTCTCAGGTTATCTTTTTACAACTAAACCAAACTATAAAAGGTTCTGGTGTAGCATGTAGCACCAAATGCACTGCATTGTAACATCACTGATGTAGTGACCTAGAACACACAGCCCAAATGTTAATCCAGTCTTTTACTCCCCCAGTGAGGAAAAAAAAAAAAAAAGCTATATTGCAGAAAACATTAGAAATTTTATGCAAGGGAGAATATCATGTGCTGAGCAAGGTAAGGTTTCTCTGGGCTTTGAAATTGTTCTCTCTCTCTGTCTTTTTTTTTTTTTTTTTATATTTTAATAAATATTAAAAAAATCCAAAATAATGCAACAGTTTCTCTCCTTTTGTTTCTGTAAGATGCGATATCAGAATATATCAATATCCTGCCTGCAACTCTCTTGTTCCAGAACTCTGGTCAGTACAATATCTGAGAATAAGAAAGAAATCAACACCTTTATGTTTCATGATTTATAAATGGTGAAAAAAAAAGTTTTTTTTTTTTTTTTTCTTAAAAAAAAAATGAACATACAAAGGTACATAACAAAATTAAATGCATCCTGATGTTTTGTGTGAAAGAGGAAATTTAATTATGGAGAAATAATCAATGTTTTTTTGTTTTGGAATAGGATTGAAGTCAAGGTCTGAGCTCTGTTGCAGAGCAAACACTAGAGGAAAGAGAACAGCTACTGCAGTTTGCCTCTGACACTATTCCTGAAAGCCAACATTTGACCTGCACAACAGTATTTTGTTGTTCCTTGATGTACCCGTTACCTTCTTTTGCAAAAATGGTCAAAGACTAATAATGGTGCTGTTAGCAACAGATCAAAAACTATAGCAGTTTTTTTTGGTCTGTTTGTTGTTGTTGTTTTGGTTTGTGTTGGTGATGTTTTTTGCTTGCATTAACCATGCATTTTCTCATTCATTTAAAGAAAATAAGAAGTCCTTAATGTTTTCATTTTCACATGAATTCATAGCCCTAGGTAATGTTACTTGAAAAGCAGTATGCTTGAAGAAGGAGAATAAATGCATAAAAATAAATAGTGAAATATTTCGGAAAGATAGATGGATGGCAAGACATATTGAAGGCCTTGTGTTATAAAGTCATATTTATTTTGGGCAGTTATGAATAGTCCTTTGCTGAGTAATAGGGCAAGAGGGGAATCAGAACTTCTTCTGGCTCTGTGGTATTGACAGCAACAGTTGTACTTCTTGGAGATGTATAAACTAGAACTGAAAGTCAGCATTTTAAAGAATTTACTTAAAACAGGAATTAGTCCCAAGGCAAGTTTGTGACTCCTTATTTTTTATGATGCAGTTGTTCAACCCTCACCTTTCCATGTACAAAATCAGGATTTGATTCTTTATTATAAATACAACAGAGCCTTAATTTAATTGGCAACCACATGGATTACACCAGGACAATCCCACTCTCAAAGGGGTTGAGTATTTTGGTCTCAGTCTGGTAAAGCTGTCAAGCAGAGTCATAACTTCCAGAACAGACATGCTTTTCCTGAAATAAGCAAGCTACCCCAGTGCATAAGAGTTTGGATGTTTTGGAGTCAGCAGCCTATAGGAAAAGGGTGCTGAGCAAACAGATGCAAGGTGAAGAGAGTGGGTAGTTAAGCACAATGAATGAGACCACTGCAGAAAACAGCAGTCACTGAGGTTTCAGGAATCAGGAAGGCCATCTGCCACCAACCAATGGCTTGATCACTCTATAGCTTGTACAGCTTGCTCTCTGATCTTATGGTATCTCTAAAAGAGAAGCTTCCCATTTTAATATGTTTTGAGCAAGTCTGGTGAATATTTCAGAAGAAATCAAGAAGAAAAACCTCTAACTTTGTTGTTGACCTAATGCATGGATGGCCTCATACAATTCTTCAAGGAGAATATAAGGTCTTCTTCTCAGAAAGAAAGAGAAGAAACAAGAACCAAACAATCTTCTTACCTGTACTATGGGAATTAACATTAGATAGAAGTTCAGGTGTAGAAAAATCAGTGTATACTTCCCACAAAAATTAATAGGCTGGTATAAACTATGCCTTTCCCTAACAACTACTAATATTAATCTACTAACTCAAATGGGACCTACAGACAGAAATGTTTTACAGGGATTTTATTTTACATAATTTGTCACATATTAAGTATCTCATAGGAAACAAACAAACATATATAGAATACTGTGAAATGACTATTCAAAGTTCTACAGCCTGTCCTTACTGTAAGACACAGTTCTGCATGGGTGGAGACAAACTAAATGCCAATGAACATAGACAGAAGTTATTCTAAGGACCTATAGTAAATTAACAGTGGGAAAATCAAATGCTAGTTGAGGTGTGAAACAAGCAAGCAATTAGTAAATATAAAAGGATGATTAGCTAGCTAGGTAGTAGGATGAATCATTACCTAGGTATTAAGAATAAGATAGATTAGTTACTCAATATTATCTGTTAGTCAAAGAAGAAGTAGTCCGAGTCTGTAAGATATACTATCAGGAGACAAGAGGAGAAGAATAGGTGAAAACTAAGTAACAAAAACTTGCCAGACATCCCATCTCAGGCAGGAAACAGATGGACAACAAGGACACAAGACTGCTCAGACTGATAAGGACATTGCAAACTTTCAAAATCACTACATTCTACATAAAAGGTGAAAAGTATACTATGAGGAAGACATACGGCCTTCCTCCCAAAGACCACTGCCCATGTCCTTAAGACCCCTGCCCACAATTCTTGGAAGAATCTGCTCAAGTGCAAAGGACTGATAAGCTAATTAGCATAAGAAGCGTGAGTAGGCGGGTTTAGGTAATGAATATGTATAGGCGTTAATTGATTATTCGTAGTTCTGCTGTATAAATCTGAGATAGTTTGTCACTTTGGGTATGCACGTTAGGTGGAAGGATCCCCCGTGCATCCAGCGCTGTCAATAAAGAATATTTCGTCACTAAGAAGAAATTTTGACTTCGTTCTTTAAATCAGATGTTGTTATTCACAGGGGTAAGAATTTCTGGCTCTTTGTCAGTGATATCTTCCCATAGTGCGACCAATGAGAATGAAAGTCTTCAATGAGGTCTCAGCCACAGAGCTGAGTTTATTTTTTTGTTTTGTTTTGTTTTGTTTTGTTTTGTTTTGTTTGTGTGTGTGTGTGTGTGTTTTTGTTTGTTTTGGGGTTTGTTTTTTTGTGTTTGTTTTTGTTTTTGTTTGTTTGTTTTATCATTATTATTTTTTTTTCTCTTAAGTTATCAGTCTGAATGAGAGAAGAAATCACACAATTAGGTCTACAAAAAAACAAAGAAAAGCTTTTTTTAGCTATTTTAGAATGTTTTACTGTACTTTATTATCTCTAAAAGGAGATAAGATTCAATCTGCTATTAGTGAGCATTAAAAATAATTTGATTTTAACTTCTGTTATTCTCATACCTTAAAAAATGAGTGACAAATTGGCTGACACAGGAGAAAAAGTGCATAGGACTTTGAACTTCAGCAATCACTATCACACTATAATAAACTAACGAAAATACCTGCTGCACTGGGGAAGAGAGAAAATTGTGAATACACTGATGTAGGTATGAATTGTGTAACATATCTAGTGAGACTATTATTTTACCTATTTATTGGGTAAGTCTCCAAGTACAAGTACACACAGCTGAGACTATGCACAGTGACTTAAAGGCAGTAGACTTGAAAACAATATACAATTAACAGACACTACCCACTATATGCAAATCATTACAGTAATTTCAAAAAAAGTGGTTAAATTAGAAAGGAAGGATGCAAAGTCACAATTCTCTGTTTCTCTCTTACTTTTGGGAGGGCAAAAGAGCACTGCCTCATTGCACTTGTTCTTTCCAAACCTGGTAAAGGAAAATCCCTCTTCTAAAAAGGGCAGAGGCCAGGAGTCTTTTTTTACACCAAAATTCTATCTTGCTGTGACATATAGCATCTGCTCCTTGAAGGGAGCAGAATGTTAGGATGTGCTACATAAGCTGATTTGTATCTCAGTCACATATCTTCAGTCCATCAATCTGTCCAGTCACCCTGCCCAGAGGTAAACAAAGCCAGAATCTGCTAGAGTGAGCAGTTGCAGACAAACCTATATGTTGCTGGGATGAGGCCTGAGTGGATTTCTGCAGAGCTTATCTTGTGGTAATTACATACCAAGAGGTCTTAGAAAGTCAAGCTATTTAAAGAAATAGATAAAACCTACATTTTATTATTATTATTTATTTATTAGTGTTAGTTTCATTATTTTTCCTTCTCTTATCACCTTGTATTTGTTTTGGGGCCCAGTGTTGATATATGGTGCAGATAAGAGGAGCGGGATAGCAGAAAGGCAGGGAAAACCTAACTTACAGGCATTGTCAGAGGGGAATCCACTGTGAGACTCAAACTTCTGACAGAGCTTATCTTTAAAGAAATTGGAAGCATTAAGTCAGGGGGCTGGAAGGATGGATCAGCATTGGTAAAATAAGCAAGAAGAGCAGTCCAAGATGCATGCAGAGCATCGGAGAGATGAAAGGTGAGAAGCTCCAGGAAACTTCCAACCTGAATTTATCTTTCCTCATTGTTGTCTCCACAGCAGTGGAGGTGGGATGTTCCCATCTTCCCCAAAGCAAAATGCTTATGTGTAGCCAGTAATAAAAGGAAAGAGGTGGGGACAGCCAGGCTCCATGTTGCTGGATCTTCACTGAGGAGAAGATGGGACAGAGACAAATTAACCTTAAGAACCACAGCCATCTCTTCTTTAAGACCCAAGGGTTTCAGTCACTGTCCTGAGCTAATAGCACCATGCAACCCAAGGCTGCTGGTCACTCAGCAATTGTCACAGCAGCAGCAGTTGACTTTAAAGCCATGTATGAATCTTTGGGAACCAGCACATATTTCTCAAGAAGATCTTGAGTATAGCTGGCATTTTGTTTTGTCTTACTCTTGGGAGGCTGCTTATAGCTGTCCCAATTGCTTTTGTCCAGTTAAGGGCTGGAGAGAGAAGGAAGAGATATTTCCCAACCATTTTCTTCTGCCAGTAACTGGGTATGTAGAAGGCTTTATTTTGTACTGACGTTACATTAACACTTGAGGATACCAAGTCTAAGCAACTGAACCTTCTAAGGCAAGCGGTATTTTATATTGTGATTACTGGTATGTCTCTCAGTCTTCATGACAGAGGAAACTGAGGAATTATTAGATCTCGGGAATATCTTAAAAGCTTTTACTCGAAGTCCATGGGATTAAACTGAAAATTTTCCAGGTGATAGGTATGCTGATGATATATAATCCTTAGATGTCTCTTGTCCTGTCCTCAGTTCTTGCAGAGGCTGAAGGTAAGATTACAAGAAAGTATTTAGTAGTGAATTAGTTGCTAATATATTGATAAATTGAGATTTGTTCATAGCAGAACACGAACATCCACTCACAGGGCAAGTCTCTTACCTTTGAGAGATACACCTCAAAATAAGTACACCTGTACTCATGTCTCCCCTCCGTCTTCGAGATCTAACAGAAACAGGAGGCACTAAGAAAAGTGATGCAGAAGAGGATTAGCTGTGTTGATGCATCTGCCCCCTAGGCCAGGATAGAGAGGGCACATAAACACCTTTGATTGCCCCAAGCTAGACACAGAGGAGGCTTGTTCTTTCCAAGATTGTCTATGCTGAGCTGTTATTTTTTCCCAAACAGAAAAAAAAAAAAAAAAAAAAAAAAAAATTGTTCATTGTCAATGTTGCTCATTTTTACCAGTACAAAAGCTCATCTCAGAGTTCTGGTAGCTTTTGCAATTCTGCCACAGGTTTCCCAGTAACTGGTATTTGGTTGCATAAGGTAGAACTGCCAGAACTAAGTTAGGAACAGTGAAGTTTTTAAGTACAGAGTTGTTTGGGACATGGGTTCTTTTGACCTCCTTTCCATAGTATAGTCTCACTAATGGAGCTTTTCTGTGTCTAGACATTACTAGACTGGACATTGCAAGACACTGCAAAGAATCATACACACGCTCCCATTCCATTTCAGAGTAATAGCAGGTAGACCATGAGCAAGGATAAGTCATAACACAGGTGAATTTGCAGTGAATTGGATTAGAGACCTTCTTTGTGAAAGAGGAGGTCACTTCATTTTGAGTGGCTAAAAGAGCACAGACAAGGTCGGGTCACTTCTTACACCTCTGCAGCTATTCCTGAAATGACTCTTTTATCACACCCCACAACATACCCTACTCATACCAGACAGCAAAGAAACTGCAAATTACAAAAGGACTTCACCACTGGCTGCATCATGCTTCCCATCTGACTTGATATTGCTGGGAACTTGCTTTCACTGTCCACCATGTGCTGTTGTCCTTGCACTGCCTTGGGGCTTCCACTCTTAGAAGAGAATTTAAAAGAATTAAAAATGATTAATTAAAAGATTTAAAAATTGACATAATTATCAACAGATCCTTAGAAATACTGAAAGGTATCTGTCATATTTAACATGTTAAATGTGTATTGCCACGCATTTAGAGTGCTCAAGTATGAATATTTTATTTTTAAAAACTGCTGGAACAGTTCACTTAAAATTGAATGTGTGGGCTCGTAACAAAATGCTAAGAAATAAATCATTACACCATTGTTGTAGTTCTCCTCAGGCCCACGAATTTCAGAGAGTAAGCATATCATGATAAAGTAAGCATATCATGATAAGTAAGGCATTTAAACAACTTTAACTCAAACAACTGTATAGAACCAGGGAAAATACAGTATTTCCCCAGGAATTACTTTTAGGAAAATATTTTTCTATCCTATGGAAGTACAAATATAAAACCTCTTTAATCATAATTTATCAGCACTTTGATGATAAACAATAACCTTAAATTCTGAATAATCCAATTATATTGTCTGTCTTTCATATCAATCCAACATATCTAAAGCTACAGAGAAACAAAAGCAGCATTCTGTAGTTATTGTCTCTGAAGTAATCCCTAGTTACCCTGGGATATAAAATTCAAATAACATTCTGGAGTATACACCCATAACAGGAGACGTTGCAGTCACAAGAGTAAACAAATCTGATCATGATGTTTAAGCTGGGAAAAAAATCTTTCAATTTGTTTGTGGCTCATCACTTTCCAAGCCCATTCTGAATATAGAAAAAGGTGTCAAGTTACCAACATGCTGAAAAAAGAAACCCTCAAACCTCCAAGTCTAAAGAAACTACCAACTAATTCAAGCAGCCTTGAAACTTGTCTTCTACCCTAGCCTAGCCTAGCACAGTAATAGTAAGGTTTCTGAATACTGCAGGTTTTGTGACTACACTGGGACACAACGTAAGATATAAATTACAAAAACAAAGTATTGTGCAGAATTTCTTAAAATGCACTTAATAAGGCCAAGTGAGCAATGGAATTATTATTATTATTATTTTTTTTCAGGTGTTTACTTTTGACAAGTCAAGTGTTTTTGTGAAGACAAATTGTGTCAAGCAGCATATTCAACCCACATACTTATCTATTCCCTAAGGATATAGGAGTTATCCTTGATATCCAAATGAGGTCAGGGAAAAAAAAAAAAAAAAAAAAAAAAAAAAAAAAGCATTCTCTTTGCACTACTTTCCTGCCTTTAAAGGAAGAAAACAAAAAGAAGCAGACAAAATATGAGAAACAGCAGAGATTACCCAACAGTTCATGCCTGTGTGGCTTTGACCAGTGAAGGTCAGATATGCACAGTTGAAGAGTATTTGTGTGTGGCCTGGTTTTCCTGGTTAATACTGCTGGAGCTCATTTGCCAACTAGTTACCAACATCACTGCAAACTGAGGAGCTCACTAAGTGAAATCAAAGATTGCCAGAATAGACTCAGAGCTTTCAGCAGTAACAGTAGATTGCCAAGTACATAGCTCTGGATGACATACCTAAAGTTATTTTAGCAAATGAGTGTTTGTAATGCAATGTAGACTTACAGACAAAGGCACAGCAGGCTCGAGAAAAACAGTACACCTCATACATAGCATTATGCATAAGATAGGGACCATTGCAATTTTGCTCTGCATAACTGTATAAAACACAATGCAAACTACCATATATTCCTTACAAAGTAGCTTAAACTTCATAATCAATGAGAAATACTTTTTCTATTATTATTGTAAAATAATTTGCATCATAATAGAGTGGTGAGACCTCAATCAGGAAAATGACCTCACTGTACTGAGCACTGAGCAGACAAGGGATAATAGCTCTTTCTTGAGTTCAATATTACGTGCAGTGAAATGTTATAATTAGGACATGGAACCTATCAAAGGAACATGTGTTTAGAGAAAACAGTCTAAACGTATTTTCATCAAATGCACGGGAAGCAATAGAATGCTCTTAAAACTTGTCTCACAAAAGATAGTCACAAGCTAAATGAATCTATTGTCTGTGTAATGAAGCTGTTCAACACATTCTTCGGGATAATAAACTATCACTACCCATTGCAAATCATAACACATTCTTCTGAGTAATAAAACAGACACGGCTGAACTAAAAAATGGACTAGGAACTGAAATATTCGCCCTTCCCAGCCTCTTCCCTGTTTGTGGAAATCATATTAGAGACTGCTTGATTTTCCTGAGCTCTGGGCAGGTTACAGGCAGAGCACTTTCCCAGTTGTGTCTGTATGTTGATGGTGTGTTTTTAATGACTTGGTTTTGCCTTTCCTTGCTCATCCTTCAAAACCACAAGGGCTGCTTGGCCAGAAGCAGGGAGACACCATCCAGAAGACAGCTTCTGGAAAGCTATAGATATTTCTTAGCAAGGAGGGGCAAGATGTTGGAATTTGGGGTGGATGGGTACATGCAAAAGTTTCTCCTGTGTGGGAGATTTATCTCTTTCTGATCGCCAGACTATCTTAATCTTTTCAATGGTAATGATGTGTGAAAGAAATGATTTTGCTGTTTATTGAAGCAGTTAAATCATAATTTCAAGGAGAGAGTAAAGGAAATGGCTTTTACATATACTTCTTGATGTCATTTCTATGCTAATACTCAGATAGCTATGTTTGAGAAAAGACATGTATATTTATGGGAAACAAACAGAACACTAGCAGGGAAGCATCTTGGTTTGAGAGGATGAGAATAGCTAAGACAAATAATAATAGTAATAATAATAATAATAATAATTGCCAGACTGATTTCTTTACCCTGGCATGAGAAGAGTTAGCCACAACCTAGTTTATAGGGTCATTTCATAGCAAGACACCAGGTCAAAAAGACCTGTTGGGTTTTGTGAATTCCATTTGGTTAGCTGCCACAAGCAAAGAATACAGCAACCAGCTAACATCCAGCAACCATTGAATTATTCCTCTGGAGAAGCAGCAAGCCATATTATAGCTACATCTGCAGAAGGGGTCTTTTTGGCTTAAATTTGAACAATTCAATAATGTTTTCACTGTTTTGCCACTCAAATGTGTTTGGAGGTATATGGGGCATATGATCTGATTAACGTTAAGCCTGTCATCTATTAATTTATGTACCTCCTGCTGAAGGCTGAGATTAATTTGGCTTAGCTCTAGATGTCTGCCTAGGCTCTCCTTATACTTGAAGAACAAAACCAAACATTTTTAGTGGTTAAATTGTCATGATTTGATTGTCATGCCCCTTTGAGTTTAAGTGAATTAGTTGATGTCTTTTTCTCTTATTCACAGGGAAGTTACACAAACGAACACAGACATAAGTGTCCATGGAGAAAATAACTCGAGTTAAGTGAAACCCTACAAAAGCTGTCTGGACCTGACAGAAACATGATGCATTGATAAGAATTATCCCTGCAGCTATTGATACCTTGTTTCTGCTGCTCCTGGGCTGAAGGGATATGAATACTCTTTGTCAGAAAAACTGTTCCCAGGTCCTGGTAAACCAGCTACCAAACCAAGCTGAAGATAATGGTTTCTAATCACTGGGATCACAAAAGCTGTCTTGGATTGCTAAGCTTCTTAACTATTTTGTGTGCAACAAGTCTTTGTTTAGAGTTGCTGTCACTATGAAGTCATAATCTCAATGTTCTTGTTTAAAAAGCTAAAACTACATTTAAAAGGAAACAAACAAACAAACAAACAAAAAATACTCAGAACATAGTTTAAATCCCTATCCAGCTTGCTTTTATATCTTGTGAGGGGGAGGAGGGGCAGGGGAAGAAGAGAGAGACTGAGCTGGATTCAGATCCAGCTCCCAAGCAAAGTACTGTTTCTCCAAGATACATCCTTAAAGAGTGAGATCTTACCCCTGTGTCTTCATTTCCATATTTTGGAGGTAATTTGCTTCTACTAGAACAAAAACATATTTCAAAGCCTGTTTCAGCTTTTCCTCTCTCTTGTTCCTCTCCCTTATTCTTTCCGTAATCATCAAATGTTGTGGTCTTTTGTGTAGTTGTCAGACATCTAAGAGAAGGGAAAAAAATATCTTCATGTTTATTTGAGAGTAAGTCTTGTATGAATGAATATGAACCTCAGAGTTTTGTATCATGTTCTAATTCATTTTTCAGACAGTCAGACTGATTCCAATTATACGCTTATATTATAAGTCTGTATTACCTCATGTGTAAAAAATGCATGCATTCCAGTTAGTCTCAAAAAAAGAGAAGATAAAATTCCATAATTTCCAGAATATATATTTTTTCTGTATCCATGAACATTTTTTTTCTTTCCACTTCTCTTCAGGTGCAGGGAACAATCTGCACTAGTGCTGCATTCACTCTATTTCTACTCCAGCATTGTGGATTTTTGTCCCCCTCAAAACCAATGTCAATGTGTTTGACAAAACCAGTGTCATTTGTGTTTGATCATTTGAGAAGCAATTAATGTCATTATCTACATCCTACACTCTCCTGGACCTGTAGGCCTCTTCATCAGGCTGGATGAGATGAATTCAGTAGGTCCATCTTCTTCCTGATGTCAAGGAAAGAAAGTCAGTACCAGCAGCCACTGATTAAATTTAGCAAAGTGAGGACACCTAGGAGATTAGCAAGACTGAGCTTAGTCACCTCTTGCTTTTGGTTTCAAGTCTTCAGTGAATGAAAATAAACATCAGTGGCTGATTAGAATTCATTTCTGATGGAAGGTATTTCAAAGAGACAGTAACCTCTGACTGGTTCAGGCTGAGATAAGTGTCTCAATAAGTCTCAAAAATCCACTTCTCCTTACAGCCAGTTCAGCAAAGACAAAGACAAATGAACATTGGTGAGATTTAAAACTTATTGGTCAGGATAAGGAAATGGGAATATTTTTTCTTAGAATTTAATTACAGTCAATGCTGCCATGTTTTTTTGATTGTCACTTCTTCAATATGTTCCAGGAAAAGCACATGAAAATTGTACAAAGAAAGTTTTCACTCAGGGTGGCCATAAATCCAGGTTCTGTTGTGTTTTTATTTCATTTTGCCATTATCAGTGACAGAAACCCTGGTTATTTCAGTCAAGAAGGTGCCACACATTTTTTTTAGAAGTCTGAAACGTCAAGAAGATCCCTTAAAAAGATAGGAAATGTTATAAAGAGAAAAATCAGTTCAGTAATATTAAGTCTCTGGAAGTCAAGCTTCTGGTGCATTTCTCATCATCAGTGGTATAACAATAAATCTCACAATAACATTTGTAGGGCATATGTGGCATACTGGAAGTGTAGCAAGTCAGCCTATTTGAGATATTCTGCATGGTACTCAAGGGATTACATAGTAAACTACACAGTAAAAGAGGCTGTTTCTGTTATGTTACTGTACCTTGTTTTGTTTGATCTGAATCTGCAATCAGTCAGTGCCTTTGTCCCTAAAGAACAAAGGGAATGGAAGAAAAGGGCAGTATTCTGGTTCTTGAAAGATATCTAATTTTATGTGTCTAAGTTTCAAAAATGTAAACAACCGAAGAAAGGGAAATATGAAAAGAGAAAGACAACCTCTTAGTTCAAGCCACTATTGTAGCTTGTTAGTTATTTCTATGTTAGGACGGGCAGTCGGACGAGAACAGATAAAGGAAGAACCACAAAAGGAAGAATTTTTACACTGTAGAAATCTTTGTCTTGGAAGCTCAGGAGGTCAAAGAAATATGTAGAGTTCAGAAGCAACGAGACAAATTCATGGAAGAAAGGTCTTTCAGTCTTTTCCTGTTGCTTCTCTCTGCTCTTCCCCCGGTGGGATTATAAACCTTCACTCTGAGAAGCTAAAAGACTTCTTTTTAGGGAACAACATAAAATGAAAGCAACCAACTTTTATTCTAAAGGGCTCTCTATGCTACAGTCATCTGTGAAAGGATGTGCAAACCTTTTCAAAGTTGCAATCACATTACCTTAGAATTGCTACTTTGAATTAGACATAGTATATTTAAATCTAAACCCAAACCTTTGAGCAGTATCTTTGAAAATAATAGAAAAATAGTTAGTGTGGCAGTGCATACCCTTTACTACAGTTTTCTAATTCTTTGGAGTACATTGTTCCCAAATTACCTATTTATCGGCATTGAGTGAGGAATGTATACAAGATGTGGCAGAGTGGTGGCCTGATGGGAATGCTGATCTCCAGTGAAGAACTTCTTTTTTCCTTTGAGCTAACAAGAATATTTGTATCTGCATGTCTCCATGACTCATGCAATGATTGTAAGTTATTCCCCTCCGGGAGCCAGAGGCTACCAGTTCATCTGTTTTAGTACACGCAGTAATTCACTACACTCTGGAAGTTTTCTAACATAAGCAACACTGTTGACAAAGGTCCCATTTCAGGATTCTACTTTGGCTTAAATGGGCTATTTCACATTTGAAGTTTTTTAAAGTACCTAGTAAAATTAAATTTAAAAAGAGAACGACTGTCCTCTCCATCATCATTCTTTCTGTTTCTCCAATGGTCCTCGTGCCTTGAGAGATGCTATTTCAGCAATGCTATCAATATGCTATGGGTTGTATGGACTCTCCAACACAAAGCTCTACGTGTACTTAATAGAAAAGCAAAGTGAGAGGGAAGCAGAGAAGACAGAGACTTCGAAGCTCAATCATCTCATTTTTCTAGAAAAAAAATAAAAATAAAAATGACTGGTTTCAGTAACTATTTCCCTAAGGCAGAAAAGGAGCCAGCACAGATTGTGGTTGTTACATGTTCACCTACATCAACAGGAAATACAAGCACATCGGGCAATGTGCCTCTTTTATTATTATTATTATTATTATTATTATTATGTAATATGTTTCTAGGCTACATTGACCAATGCAACTTCCAAAAGCTCTGATTTTCCTTGCTTTGATAAAGGCTTTCAAGTATATAAGGAGTCTTAATTAAAAGTGTGGAAATAGACAAGATTTATTTATCTGTGAACCAGCCAGGATTTGGGTCACCTTGACTCCCTCTTAGCCCTCCAAAACCTAGGTGGCCTGGTCTAAGTCAGTGGGGAGGGAAGAGAAGTTCTTCTGGATCTTAATTTATTCTGTGATAGCAGCCCAGACATCTGAGGTACATCACCTCCCAGACACATCCCTGACCTTCTGTACACTACAGAGGGCCCCTGACTGACTAAGTTAGCTGATTGAGTGTTAAACAGCTAGAGTAAAGGGATATTAATCTCTCAAGCAATGGACATAAGGAGATCCTAACTGACAACAGAAAGCTATCAATAACTTTCATGTACCCATAATTATTTTCAGGTAGTTCTTTAGCTTTCTACTCCTTTTGTGCAGTAGTAGAAATCTAACTCTTAAAACATTTTATCTGCAAATTATATTAGCATTTTGGTATGTATGCAAAGTGAATAGAATGAAAACCAGTATGGGATACAATTCTTCCAGATGAACTGTCCTATGTAAACGGAGGGAATTATAGTAATCTCTAGCCCAGATTACTTATGTGTTAAATCACATGGGAACCTACATTTTATTTTAAAATCCAAAACTGAAACATTTTTTTTTAATTAAATTTCACTTGACTCCACTTCTTTCAGTAAAATGTTGCATTTGAAATAATTACATGAAGAAATTTCTGCTTTGAGTCCATCCAGTTATAGCTTTTTGGTTTGTTTGTTTTTTGACACACAAAGTTTTATATACTAAGAAAGCCTAATTCTCAATACTGCTACTTTTGTACTAAATTTGTCTTCCAGTACAAATTTTGAAGTGCATGACAAGCAATTTGTTAGAATGACACAAAACAATACAAATGAACCTTAAGTGAAATGTCCTTTATCAGCTGCTAGCAGCATCTACCCATTCTTCATCTCAGAAACGTAGGCAGAGCATTTCACACACTTAAGAAGCTTTTACTATACATATGCAATGTGTATAGGGAATTCAAAAATCAGTCAAATTTAAAACAGAAGAAAAATGTAATACTCTATGAAAATCTAACTTTCTATTTTAAATATTTAAAGGTATATATATTTTTTCCAATTATTTCCATAATACAAACTACAGAGTTTTTAAACAGAAAACAAATGGATTTTCTTGGACCTGCTGGTAACTACCATAAAGTTAATTAAAAATATGAATTAAGTCTCTGAGCAATTCTCTGATACCAGACAAATAAATAGGTAGTGCAGCAGAATACAATAACTGCAGATATATTCCCCCAAGTTTGAGGCTCTTTTCCACAGCACAAACAGTGAAATTGCTACTATGGATGTCCCACCAAATGTCTGCCTTCTCAGCTTCCGTGCCTATCAAGAAGTTGCCAGGGGTTTACCATCTACACTGCAGCCTAGGCTCAGCCAATGCTGGGGACAGAATTGCATTAATTTTGTCAACCACTACAACTAGCAGGGCAGAAACAGCATTCAGCTCCATACCATCTCATTGTGTTAGGTACATAAGAAGGCTTCAAACATGTAGAACAGCCCAGACTACTTCACCTGGGTGATGAGCACAGCAAGGATTTTCCTTGGGATATTGTGCAATCATCAAAAATTAGGGTTGGGAGTGACCTCAGTAAATCAACCAGTTTGTTCATCTGCCCCCAGGCGGGATCTACTGTACTACAGCAACATTGACAGATGGTTTATCTGAGTCTAATGTATTATTAAAAACCACTGATAATAGACACAGCACAACTTCCCCCAGGCAAATTATTCCTATGTTTTATTAAACTTTTAACAATATATATGCATATATTTCAGCAATAAAGATGTCAGAATCTTTATCATCATTCTTCTCAGTGCAATTAAAGTTAAATTTAAGAAATCCCCTCACTCATGAAATATAATTTCACTTCCCCTTTATCTTTTCTAGAAAACCTGAACTTGACTTCAGAAGGGCATGGAAATACCAAGGGGCTCTCTTTGTTTCCTCACTGGTAATCTTTTTCTTTTTTTGGGGGGAAGGAGTTTTACCAGAAGAGGGTGGCAGCCACTCTGCGATATTGGTTTCAGTTATTACTGATGAATGTTGTACTTCTCTCTTTCTTTTTTAAATTCAATTTAATTCTAAAGGTTCCTTTGCTTTATTTTGCCAACTGCTGTCCAAGTTGAAAGATTACTTGCTTCTAGAGAACAGAACAAAAGCTTTAGGAAAGGGCTGGTATCTCGAGCAAAAACCTAATACTTGTGTTAACACAGATGTTCAGCAGCCTCTGTAGTAGAATACAGGCAAGAAACACACTCAGCAAAATCCCACTTAAATATCTGTCCCTTCTACCTACAAGGACTGCTCCTACTCCCCCAGGTGCAGATATAGTGCTTACTAATTGGATTAAAAGCTGTCTGTATTTCTGGGGAACTTGCAGGAAGAGTATTGAATTGTATCCTTGTTGCTTTGTAATCAGTTTCTAGAGAGCATCCACCAGGAACTCAGAAGGTGGCCACCCCCAGTCCCACGGCCTTCCTGGAGGGGAATGAATTGACTCATCAGCACAAGATTTTTTATATAGGTAGTAGAACTGGGGAGAAAATCAGTGTGGTATTTGGTCTAACCACACAGTGTAAGCATGTTTAGTGCAAGCCCTAACAATTCTCTATTTTATCCAATCCATTTGAGTGAATGGAAGTCTTAAAACTATATTCTTACTTTGTATCAGCTTTTATACTGTATATTTTCTATAATTCATAAATGCATCCTTATAACAAGCCTGTAATATTTGACTTTATTACCATATAGCCCTATAAAATTTGGCTTCCTAAGGGATAGAAGACAGTAATCAGTATACAACTGACAATTTCAGGAGACACCATGGTCTCACTCCCTGACTATGATGCTTTTTAGAGGTCATAGGTGGAGAAATGACTTCCTTTAGGTTGTAAATCAAAAAGAGGAAGTACCAAAATATGTCTGAGATCAGTGTTTTTTAAACCTCCATTTGTCATTATATATATAACTTTTATTATTATTTGAAATATTCACCTCTTGCATTGGGAAAGTCGTTGATTCCCACTTGAGGGACAAGGGGAAACATAAAGAAGAGGTGGGAAATCAAGCAAAAATATTATCTACTGGGGTAGTTTGGGATAGCCAATAAAGTAATTAACAGCACAGCTGTTAGCTAGTTTGCAGTGACTCTTGCAATCAGAAGCAAAGACAGGGAAGGAAGGAAAGGGAGAGAAAGTAGAAGTTTTCAGCTGTCACTGGAAAATAAATTGGTTGGTTCTAACTCTTTACACTAAATTGTCAAGTAGGCACATCTTACGCTCCCTAAACAGGAGTGCAGACTGTGCGAAAACAACGACTTAGGGACTTCCCATTTTCCCTCATCAAAATCTTAATCTCCAAAATAACACATTTTCTACAAAAGCCATGAGAGGGGAACTGAGAAAACAGCTGGTTAGATAAATAGGCTGTTGGAAACTACCTACAAAAAAAATGTGAGTATACATTTCCTCACTTTTTATTCAGCATAAGAAAAAAAAAAAAAACAGTCATTGTCATCGGAAGCACAGCGTGGTATGTCTTCTGATTAGTCTCCTAGGGCAAAAGACTAAGGAAGGCTGCATCTTATTAACACTGAAACTATTGATTAAATCTTGCATTCTGACCAGGAACACTTGCTTGAAACAATAAAATTTTAAGATGTAATTTTAATTAGAGTCAATCAAATGACACTGATTATTGCTGTTAAAGAAAACTACAGCTCTTTGGAAAATTCTGGTGGGAACTTAAACCCTCTTCACTTGATCAAGGACCAAGCTAAAGTGTTAAGGTGGCATTTGCCATACTGTGTACTGCCTTCCAGGAACTTTGGCTGGAAGGGAAAATGTTGACCAATATGAATATAAAATTAGCATGAAATGAAACATTTCATAGTATTAAAAAAATAATAATAATAAAATAAAAGAAGAAGTACAGAAGCAGTATCTTGTATGTTCATGTAAATCCTTATAAAGGTCACTTTTCTGTGTGAAATCAAAGCTTTCAACAGAACTACAAGAGTTCGGTGGTTTTGGAAAGATCAAAAGTGAAGGTGCTAACCTACTGTGATAACTGGTGGTGTGAGGTGAATACCCTCCTTTTACGAGGAACTGAACAGAAGCTAGCATTTCCTTAAGTGAATTGCTGAATTAATCACAGGTTCAAATTAATGATAAGGAGGTAAAACTGTCTGAGCATGATAAAAATACCAGCTCTTATCTGGACATTAGCAAGAAAATCGTTTAGTTATGGCAAAGATGTTCAGTTTGCTGGATGAGTTTTTTTTCCACCTTAGGGTTCATACTAATTTTGTTTGATTTGCTGCCCTTCCTACCAATCCTTCTAGGCAGAAGAAAAATCTATATCTAATCCAATATAAACCCAGTCCTTTCTCCCGAGCACTCAGGCATCATATAACAGTTATCTCCAGAGATAACTATGACACATTGAGACACGGACTGTTTGAAATCAGCACATGTTTAGAGAGAAGGAGAGGAACATACATCTATGCTCATCAGTGATTCATACGAGGTTAAAAAAAGGGTTGAGGAGTGAGAGGGGCGACTGAGTATGGCTTGGAAAATGGGGATTTTTTCTGCTCCTAAACAAACCTTTTGTTTATTTATTCTTTTACTATGCACTGAAAAAATCTTGGTATATGGCTTGGCATAAAGTTTAAAGATATCTGCAGTACCCTTACAATGATATTGGCTGCTATTCATTATGTTGCTGACTGGAAGAGATAAATGTGTAAGTAGGCAGTTTCTGGAGGTCAGCATGAACAAAACTCTAAAAATGTTCCAAGAAAAAAAACAAAACAAAACAAAAACAAACAAACAAAAAAAAAAAAAAAAAAAAAAAAAAAAACAGAATGCTGGTAATTAACTAACAAATTAAACTGGCATTCTAGTTTAGTTTTATCAGAACAAATAAATAGCTGATGTTCTGAATCTGCCTATACCTCTGTGTGCCCCCAAGAAAGTCAGATGCCTATCAGTCAGCCCCAGGAACTGAATTCAGAGTGAAGGCTTCTGGGGTATAAGACTCATTGCATTGAATTGGGCTGGCTAGAGAATGGAACCTACCTTCACTAATGGGCTGGATAGCAGTGATAAGGACTGAGCACTGTCAGCACCCAACTCAGGTGTAACGAAATAGCTCATGTCCTGCTTTCAGGATAGGAGACTCAAAAATATGACAAGAGTAAAACAAGAGACTGCTCGTCTGTTCTAGTACATGAAATAGATCTTGAGTGACAGCAAAAAAAGCTGAAAATGTTCATCATTTTTGAATGTCATGTAGCCTAGTAGTGTATCTAAATAAGCACTGAGGGTCCCAATTTTCAGAGATACTTTTTTTTTTTTTTTTTTTTTTAATAGGAAAAACATTGACTAGAGAATCTAATGTGTGGCATATAAAAAAGACCATTCCACAAAATGAAATCTTAGTTAAAAAACAAACAAACAAAAACATAAACAAACAAATCAGCATATTAAACTTCAAACTGTAGTCTGTTACATAGTTCTGGTCTGGAAAAAAGCTGTACTGGTTTTCCAAAGATTAATTTTGCAGTAGAATAAATAAAAATTTGGCTTACAAATTGTGAGTTAATGGAACAGAATAAAACATACTGAATTTAAAATACAGTTTAATTATATGTACTCCTGCCCTAGGAAATCATTTTCAGCTTAAATAATTGCAACACCAACTCTGATTACATTTACTGTTATATTCATTGTCCAGTACTGACAGTTCTTCAACTTTTAGGACAAGATATGTGTTAATGAAGGTCTTTGTTTTTTATCCAGTTATGGGAATCAGGTAAATAGGGGAATATACAGCCTTTCTCAAAATAATAGTAGGTTTCTTGTATTTCTAATTTAAAAGCGATATTTCAAAACATTGAAAGTGAACTTCAAGAATTTGAGCATAGAGGTCAAAAAGAAGCCTCAACTTACTGTTATCTGTTGTAAAGCAAATAAAAGAAAAATTAAATAGAAAGATGTATACTCATAAGACAGAGTAAACAACTCTTGGATTTAGACACTGGGGTCTATTTAAGAACCCACATGTTTTTGCCCTACTTGATTATTTCACATGCTCATTTGCTGTCCCACCTTTATCATCTTCTTTAGATCTTAGTTTCCCTGATCAGTTGTGAGGTCTTCCTAGTCTGGGAAGGTCAGGCAGCAAGTCAGACCTGCTAAGCAGATGCTTGCCATTGTCAGTCTCCAGTGTTATCATATCAGCTAAGGTTCCTGGCATTCCCTGTCATTTGTCTCTATTATTGAATTATAGAATCATAGAATGACTTGGGTTAGAAGGGATCTTAAAGATCATCTAGTTCCAACCCCTTCTCATAGACAGAGATGCCACCCACTAGATCAGGTTGCCCAAAGCTCCACCCAACCTGGTCTTTAACACCTCCAGGTGGGGCATCCACAACCTCTCTGGGTAAACTTCCATTGCCTCACCACTCTTCTGAGTGAAGAATTTCCTCGTAACCTCTAATCTAAATATCTCCTCTTTTAGTTCAAATCCGTTTCCCCTTGTTCTGTCATTTTCTGATTAAGCAAAGTGTCACTCTCCATCTTTTTTATAAGTTCCCTTTAAGTACTTAAAAGATGCAATGAGGTCACCCCAGAGCCTTCTCTTCTTTAGGCTGAACAGCATCAGCTATCTCTACCTTTCTTTGTAGGAGAAGTTACCAGCCCTCTGATCATCTTCGTGGCCCTCCTCTGGACTTGCTCCAGCATGTCCCCATCCTTCTTGTGCTGGAGGCCCCAGGCCTGGATGCAGCACTCCAGGGGGAGCCTCACAAGGGCAGAGCAGAGGGGGACGATCACCTCCCTTGCCCTTCTGGCCACTCTTTTGATGCAGTCCAGGATGCAGTTGGCCTTCTGGGCTGCAGATACACACTGCTGGCTCATGTCAAGCTTTTCATCCACCAGAACCCCCAAGTCCCTCTCAGTAGGGCTTCTCTCAATGAGTTTTTCTCCCAGTCTGTACTCACATCTGGGGTTGCCCCAGCCCAGGTACAGCAACTTTCATTCTGACTTGTTGAACCTCATCAGGTTCAGGTGGTCACAATTCTCAAGCTGTAAATCTCCCCTATTTCCAAGATATTCCTCCAGCCAGGTTACCTGGATATTCATCCTGCACATGCATGCATGCATGCAATTATCTGCTGCAAGTTTAGAAGAGGTTTTTTGCCTATCACAATGACCATTTTTTTATTGTTTATATTTGGACATATAGCTAAGCTACAAAAGAACCTCAAAGATTTTCAGAAGTATCTAATGGTTGTAAAAGTGTCTATGAATTTCCTTCAGTGGAGACATTTTTCACCAGAAAGAATGGCCTCAACTTAAAGAATCAATACTAGATGGCTTGTAACAAATTGAGAAATTGAACAATGAAAAATTACCAGGAACAGATTATATTTATTCAAGAGCTTAAAGCATCTCAGCTATGGCACTGCCATGAGGTGTGATCTATAGCATAGCACTAAGAAAGTGCTAGAGGAGTGGAAGGTGGCAGTATGGCACCAATCTTTAACAAAGGCTCTCTGTCCCTGCATGAAACTCATAGAAAAAAAAAATCCTAGCTGCTGTAAGAGACAGGGATAGAAACAAAGAAGTGAATGAATAGTAAATATGTGCATCAACATGACTTTTGCTTAGGCAAGTCATCCATCATATGGACAGAATCAATGCCCAAGTGGTCAATTTGCCACCTTCCAGAAAAGGTGGCAACAGCTCTCCTTATCAAAAGCCCTTCAGACCTCTCAGACTGGAAACAAAGTTTCTCTCAAAGACTGATGACTGCTTGAAAAGTAGGAAAGAGAGCATTCAACTATATGGTCAGTTTTCACAATGGAAAGCAGTTACTGTTATGGTCCTCCTAGGTTCTGAATACTAAGATCTAATTCTGCCTACAGTACCAGCTACAGAGAACTCCCACAGAAGGACTGCATGACATTGAGTGAACAAGTAATATAATGGCCAATGAAAATCAAGGGCAATACATTGAAAGTAATGCACTTAAGTAAAGAAAAAAATATAAAAATTGTATAGATTATAAGTTCTAAATTAGCTATTTCCATTCAGGAAAGAGATCTACTTCAATTCCTGGTCTTATCCAGCCTCTTTCCTCCCATATCAGCTGACCCCAGGTGCCTGACACCTCAGTCTGGCTCTGGTACCTGACTGATCATAGCCAGCTCAACTCACCAAATACAAAAACTTTTTTATTATTATTTTTTTTAACTTTTTTTCCTTTTTGTTTTTCTTCTGTTTTGAAGTGTATTTTCTGCCCTTTTAGTGAGTTGGAGTGAATTGGTGTGCTGTGTGACTGGACAAGTATCAGAAATGCACAGGCAAGTTTATGAATCCAGGAGCTGGGGGTGCAGAAGCTGAAAGAGCAGGACCTTTCTCTCTTGGCAGTACCTAGCTGTTGTCTTGGCTCGATGTATTATGAAACCATAAGCTCATGCTCATCTCTAAGCATCTGCTACTATCCCAGACAGTAAATTACCTAGATTAATCTTTGTTCTGGTACTGCACTGCCATTCTTATGCTCAGTGAACAAGACTTTGAAATAAATATGGATAGTTAACTTCAAGCAGGGTAGGTAATTATGTGACCACTGTCCCAGAACTTCAACAGTCTTCATCCATTAAGAAATCATTAATGTTCAGTTTAAGATCTTCAGTAAGATCTTCAACTCTTCTCCCTGATTAATAAATCACAAATAAAATTAACTATAGAAGTGTATAATTAACTATATAATTATACATATTCTTATATCTCATAATTATTTCTTTGCTTTAAAGTGGAATATATCCATTTTTATTGTGTTCTTTCCTGATCAAATAAATAAATAAATTCCTATACACCCAAAAGAATTGTTAGAGCTGAACTCAGTCTTACAGTTTGGAAATAAAATTATTTCACCATTATTGTCAAGTCTCATTTGTTGAATAACTTAAAAAATCTGAAATGCTTTAGGGATTAATTATATGCTCTGAGTCATACTTTTTATAAAACTACCACAAAATGGCATCCAAGGAGTACTCAGACATGAATACATTTTAACTTTTGAAATGTTGTAACCTGAAAAGAGAAGATTCTACAAGGAGACACTCTTGATTAAGGCTATGACTCTGCCCTAACAGTATGTATTAAATCCAAACATAGAACTACGGTGGCCAATTGGTTGAAAAGCTCCTCAACTTGGGATGAAGACAAAGTTAGCAAAACAATGGGTTGTTCATAGATGCTACCTACTTTATCTTCTGAAAATACAAACAGAAACAACAACAACAACAAAAACATAAAACGGAAAGTGAAACCTGTTTCTTATAGTTATCAGTTTAGGTAATTTTGTACTTACAGGTGTGATTTTTTGTATGATTATTATTATTTTTTTTTTTCTAAAGAAGGTCTGGAGTAGCTATAAGCATACTGATCAAAACATTAGGAAGGCATACATATATGATATGATTGCTGAAATAGTTTGTATAACACGAGCCCAAAACATTTTAAGCTGTGTCACAATTCTCCTCCAGCACTGTAAGTGTATTTAGGTTAAGTGCAAATATGTAAAGCCTATATAACCAAACTGATTTTTTCTGTGAACAGGAGGTCATTGAAGTCAGGATATCTTAGATGGGAAGTTGGTGCTATTTAAATGAACATTACAAGTCGCTACAGTAACCCTTAGAGAAAAATAGCAGATTTGGTAAACATTCTTCATCCTCATGTTCCAAGTGGGACTATGAAAGTGCATTAGTATAAATACTTACATTTAATATGTTACATCATACTGGAAAAATTGTCAAGAAGAAATATAAGTCTAAGCAGAAACTCTATTCTTCCAGTTTATAGTGAGAAAATCACATGGTCCTGTATTCTTGTTTTCCAATATCCTTTTCCCACAGAAGCATGGGAAACCACTTTGTGAAGCCATAATAAATTGCTGCCTGAAAATATGAAAGAGTGAGGCAGCTCATGAGCAACATCTGGGGCATAAGATCTGAGCTGGGCTGGAACAGCTCTGCCCTGGCTCCAATCCTCTGCTTGACCTCAGACAACCTGTTTTATTTTGATGGCTTGTGTTTTCTCTCCTGTCTTCTGTTTCTTTTCAATATGTAAGGTTGATTACAGAGGTACAGATGTTAAGTGCAATGGTTTCTCTGAAACTGCATTTAGGTATTTAGCTCCAGGTAGCTGAAGAGGGAATTTTGGATCAAGGATCTACAGATTCACAACTAGCATTAGCCAGGTCTTAAAATAACTAGTCCAAATCCTAGAAAAGGGTTTATTTAGCAGTGTACTGTTGATTCAGCCAGGGAAGTGATTTAACTTGAAACTCACAATTAATTCTCAATTTAATGAGACTTTGCAAATTAAAAACTTTTTTTTTTTCTTTCTCTCTCTCTCTCTCTCTTTTTTTTTTTTTTTTTTTTTTTTTTTTTTTTAAGGCATCTGTATAATCTGGCAGTTCAGCATATGGTTGCTAGGGGAAGGAAAGCTATTTTGCATGTCTATAAAACCGATACCAGAAGCTGATGGCTATGAAATGTGTCTGAGTTGTTGGTCTAAACAGAACAGAAGCTGTTGGCCTGATGGTGGGTTGTGTGGGGGCAGTACCCAGAAGCAAGTGGGAACTGGAGTGATCAGAAGACAATGCCAGGCACCAGCTGGAGAAAAATTATTGCCCATTGATACAAACAACATTGATTCTTCCTTCCCAGCATCTTATGGAACATAGAATTGTCATTCTTCTGGCCTATGGAAATCTGGGAAGGAAAGTACAATTCTCTGTGTGCTCTATAATAGTATTGTTGTAGGTGTGACAGCCAGAGAAAGTAAGACTTAGAGCAGAGCTCACATCCGTTACCAGGCTGGATATAGAATATTTTCAAGCACAGAGTTAGCTAGAGGAATCTGATAGCACATCTGTTTTTGTTTGTTTGTTTGTTTGTTTGTTTGTTTCCAAATATATCACCAAGTCTAGTAAAAGATGTTGCCTCTCCCTACCAATTGATTTCCCAGAAGTACAGCTCTGTAGTCACCCACCATAAGGAGTTACAGCACAATTTAATTATCTGAAGAGCGAGGCCAGGGGAAGTTGCTGTATCACTCATGAATAACACAAGTGAAAAAGAAAAAATGCTGATGGACACATTAATATTTCCCTTCTCAGCAGTGTTTAAGAACACGTATTTTATAGTCTGACACCCTCCTTTACCACTGTATTCAGTGGATGTGATGCAAATTTGACAGAAAGCATAATTTTACTTAGTATACTAATATGAGTAAGCAGACATGGATGTCAGAAGGAAGAGAAATGTATTCTTAAATGAAATAAAAGACTCCAGTCATTACAGAGCTAAAGAGCTCCTTTCTCTGGGCATTGGTAGAGCATTAGCAGTTTATCACATGGCTTCTATTCTTCTTCTCTTTTCACCAGACAGTGCTTTACTTCAAGTGCCTTAATTCAGGAAGACGGTGATTAATACTAACAGCATTCATCATAATTCTTCTGTGAAATCACCCCCACAAAATTTACCACAATGGCTGAATGAAGTGAGTACCATCGAGACAGGGAGACTGATGACTGAGAGTAGAAGGTAAACCTAGGACACCAGCAACCCAACAAGAACCACGCAAGGTTCAATGAATAATAATAATAATAATAATAATAATAATAATAATTAGTATAAGAGTGATCAAAGAAAACTTGTCTGCTTTATTGGCTGCTGATTCAATTTCTTTCCAACCAATGCAAGAGGCCACATGCTATGTCAGTGTAGATGTTTCATATTCAAGAGTACATTAATTCCCTTTGATCACAGCCCTTTCTCATTGTTGAAATGCATCTTATGAAGTTGGCTCTGCCAGTCCTCTTAAATTGTCCTCCCTAAACAAACATGAAGGGATAAGAAACTTAGTTCATTTCTCTTTTATGAGTGATTTTCCTTCAACCTCTATCATCTCTGAAGGAGATATCAGAGTTGCTAAAGTTACTTGCTAATCTCAAGCACCTTCAGAAAGCAGACTCTGAAACTTGTCTTTCCAAAACAGCCCTAATCTCTCAAAATTGCTATCAAAACCTGCAGTAAAACAGCCATCAATCTATTCTCAGTTCTTGTCACAGCAGCTCAGAAAGATATATAGCTGTGCTGACATGCATTGAAAGAAAGCTAGATTTTGAAGAAGGCCATCTGCATCTTGTTCTGTTTTCATGGCCTGAAATAATGCCTATTTCTATTTTCTTAGTTGCTTTGTTTGTGCCTAAATGTGGCTTGTGATAACACTTGCTTGAAATGGGAGTAGAAGAAAAGCTAACTCAAGTACAAGGCTGGAATAATGCCACTGAACATATTCATCCCTTTTGCCCCAAAGACAAGTTTCATAATAATGTGATAATTGTCATTAAAGTGTCCTATTTGGGGATTTGGTATTTTTTCTCTCTTTTTTTTTTTTTTTTCTTTTTTTTTTTTTTTTCTTTTTTTCTTTTTTTTCTTTTTCTTAAATCCAGGTTTCATTCAGTTTCTGTTCCATCTTTTTGGCTTCTATCTCTTCTGCTGCTTTTGTATGCCTTCTCCTCCTTTTTCTTCCATGCACAACTAGCTTTTCCTTCCTGTTTTCTCTATATCTGTTGAGCTGAATCTGCCTCCAAAATCTTCTGAGAACAATTTATGTGAAATTTCAAATTCTACTTTTGAATATATTTCTTGATGCTGGCACAGAAGGTCTCCAAATCTCTGTTTTAAAGACAAAGGAAGAAGTGGGAATTCTATCATACATAACAACAAAACAATGCCACTGTTCTCTGTCAGGAAAGGGGACTATGCAAGAATTGCCATTTTAAGGGACAACTCATGTTGTATTTTTGGTAAGGAAATGAACCACAACTGCAATAGTGTGACTGCACAATTTCAAAGGAAACCAAATGCTGAATTATTATAATTTAGTCCCATGAAAACTTTCTTTGAGAATGTCTCTCACTGTGAACAGCCCAGATGTCTTATGCCCTTCGGGGGGGTGGGGGGGGAATATATATATGTATATATATATATACACACACAAATACTTTACATTACTTGTAAAGCGCAGCAGCAGCAGTCTCTGACACAGCTGGGAAAGGAGTGCTGGCAGAGCAAGAAAGGTAGTGTCTGTTGCTGAACACATCTGCTAGGCTGTCAGAGAGCCTGGCCAGGACTTGCACAGCTTCTGGGACTAGCAGCCTGAAGGGATAAGCTCCATAAAGTTGCAACAACAGAGCTGTTCTGTGCTTATTGAAGCAAAACTCTTCCTCTAAGGCAGAGACTGAGAGCTCCCCATGGAAAACTTATTTACATATTTGAGTGATACATCACTTCGTTATGAGAACATTTCTCAGGATTGTAAATCTGGTAGCTAGTCTAAATCTGTGATCCCACTGAGGTTTTTTAGCTTCTTCCCTGTTACAGGCAGAGAAAAATTTAGATAGATAAGCCCTGCTAAAAGTGACTGGTTTTCTTACCGCTAAAGAGAAACAGTTGCAAGATGAGCTGCAAATATTCATCCAAATGTTTGAGACTGTTTTTAGCTCTTGGGCCACAGATAATAGGGTTTGAAGCATTGCAGTCCCACACCTCTCTCTCTCTCTCTGAAAAATAAAATGTATTAAAATGTATATATGTACATATATTGCTGTTCTGGCTTGTAGTCATTAAGGTGGTTTTTGGCCATTGAAGCAGTACGTGTCTCCGAGACAGCTCGAGTCTAGTCAATTAGAGATTTGGGGAATCAAAGGAAAAATGTTTAGTATCAAGTGTTATGGAATGTAAAACCAATGTATCCACCAAAGTATAGGACTCAGACCTTACAGGAAAGGTCTGTGGGCCACGCACTGCAGTGGAGTGGGAGACTCCGACATATATGTGGGGATTTTATTGGAGAGGAATTGCAGGGATTAAAAGACAAGTGGTGTCAATTTATTAACAGAACAATTCTTCAGAAATGCACTTCTAGGAAGGGGATAGGAGCAGGTTCTTCCGCCCCTACATCCTTTGCAGGAACAGTATCTTAACTAAACTCTCTGTTTCTTTTATGACTAAAACAGAAACCTGGACAGCTGTGATTCAAATGCAGGCTCAGAGATGTAGTTCAGAAACACATGTGCTGTGGTCCTCACTACTGCAACAGCAAAGAGGTGTTTGGCCACAACTAGAGTCTATGACCACACAAAGACGTGAGACTGAACCAGCTGCCTGCTGGTACATGAAGGTGTTTTTAGGCTGGAGTTCTTCAGGTGGAAACCTCTCAATAGCTTCAAAATGCTGAAGCAGTTGTATAGACCCTTAGTGGGGTTGTAAAGGCACTTCTATGGGCCTTGCTGAAAGTGCTACCCTGTGGAAATAGCTTTCTTCTTGTGCTTCAGAGCAAACACAGAGGACAAGGAGACCTTCATGAAGCCATTAGCATTCAGAGCGGGGATATCCAGCTGCTCTGGAGAAGGGACTATCATGCCCCTTTCTTATTGCTGATGACTTGTTTCCAGCAGGGGTAGTGCTGTTGATAAATTGCTCGGCACCACTGCCCAAACTCCCACACTTTATCTCTCTGTTCAGGATTACTTCTCCTCTGGGAAATGTGCAGTCTCTTGGGTGCAGGGAAGGAAGGCTGATCAAGTGGCCAGAGCTCTGCCAGACAGGGGAGAACAGGGGAAACAGCAAACAGCAGCAAACACTGAGAGGAGGCATACAGACATGAACATGTAGGTTTTATTTCCAGCTACTAGCAGTGGCAATATTTTGGCAAGAGCAAAATTACAGCTCAGGCAGACTGTATCCCAGGGAATCACTTATCACTGCAGAAAAAAAAAAAAAAAAAAAAAAAAAAAAAAGAATTTGCACCAACACCTTGCAAGCACTTTTGCAAGGTAACCAGTGTTCAGCTAGCTGGTGGCAGATTTCACCTGGTAACTCCACAGGAGACAGAGAGTGCAAAATGTACTTTGAAAGCAGCAGAGCAAAGCCAGGAAAGTGCACGTGCCTGAGCCATGTTTGTGAGTTTGGCTGTAATTCCTTGGGGTTTGGTTGCCTCATGTTTCTGCCTTGCTACATTTCTACCTTCCACTCATTTCCCACCCCCCCCCCCCCCCCCCCCAAAAAAAAAAAAAAAAAAAAAGCAGCAGGTGTTGTGCAAAGAAGAAACACTTACCCCTGGAGAACATAATCAAATACAAGGATATGAAAGGCAGACCTGAAAAAATAAACAGAAAGACAGAATGAGATAGAGAGACTGAAAGGGGGGGTGAGGATGAAGCTAAAAGAAATAAATAAAAACAAAAACAAACAAACAACCCCCAAAACAAACAAACAAAAAACAAACAAAAACACCACCAACAACAACAAAAAACAAGCAAACAAAAACAACCTTTATTCACTTCAGAATCCAATTATCTCTTCATCCAGAAATAATTTACATGGTTCTGTCTGCACATAAGCAGATCCTCCCCGGGAGGTATGATGCTGTGACTGGATATACTCAAAGGGAAGCAGGGCAGAAATCCAGAGCGAGGAAAGGAGCTGGGCTGTTACTTGGGAACCCAAACCAAGTCCCAGGCTCTTCTTCCATTTCCCATCTCTGTTTTTGGCAAATCATTTTATTTTTCTTCATCTCTGTCTGCTCTCTAGAGATGGTGACTAGCACACTTCTTTCATCATGTAATTTGATTTGCCTGGATAGGCTGTAAATGGCTAGGAGAAGGGACATCCACGCTCTCATTCTGCACATGATTCATGTCTAGCAACAGTCAGAGGCCCTCTCACTCTGCAGTAACTACATTAGTGCACATTTGTTTGAATATTCTGGTTCCCTGTAGCAGCAGCAGCAGAAAGTGCAGCAGCTGCAGCAGTGGGATGTTGCTTATGCACAGGAAAAAAACATATTTAGGAATATATGGTCTTTCATCTTCACAAGTTCACATCTTCACAGTTGTCACATCTTCACAAGCAGGGAAGAAAGAGGAATGAACAAGAGGATCAAGATCACCCGATGTAGATAAAATAGTGAGATCTCCTGATAACATGCAAATCTAGGCCCAGAAAAAATGGTTAGGGTACCAAAAAGTAACTGTGCTGCTCCCTGAGTAGACTTCTGAGCCAGCTGCTAGTATTTCTCCTACAGACCACGGTGAGCTCAGTAGCCCTCTGTAATCTTTTTTTCTTCATGTTACTGTGAAGAGAAGGTTAACATTACTATTCACAATTTACAGATGAGGAAATTGAGACACGAGGAGGGATGACTGGGTCAAGACTGCAGGTGTATTAGTGGCATAACCAGGAATATAGGCATCCCCGTTTCCAGTCTGGCACTTTTATCCACTTTAAACTTCATGTATTTATCTTGTTCTACTGAAATTTGTATCCAGTTCTGACTGAGCATGATGGCACTGAAGGAACATGAGGAAGATTCAGCCCCATCCAGCTGTAAGTATGCCCAAATTACATCTCTTCTGTCACACAAACCAAAGAGAGACTTCTGCTGCTCAGGATTAAGAGCATACATCCCCATCTCCTTTCAAATGGCTTGTCAGCATCAAAAACTGCAATGTCCTCAGCACTGCTAATCTTTTTCAGGGAAGTAAGGTTTGAAGGGAAGTAAGATTTAAAGTATTTGACAGGTCAAATACTTTATAAAATCAATTGAGTGCATTGAAAAAGGAAAAAAAAAAAAAAAAAAAAAAAAGTAAGACATTGGACATACACATTTTCAGCCTGGTCAGAAACAGACAGGACCAATGCTTTTGCAACAGCTGAGAAGGGGCAGAGCACAACCCTGCTAAGAGTTACCTGTTACTATTGCAAAAAGAATAGAAGGCAAGGTGTTTTTTTCTTGTCCATGATTTCAGTGTGCAGCAGCGTTATGAATTTAGGAATTCCCAGGATTGTCCTGAATTTTCTGCAGAGTCATGGTGGGGAGGTTGGACGTGGAAGGCTTCTTAGTGAAAACATCTTTCACCAGACTATGGGTATTGCTGATCCTTCTTATACTGGTTGTTTGGTTTCATCTACCTCTTACCTACTGCAATCTACTCTGGCAGTAGATGTAGATGTATAAGGAGGATCAAAGCTTTTAAAAATTGTTTTCTCTCTCTCTTTCTCTCTTTATCTCTCTCTCTCTTTTTTTTTTTTTTTTTTTTTTTTAATTATTTTTCCTTTCTGGTATGCAAGCTTAAAAATACAGATGCATTTCTGACTTCTAGAGCAAATTAGTTGTTCCAGAACTAAAGCTGGTTTTGAATTAGAATATTCAACCTTCATAAACACCATCACATGAAAGACTTATAATTTCCCAGAATTACATCTGTTTTGAAGTCACATATATGTGTATTTATTTATTTATTTTCTCAGAAGGGGTTCACTATGTGCACCTTAGGTATGCCAGGAAAAATATTCATTAGTGATGATAGACATGATAAAAAATGAGTGGAGAATGCCATCTTTAGAGCTCCACTAAAGCCAGGCTGGAAGAGGGATATCAGTTTCCAGGCAATGGCAATGTGCAGATGAGGGTGTCTCTTATGTGGAAGGACTTTGGGGATCAGAAGGAGTGTGTGGAGTGCAGGACAGGAAATGAGGTTGCCTATTCTGAAACCTCTCGATCTGAATCACAAAAGTTTTTCTGCCTGTAATATATTCTGCAGTCATGACAGGAATGAATAGACTACTACCTGAAGGTACTAGTACCTGAAGGTACTAGTGCAAATAACTCTTTTTAATGTGGCTTTGCCTATCAACATATAACCTTGGACTGGGATGTTATATATGGAGATCTCTCCCACAGAATGATGCCGTGAAATTGATGTGCTAATTATGGTGTCCTGACAGGGAGGTGTCTAATGCATTTTTAGAATAACAAAAGAAGAGGTAATTGCACAATATGCAAATGCTTTTGTAATTTTGTAATTTTTGTAATTTTTGTAATTTTTGTAATTTTCCTAAATGGCTGAAGATTCCCCAGGGTTTTATTTAAGCAGAAAGACATTGGGCAAAGCCGTTTGGAATGCATAGAAGTATCAATACAGAATGGAAAGTGAACTAACAGTAGCTGCAGGACAGTGAAGGTTGCAATAGGAAAATAAAAAAGAAAAAGAAAACCCCAAATTCAGGTAATTACTTTTTTTTTTTTTTTTTTTTTTTTTTCATAATTAATCCTTGCTTTCAATTTCTGGTCAGCTTTTCATCCCAAACAGAGAATGTGCTTGCAAGACAGATGCTAGTTGCTCCAGTTCAAATTGTCCCATCACTTTCAATGCTTAAGCAAATTGCCTGAACTTGAGAACAAGTTGGAAACTGCAATAAAATCTACTGTTAGATTTCTTATTTTTAGATCAAACGAACAAGATATGTGACCACAAAGGAAACCCCACCTGCATGCTTCACTTCTAAGGCTGAGAACATTTTTTTTTTTTTCTCTTAAAAGGCACCACTCCCCAGTGTAAGGCAATTTTGACAGGCTTTCAGAAAATCATGCTGCCCTCTGCAAGCCTGTGCAAACTCTCTTCTGAGTAATACTGAAACTTTAGTTTAGAAGTTTATAAGCAAGCTTTCGTTGGTCCTTATAAAACTCAAGTAGTAGAGCTGTGCTTTTCAACACATCTATTTCTCTCTTTCCTTCAGATGACTCTAACTAGCCAAATCACAGAGTTGTTTACTTGTACAGTAGAGAAACTCTTGGCTGGCATTTTCAAAAAGAAAACAACAACAACAACAACAACAAACCACACCAACAAAGCCATCTCCAGAGAGAGTAATAGGCAAACGTGACTCATAATTTACCAAATCTCATGTTAGGGAAGAAGCATCTATCCTGAAGGAAAAAGGAATTATGGCAGTCATAGTTTGATCTAACCCCCACTAATTCCAGTCTGTACATAAAATATTCCAAATCAAGAGAAGAAGGATATTTCTTGTTGCACCCAGCCCGTGACTTCATAACACAGAAATAAATCTTATATGTCACTGACCATCAGAAAGAACAGCTTGAACAGGACATAAAACAATGTTATAAAGTCTTTAAAGCTGTACACTTATCAAAAATTACTTCCAACCAAAGTCTCTGTAAATAAATAAATAAATAAATAAATAAATAAATAAATAAATAAATTCTTTGCCATAGCTCAGAAACATATTCTACAGAGCAGCAAGAATTATAGGCAAATTAAATCCACACCTTAGACTAAAGTGTTTCCCTGCTTGAAGATGTGTTACATCCACAGCAGAAGAACAAGCAATTGATCATCATGCGTCACAGGACAGGATGGGGTTGCTACATTAGCATTAAGTTTGATTGTTCCTTCTCCTGCTGGGAAGCAAAGCTGCATTTCACAGATGTCATTTATAATGAGAGACCAAATTTGTATTCATCTGTGGATTAGGTCTCTAATGTGATTCACTTTCCCGGTCTACAAGTCACAATGAAGTGACTAGAGCTCTCCAACAGCCAGTGTATTAGCTCCCTAGTCGTGGACCTTCCAAACGTCAGATGTTAAGTGCACAGAGAAGCACCCTCTTGCTTTTCCTTATCAATGATGATTCACTGGGGAGAAGGCACATGCTGTCAGCCACAGATTCATTAAAAGAGCATGTAACCTGTGACCTGAAAGAGCTGCTGCAGTGCTGGGATTCTGCCTGAGGGTCCCTGCCTTTGAAAAGTGTTCCACTTGGTGAAATCTTCACCAGGGAAATAAATGGTGTCGTTCACAGAGCTGTCCAAGGGAAGGCCTTTGCTAAGACTAAGGCTCTCTTTGGAAAAAAAAAAAAAAAAAAAAAGAGAGAGAGAGAGAGTGAGCTTGAGCTTGGTGCCCAATCAAATGAGATTAGGAAAAAATAAATAAAATAATAATAATAATAATAATAAATAAATAAAACATAAAAGAAGCAACAACAAAAAATCCCCCGAATGAGATCACATGGTTGTGTGGCTGTTGTCTGAACTACTCCAGGACTTTGTATTAGAGAGCTGTTACTTCTCGTACTCCAGACTAATTATTTTAGGCAACTACTACAAAATAATGCAGAAACTGAATTCAAGTCGCACTTTAATCCTTATTTTTCCTAAAGTTTGAGTGCTGTAAAAATGTTCTTTAAATGTAAGTTTAGGCAGTCTGATTCAGAATCTCAGCATCATGCCTGTTTGCTGAATCCAAATGTTGTCTCTTGCCCATACTCAGCTTGCAACCACTTTAATAATAATAAATAAATAATTGTGCGGCTGCACGGATGCCTCAAATGATCCATTTTTGAGCTGTCACCCTGAGACATGTATTCTCGCCCACTCCTTTGCAATAGCCCTTGTGTCTGGGCCATCAGAGGCCAACAGTTCTGCCTGGCACCCTCCCCCAGAATTCAAGAATTTTCATGGGCTCAGCATGCTTTCTTGTCCCTCCTCAGTCAGTCACACAACATCTGGCCAGAGAAGGGAGCAGGGCTAGAAAACTCAGGGCAGGGAGAGGAGCAGAATTACTGGAGCCCTACTTTGGGCCTTTACCTTAGAAAGTTCTGCCTTCTTCAATTTAAGTCTGGCATGATACCTCCCGAGGCTCTTAGATATTACTGGCTCATGGAATGGGGTAGTCAGGCTACCTAAAATGTGTTGAAACTGGCTTTTAAGTAATTCATGTTTAATATTGTAACTGATGACAATGGCTACACTCAAGAGGAACTTTCTCCACTATTATAAAAAGCAAAGCAAAATAAAGCTAGTTTGTATTTACATAATTTTGTGGCCATTGCTGTTGGCTCCTTTGCTGTTTATTTCCAACATTGGCTATCACAAAATAAGCTACAATCATTTCTCGCTAAGCTAGAAATACTTGTAAATCAAAGCTTACCAAGGAACACTGTTTTCAGTAAGGTCATATACAGCTTAAAATCAGATTTAACTTTTGGGAACTTCATTCAAATGAAATCTCCAAATCTAACTAAGTTTCCTCATTGTCAGATACTCAGCTGAAAACCTTATCAGCAGTAAAACTTTGGTAAAGGATAAACCAAGATCTATCTTACATAAATATCTGGGACTGTAAATATCAATTCCTCTCCAAAGCACAATATTTAAATGTAAGCTATTAATAGACCCCACATATTTTTTTTTTTTTTCAGACATCTAAAAAAGTTGTAGAAATAAAGTCAAATCTCAAAGCCAGCCTTTGTTTCTCTAAGTTTGGTAGCCTAGGACCTGAGATCTCTCAGAATGTTGGGGAAAAAAAAAAAAAAAAAAAAAGAGAGAGAAAAAATAATCCTTTACATACAGGAATAAAAGTAATTAAAGGAACACCCAGAAAATAACAACAACCAGCAACAACAAAAATTTTAATATTTTATCCTTTTAATGGCAAGAAGTCCTAAAGCTTTGAGGTACTCTAAGGCTTTCTCTTGCCTTTTTTTTTTTTTTTTTTTTTTTTTTTTTTTCCTTTTTTTAACTTGTTTCTTTTAATGTTAGTTATATCAGAAATGTACATTTCATCAGGTTGGACTGTTTATCCTCTTGTTATGTTCCTTTGTTAAACCTGTTAACCAGATAAATTTTTTCTCCTTGAAATATAGGCAACCAATCTGTATGAAAACAAAACAAAATAAAACAACTAAATATATCCAAAATAACAGGAGAGAAAAAAAAAAAAAAAAAAAAAAAAAAAAGCTTAGAATAAACGAGGCACATATAGTACCTTTGAGATTTTCTATATATATCTTCAAGGGGACATTCTAAAAATGAGAAGTGAAGTGCACATCTCTTAACAGATGCAACTGAGACCTTTCATGTCAGACATCAGACATTTAATATCACAACATTAACTATTTATTATGAGGATATATGGAACATTTCAATAAATGATGAAATAACTTCTCAAGATACTGACACAAGAACTCTAGGGAAAAACAAACAAGAAAATAACAGCAGCAACAAACATTCTCTTATACAGATCAAACTCTGGTTGGAGGTGTGCTATCTGTCAAAATTATCTGGCCAAAATGTTCTAATCTCACTGAAGATCATGTATATCTCTAGTGCTTCATAATTTTTCCTAGTTCTCGTTTCCTCTCTATTTTCCTGTTGATTGATATTTTCCTATATTTTCCTATTGATTTTTCCTATATTTTCCTATTGATTCTCATGTCCTCTGTCAGCCTCAGAATGAGACAAAATATGTTATAAAAATGACATTGAGAGCTACATGATTCAGATCACTCACTCGGAATCATGTGTGGCATGGGACACACACATTGAGAAGCTGCATTTTATCGCATCCAGAGATTGTGGTTGTCAGAGGCAAGTACAGCCCAAAGGATCATTATTCTAGGAAGAATATGTTATGGTAATGATGCTGTTAAGTGTGGAAACAACTATTCTCTCATTCTCTGAGTTACCTGAAATAGCAGTAAGTGTAAAACATTGTCTTGTTATAGATTTATTTTACCTGTTTGCACTGTATCACAGAATAAAAGAGATATCAGCCTTTAGCTGGGGCTTCTGGACTCCACCATAAAGCATTAACTTGATTTGGTAACAGCAAATCGGGCTGAGAATTTTGGGGGATATGAACTTATTTATGTCCTTGACCGTGAGATTTTTCTCCCTAAGTGTCTGCTTCCTCTATAAACCTCCTACATGCAAAAGAGTGTACAAGAACCATGCATTACTAATTATAGTTTTCAGCTGTTTGCCCATGATATCATGGTAGTGGTGAACTCAAGCAAAGATTATGCATCATTCAAAGCATATGATTAACTTTTAAATAACTGTGTAGTATATTCCCAGAGTAATGATCAATTATTGATATATAAGACAGACTGGTGGCTTGTCCCATGCTGTTTGAACTGTCAGACTGTTGGCAAAACTTGGAGTTTCAATTGCAAAGAATTTAAAAATATTGCAGAGATGCTAGTTCACTCTGTTCCTGTGTTTGCAACATCAACAATCTGTCCAAACCTAGGTGAGATGGCTATGAAGTCATGTATTGAAGTTGCCTTAAGAGTAGCTGATCATTTGTTTCTTGCTACAAGAGTTAGGGGGCAGGGAATCAATTCATTCATTTAGAAAAGGTATTGATCACTACCCTAAGCATAAGTTTACCCTTGTAAAGAACAGTTTAAAGACTACGATGCTTACTCTGCAGGAAAAGAGGTCTTTGGGGAAAAATCGAACTTCTGGCCAGACTTTAATTGCTTATTTATCTACTTGTTATGGATACTTGCATCCCCTATTTCCTTTGAAGTTAGAGTTGAAGAAGCTGAAGAACTTTAAAGTTGCAAAATAATTATTGATTTTTAAGGAAACATATTAAGAAAATAAAAATGCCCATGCTATTTCTTCTCTATTGCCACTCCCAACACAATATCTGATTGATTTTAAATACACCAACCTGCAGATAGAAAATGTTTAAAATTTCCAAAGACTTTTTAAAACCTCCTTTACAAGAAATTATTGGAGAAACTCAGCAACCAGCATGGGCTAAAGTCACAATGTGGTTTAAATGTGACAGAGAAGTAGTTATGAGTAGCTATTTCTCACTGTTGACAGAGGTTAATACTAGGGCGACCTTGGCACCAGGATGAGGACTGGACCGAGGACATTCCACCTACATATTAATGAACTGGAAGAGGTGAGCAGCAAGGTGACTATATCCCCTTGATTACAGTTGATTATTGTGGCCAGTGAGAATTACAAGAAACTTTGGAAATATGTGGTATGCCTGGGGAATGTGCCAGATGCAATGAATCCACAGATAGCTATACACGTTTTTTTGTCACTGCTATAAATTAAGAAAGAAAATTTGCTTCTGCTCGCTAATGACAGCTGAAATATTGTTTTAGTCTTATCACATTTTTGTTATTACTGTTAGGCAATATTTTCTGCTGTTTCAGCTCTCTTCAGGACCAGGTGAACATTAGTGCTAATGCAGGAAAAGAGTCTGGGGTTTGGCCTAAGGCAGGGGATGAGATTTGCCTGTTCAGCAGCATTTGCTATTTTAACTGCTCCATCAAACTGCACCACAAATTATCTGTCCAATGATCAAACAAAATCTGTTATATGAGGAAGTTAGCCCTCCTGAATCTGGGACAGCCACTTAATCACTTGGAATATCCTTCTCAGCAGAGGAAGGCAATGACAAGCTGTCCACTTTGTCTTTCTGTACTCTGTTATCTGTAATTCTCCCACCACTGCTGCAATGATGACAACACACCTGTAAAATCTGTGACAGCTCACAGCACTATGACTCTTACCAGTTGCAAAAGAATCCTTTACACCAGTCCCCAATACGTTAGCGTTTGAATAGTGATTTTCTTATTCCTCTGCTATAGTTCACGGAAACTCATCAGCCAAGGCCTGCAGTATTATATACTAACAAGGCATTTAACACCGCTTACAGCAAGCCTGGAGGTGATGGCTGTGAAAAATGAAGTAAGTTGCAGCCAACGTAAACCGGTACTCCTGCCACTGCTAGCTAGAAGAGGGAGTTGCACCAAGGACAGGACCCTGGCAGGAGAACCAAAGCTTTGTCATGCCAGAGTGACAAATAAATTTGTACTTCCCAATGTCTATTGGGACTGATTATTCCAAAAGGAAAAGTTTAGTGTGGGTTTGTTCTGTTGAAATATACATTTATCTTCATTATTTCTCTATTAAGGATTATTGGATTGGTGATAGGTCCTCAAACTTTAATGTATAAAGAATCTGTGTTAAAACAGAAGAAAATTTCACAGCTTCCAACCAGCTACAAATAAATAACTGGAGCTTGGTCATTCCCAATGATAAGAGAGTCACAGTATGTGTGCGTAGAAAGCCTATGGAAAGCAGGGCTTGGAAAGGGATATTCACTTACATGCTGGAAATTTAAACACACTTGCATTTTAGGGAGGTTTCTGGTTTTGTCTGTTTCAGCAATAAACATTACAACTGCTTTCCTGTTCTTCTTGCAACAGCGTATTTCACAATTTCCACCCTGTAGAATACAGTGGCCTTACAGTTCAGGACTAAATAATAACACCACTTAGAAATTAAACATTGAGCCAAAGAGCTTCAAAGTTGCAACTTTCACGTACTCAGCTTTTATGTATTTATTTAAAGTCACAACTAAGAGAAAACAAAATGCAAGATAAATGAAAAGACATAATTATTCCATTTGAAAATAGATTTTAAGGTCTGCCCTCAAGTTTAGACTTCTTTCTTTCTCTCTGCCCCAAATTATAGCATAAAAAAATGTTTTCAACACTTGTCTCACCATACTGAGCTAATATCCTCTGGAGAATAACCCTTTGGACTGTGTACACTTAAAGTTTATTATTGAATGCATTGTGATAAATAGGATTGATACTCATTGCTTTCCTCTCCAATACTGGATATATTTTGCCATTCTCTAATTTTTTTCCAACTGCTGTTACGATACATACTTCACATTCTTTTTGATTTTATTATGTTGCTTGATAATTTTCCATTTTCACTAAAATCACTAGAAAGTTCCTGCTTTGCTCTGCTTATATATCATCATTAGATATAATGTTGAAGCTGTCATATTCCAATGTAATTTTCTCCACTTTTTTTTTTTTTTTTTTTTTTTTTCATCCTGTCATGCGAGCAGGGTAAATTCAGAGTTCTCCAGCTTGGAAGAGGCATCTTTGTGCAGCTTTACACATTAACTGTGCTTAAACTACTTTCAATCCAGAGGAAAACTTATAATTGAGAAGTCCAAAACAATGTTTTAAGGATTGATTTGCTAAATAACTATGATCCAGAAGGCAGCAAGTATTTTCTGGTGACATAGTTTATTTATATATTGGAAAACCAAAAATCAACAAAATTCAACATTTTCTTCCTATTTTGCCACACTCTTATCTATTTTATCTCAATCCAAGTTCCTTTAATGAACGAATGCAATATGAACAACATTCAAAGCTCAACTTTGGCTTTGCAAAAGCTAAACACAACAGATGAAAACAGATTAAAATATTCAGCTCTATGTCTAATATTTTTTTTTCCTAATATTTCTTGAGAAAGGGAAGCCCCACGTCTTGCAGTAACAAAATAAAAAACATCAAAGTTTTTGAGAAGGCCTGGCCTCCCTGTAGACTCATGGCCTGGCTAACAACTGAAACAATGCTATATGAAAACTTTTGTCTGAAGACACTCTGGAAATGGCGAACAGATTGCTAATATACAGACCTTTAAGGACTGATATCCCATGTTTTTCTTGTGTAGTCACATAATGTTATGGTAACTTCTTTAAGATGCTGCCACTCTTGGCACAGGTAGAGAAACAATGAGATTTGTAACTTTGGTGGACAAAATACTAATCTTCCAGCTCACCCAGACAGGAGCACAGAACTGCATCTTTCTTTTTAGTTGTTCATTTGTTCTGCTTTTTAAGTTTTCTAGCAACACTTCTAGTCAGACATTTGCAAAGGAAGTGGAAGATTCCCACAGGTATTTCCATGCCTGCTTATTAGCTGCCACTCAAAACCAAATACATTAATTTAACTCCTCATTATAAAGAAAGTGCTTGGAACAAATTGCCCTGAATTCTTCAACTCTCAAGAGGAAATTCTTACATATTAGGTACCAGATGTTATAACAAACTGATCCATGACATGATCCATTTATATAGAATTAAACTGAAAAAATTCATCAGGTCTTGTTGATACACTAATCCTGCCAAAGACATCTTGATGAAGAAGGTATCAATTTTTGATCAGAAAACAGTACCAAAGTCCAGAGATCAGGGAAATTCCTACCCCTTATTACTTTGTGATCGATGGTCCTTGAGTAAGATAAATTACTCTCTCTCTCCCTCTCTGAAAAAAAAAAAAAGCAAAGTAGCTTTACAACAAACAACAACAACAACAAAAACCACCACCACCACCACCAAAAAAAACCAACAGTTTCTATGGTGAATATTACTCTGTACATTTAACATGTATATATATATATATTTCCCCAGGTTACAAGTATTTATTTATTATTATTATATTTAATCCAAATAGCATATAAAACATATACCCCAGTTTTAAATCAGAGTACTGAAAAACAGAATAACCAATAAACTATCCTTATAGGTAGATGAAATTGTGAACACAAGGAGAAGGCTGACTGAACTTCTCATTAAGACAAATGTTAGCCTGCAAAAAAAAGCAAGTATTAATAACACATTAAAAAGGGACATCCATGGTCCCTACTATTAACTTAATCTGAAAATAAGTTCAGTGAAATTTCAAGTCTTCTATAAGAAACGCTTTGTATTTTTATTTTGTCAAATACCTTAATAGGTCAACTCCCATACTAGCTATTAGTCTTTTTTACTGCTGTTCTTACATTAAATAATAATAAAAAAACTGCTACCCCAGCATCCCCATGCATCCCTCAATTGGTACTATTTCTTTTCTTAATGCCGGTGCTGTCAAGTAACAAAGGTAGGTTTAGACTTCTGGTTTCACTCATCATTTTTTTAACAGTGAATTGCAGAACATTTGAACAGAAATTCTGAATCCTCAGTAAATAGATTACATGACTAGTTGGCAGTTGCATCCTAGCACATATACCACTTTCCTGGTAATGGTTTTAACATTTCATTGGGAGAGGATCCAGCAGAATGCACAGTTTTCTATAGAAGGTTTATATTGGACAGGTCAAGCTCATGTGAGAAAAATCTCAAATAATTTTCTTCAGACAGGATCTTCTGTGAAGCTTATTTTATTCACGATTGCAATGGCGGGTGTCCTGTCAATCAGGAGCACATTTTAGCAAACAAATCATAACCTTTTATTCCCTATTCGCCGACGCCTGATCACCTCCCCTTTTTCCCCACTGGCTGAGTACTACGGGTTCACAAGCTACTTGACGCTCCTCTATACCATATATGTACAATTTTTCTTATTTTCAACCCTTTAATTTCTCATTTCTTATGTTTTCAGAACTTGTGATCTTTGTTTTACTGTTCTCACACTGCTCATCCTCTTTTCCTCAAGCTTCTACCTTATTTTAGGACAGTGAGGCCTTCTATTGTCCACTTATCTACTTAGCATTTCTCCTCATTATGACTATACAACTACCTTACTACCTTGGAATAAAGAAAAAGAATTCTCTACTGCAAAAACACAACTTTGTTTCTCTCAATTCCCCCCTCTTCTTTTCTTACTCCTATTGTTGTTTTTGCACCTCTTCACATACCGCACTCTTGAGTTTTTCCAACATTAAGGTGCAATATTCTTCTTTGGATGTCACGGGGGATGACAGATATACAATGCCATTAATATGACAATACCAACAAATAGTTGTTTGAGCCAATTCTGTTCAGGTAACCACGAAGTTAGTTTCTCCCAAATGTTTCTAAATCCCCAAGAATTGTCATCTTGAGCTACTCTGTGTAGGATCCTTTTTTTTTTTTTTTTTTTCCCAAAATATTTTTGAGATCAGTCAAATTCGTCGCATCTGATCTACATATACAGCAATTAGTAATAATTACAGCGCACACTCCTCCTTATGAGGTTACTAATAAATCTAATACTATTTGATACTATTTTTGCAAACTTATCAAACTAGAAAATTCTAATTCTTCAATTATAGCTGAGATATTTACAATAGCATTTTCTAATTCACACACTATTCATCTTTTTTCCCCCAGGTTTACTAATTTTTCAAGTATCTACATAAAGCAGAATTCATTTTCATTTTCAAAGTAGTAAATCTCAATGATGTCAGTTGGATATTAGAAAACAGATATTTTGAAAATAGACTAAATATTAATAATATTTATTAAATTTATTAATAAATAAAATATTAATAGTAGATAATAGATTATAGATAATATTAATAATATATAATATATAATTAATATATAATATGTAATATATAAGAAAGAGCAGTCAGGCACCGGAATGCTTTGCCCAGGGAATTGGTGGAGTCACTGTCCCTGGGGGTGTTCAAGGAAAGGTTGGATGGGGTGTTTGGGGACATGGGTTATTGGGTGACTTTGGTGGTAGTGGGGTGGTTGGACCAGATGATCTTGGAGGTGTTTTCCGACCTTAATGTTTCTGTGATTCTATGTTACACTGATGAGAGGCTAGAGCCTGAGCTGGAAAACGTCGTGTGGAACACGGGAGGTGCAGGGCAGTCCCTGCGGTCAAGGGGCTGCCTTTCTCTCAGGCAAGCCAAATGGCCCAGGGGAGCCAGCCCCAGAAAAGGGTCCTTCAGCCCCCCCAACCCTCCTCCTTCCCCCACATGAGGACATCTCCCACGCCGCTCCCAACACAGCTGCTTTTGGCCATGCATGGGCCACTCCATCACAGAGGCTTGCTGAGGTCACAGTGGCCACCACTGCCTCGTGGGCCCTATAAAACAGGCCCCCTGCCGCTGGCCCGCCACTCGCTCAGCTACTAGGAGACTGGAGGCAGCGAGGCGAGAAGCGGCTCTGCCTGGTTTGCGAGGACAGCCATGCCATCCAGAGCAGCACCAAGAAGGAAGGCAGCTGGCAAGGAGACGTGTCACGGGCAGAGAGAGAGCGCCAGCAGCACCAGATAGAGCAGTGCTCGAGGGATAACTGGTGCTCAGCCCACAGACACATACAAGCAATATCATTGGCACCGCAGGCGAGAAAATCAAGCTGACAGTGGCATGGGACCTCAGGGTGGAACAGGCCGACCCCCTCGTGTGGCACCCTGGCCAGAAAACATGCGGAATCGAAGGCATTCTCTTTGGGCAGTCCCAGGCAAAGACTGACTCATCCTCCTGCCCAACACCATGGAGCCCATGGAGCTGGATCCACCAGAAGATACGGAGAACAACATTTCTCAGTCTAAATGGTTGAGGAACAAAGGACACCTAAGCTTTTCTGAAAAAAAAAAAAAATAATAATAATAATTAAAAAAAAAATGCAGCATCTTTCATCTATCAATTCAGAACAGGAATGCAATAAACACTGCCTTCAACATGAACATAAAAATGTGTTGCAGAACACTTTAAGTCAAAATATTAATGATAAGAAAATACAAGATGTTTCATTCATTGGGATAATGGTCTATGTCTCACAAATGCACAAGGAAAGCTTGCTCATTAAAATTCTAAATGTTCTGGAAAATAAAATGGCTTGTTAAACACAAAAACTTAATGTAATTCTTTACTCTGCCTTATCCCCCTCAACACCTCCTGCCGCCAGCACCCCGCCCCCCCCCAAGCTCAGGTGTTTATGAATAATTATAATTGTGAGGAACTGAACTCTAAATAGAAAATAGACCATGAAAAACTACTTAATTATTGTGTCATTTTTATATCATTTACTTGCTTCTCTAGTCTGCTGGTACAAAGTGCTAAAATACTGCAAATCCTACTCACACTCCTGCCTGGCTTTTAAGTCTATCATTTTAACCTTCTGCTTCATGGACAATGTTTTAAACACTTTTCATTTTACTATGGTATTTTGCCCAGTTAATTAAAAATAAGATGTCCGTTGCCGACTCAGCTTGCTCATTAAAATGTCTGGTCTTGGAGGCCTTCATGTGACCAGGTATATTTTGAAATCTTTTAATGGTCTCAAGTTGCGTCAGGGGAGGTTTAGACTAGATTTTAGGAAGAATGTCTTTACAGAGAAGGTAGTTGAGCATTGGAATGGACTGCCCAGGGAAGTAGTGGAAACCCCACCCCTGGAGGTATCTAAGAGGTGTGTGGACATGGCACTAAGGGACACATTTTAATGATGGGACTCAGTAAGTAAAGTTGATTGTTGGACTTGATGATTTGAAGTTATTTTCCAACTTAGATGATTCTATAAATAAGCATGTTACATCTGTTCAACAAGTTTTACTTGAAGTTCATTGAGCTAAGATTAGCAAAAATTGTTTGTCATTATGAAGTATGCTTACTAAAGCAGCCAAAGCTACAATTTCTCTGTTTCAGAAAACAGGCACAGTAGCACAAAACTCAACTGAACCACAGAATGCATATGGTGATCATTTGAATATTGGGGTTACAACTGCATATTTTTTCTAAAATGTTTTGAACAATGGCAAAATACGTTGTACATTAATTGTAGTTATGCAGGGAAGGTTCTTTCACACACAGATGTGGCAGATGCATAGGATCTAGACAGTTTTTGAAACAATCAAGTTTAATGAATGTCAGGATAATACATTTAGTAGCATGGGACATGTCTTATATCCTTATTTTAAATCTTAGACTTAAAACAGTGATCTGCAATAGCAGGAATCACATCAGTACTAATAGTGTTAATTAAAGCTCAGGAGGAAGGGCTGAGATGACTTTTTACTTTACACCATGTAATGTATCTTTAAGCCATTATGGCTACAAGTGAAGCCAGGTTTGTAAAGAAGGGGCAGTATCTTTTATAAAAGCAGCTGATAAGATTGGAAGAGAGCACCAATTTCTGAGTCCTGGTGAATAAGGCTGGTTTCAAAATGGAATTGAGCAAACATATGCCTGGAAAAGAGGGTCAGCTCAGAATAAAGTTATTTCTGATTTCAATGCTACCCCAAGACTGAACAGTGAAATTGCTCATAATGGTTTGCTTGGGTTTTTCCATAACATAAAACTCCACTATACTGTGTTCCGCCTTTCCCTCCAGTAACATGAGATAGCTTTCCAAGTAGAAGAGCAAAGCAGAAAGAATGGATTTCAGCATTTCCTTGTATCCATCAGTGAGGATGGGTATTTGCCCAGAACGCTTCTTGAACTGAGTGAGAGTTCGGTCCACATATAGAAGCTAAGCAGCATTTACCAACAAAGATAAATTCATGATGCCAGTATCTGGGGGTTTATATGTGACACAGCAATTTATTTCTTTTTTATTATTATTATTATTTTTTTTTCAGACAAGCACTTCCCGCACACAAGGTTCAGCAGTTATTTCATAGAATAGAATAGAACTCCAGTCATTCATAGAATGGCTGGAGTTGGAAGGACCCTAGAGATATCTATATCCAATCCCCCTGCCACAAAAACTGATGTGCGTTGGCCGGGAATTGAACCCAGGTGCACCACTTGGAAAGCAGCTATGCTTACCACTATACCACTAATGCATGGTTTCATAAGCTTCTAAAAAGTCTTTTTTTTTTTTTTTTTTTTTTTTCCTCCTCTGTATTTCATAATACAGATGATTCTAAGTATCTCCAAACTATAGACTCCAAACTATACTCTTTTTAAAGTGACCAATCACTTTCTCATTTATGACTTCATATTTTATTTCCTTCAGCCTTTCCAATTAGACACTGCCTGCTGCATTCCTAGATAAAATCTTTTAGTAAAATGCTTTAAACTTTCTGTAAACTTTTCTATAAACAGGAAAAAAATGCCTCTACTAACATTGTCAAAAAAACATTGAAAATTCATGTTTTTGATGGTTTTGAAAAAGACGAGTTGAACAGCAAACGGTTGATTATCAATTTTATTATTATTATTTTCCTCCCTCTCCTCTTTTGGGAAGAGCTGCCTATCAGCTTGATCAACTTGTAGGATTAGGAGAAAATTAGTCAAAAGGCCATCCAGGTGTCAAACAATATGCAGGTGAAAACACCCGTATTACATCCAAACTGCTTTAGGATGGCACCAAGAATCTCTGGCACCACCAATACTGCTGCATTTTGAAAGCACCTGGTCTTTCAGTAGTGTTTGGGAAAAACAAGTGGAAAGTAAATCAATTTGTTCCAGCGCTATAACAACTCTTTGCTGTGCACCTGATGGGAAGAGGAAGAACAGCAAGTAAATGAAGCATCTGATAAAAAATAAATGGGACAAATTACAGAAACATTTAATGGGAAGAATTAGCCTGTAGTAGCAAGGAGATAGGATTGAAACAGTCTTTATTTCACAGGATTGAAACAGTCTTTATTTCACTTCATTTCTCCTAAGTCTTTTATCCCATGATTTTGATACTTCCATTCCTCTTTATACAGCATCTTTTATGGGGTCAAACTACAGCTTTAGAAAGCTGTACATTAGGTAAGGGAAGATGAAGATGAGAGCACATGTTACAAGTTGGGCATGTGGAGAATGAATGAGCCTGGCCAAATGTGATCTTTAGAAACTACTGAAAGAGATTGACATTAATTTACAGTACGCTTCACTCTGTATAGCTCTGTAAATTTCACTTCTGACAGCAATTAAAAAACAAACAAACAAAAAGAAAAACAAACAAACAAACAAAAACCCTCAACCTCCAAGTTTTGCAAATTGGGATCAAGGGAATTCCTTTCCCCCCAAAGCAACCATCTGTTAAGTGTCAGTTTTATTTATTTATTTTTAATCGGATGAGAGAATAGCCAATTTATACCCAGCTGTTTATAGTCAGAACAGAGCCTTAGAAGCACCTCCTTAAGTGTACAGGTTATACAACTTTATTGTGTAGGGTTTCTTTTCTTTCAAGTTACAATTTAATATGGCTTTGTAAATATTTAAAGCTATCTTCAGAAATTTCATTAATGTATAAGGTTGAGTTTTGTTCTTACCTTTTAAACCTCTGTCATTAGAAGTTGGTGTGCTTCCCATCTGTTTCATTTCTCTCTTCAGATAACCCCTTTTGTGCTTTTGAGAAGGTTACTGACAGTGACTGAAAACACAAAAAACTTTAAGGTGTGTCAGGTCCTGAGAGATAATCCTTCAGTCGGTTTACAGGCCAAGTGCACAAATAAAAAATGAAGGAAAGAAAAGAGCTTTTCAGTTGACAGGTGATATACAGAGAGGTTTGGGCATGGTCACAAAACAAATTTGTTACTGTTGTACTGATCCTAGTTTTTGTTGTATTGAACAAAGTTGTAATGACATCTCACCAAATACCTCCTGTATTCTATTTAAACTAACTGTTCAGGATTTATCTACGTGTAGGTATTGATATCAGGTGAAGGAATAGTTTTTCATAGTAATTTGACAAAGTTATATTTGAGAAGTATTCTTTGGCACAAGTGTCCTTATATAATAGAGAAGAAAACAATCATTGGATATAATTATGATACTTTTTTCAACAAATAACTTAAAAAAATACATTTCTACTGTAAAATGTAAAGTTACCATTTTGCTTTATGAAAAGGAACAATGAAAACTAAACTGCATTATTGTTTTAGGAAACTTTCTTCCTAAAGAATATGTAAGACAGCAAAAAAGGAAATTTATACACATGCACAAAAAGAAGCAATATTTGGAAAGACTTTTTGGAAACTAACATTAGAAATAATTTTCTTTTTATAACAGACTATAGCAGACTATAGCAGGCCATCATAACATGGTAATGACAAACTGCTGTTTAACTATGTGTTGAAAGATGTATACTGGGAAGTCTTCTGCAATACAGAAACTGAGTCAGGTTATAACTCCACTCAGGTCTTTGTCCTAAATATACTTCTACCTCTGCCTTGCACTATAATGGACTGTAGCATGAAGCTCAATTAGGACACAGTATTGTGTCCTAACAATGCCTCCAGGGTGATATCTCAGGTGATATCTCAGGGATATTACAATTCTAAGCAGAAAACAGTCTTAATGATCTGGTTTGGTGGCTGCACTGAGGAGTTTGGGAAGGAAAAAAACGAACAACAAACAAAAACAAATCAAAAACATCAGTAGAGTCAACTTCGAATACAGCTGTTGGTTTTCCTACTGAAGATGAAGACAAATGTGTGGTTGTATTTTTGCCACAATATTCTGCCTCTTTTTAAATTAAAGGTTATATTTCTAAATGAAAGGCTATTTCAAAGAAGAAAGAGGAAGTATTTCACTTTATTTCCATGAACAGCTACATAATTTTCAAGACTTCCCACCTCCAAAACACTTTTGAAGCAAAATAAACATTGATACGAACTAGAAAGAGATTTCTTTTATTCTGAAACAAAAACTTTGGTGAACAAACAAGTTTTCAATAAATGTACTGAGAAAATATTTTAAGTTAGAGGAAGTTTATGAGAAACACATATGGAGGAATGTTTTGAAGGCAATTAATTTTTATACATACAGCAAACTTGAATTTATTGTAGGACAAGAAATTTGTGTTTAGCTTGAGATTTTTTTTTTTTAATTGTAAATTTGGTAGAGGAATTGAGATACACTACCTAGTGGTTTTGGCTCATTGTCCTGACTTTCAACTTTGTAATATCAAGCAATATCCCCTTGAATAAAAGCCCCAAACTGCTAATGCATACACCTCCCTCCCATCCTGACTTGTCAAAAGCAGGTCCTATTATCAGCGGCATTATTTCTAATCAAAGGACTTCAAGTAATTCTAGAGAAGCTGCTTTGATACACGGTGCATCACTGGAAACACTGCAACTAATCAAAGTTTATGCTTGTATGAGACTGCCCTTTAATATCAAACTGTCTTATTGACTATCCATATAAAGCTTTATGGTCCTTAAATTAGAAGGACAAGATCAGCATCCTCACTCACAGCTACTATAGCAATGATTTAATCTGTTATTAATAGAGGAAATCAATTCATATAATTTTTTTACACTTATTATTTACTTTGTAATTTAATCACACTGGTTATGTGGATTGATCTTCCATTGTTTGCGGATGTTCCCTGTTGGTGGTGGATTCCACTATTGCTTAACTCCTGGATTTTGAATTCAGATTAACCTCCTATTTAGACAACACTGATTCTCATTTCCTTCTCCAAAATTTACCTCCTCAACAGAACAAAGACTTTCCAGCAAAGCATCAAAAAGGCTTTGCAAACTTTTTTTTTTTTTTTTTTTTAAAGCATTATTCATGACCAGCAAACAAAGGTAGCAAAAAAAAAGTGATGAATATTTCAAGGTAGAAGCAGAGCTTCTTCATCTCTTACTTACATCATAATAACAGGTAACACAAAGCACAAAACAGAGATAAGGCCTTACTTTGTTTTAAAAAATCTTACTATGTTCTCAGCTTCAGCATTTCAGAAGAATCACAGTCTGTGATTCTTCTGTATATATGCATCACATGCAGTATGCATACATATGCATCCACTACCATTACTACTCTTCTCATTCAGCTCTTAGATCATCAGTAAAGCAGGAAAACCAAACCCCACAGAACTATAAATCCTAAGCTTGTAGTTTTCAGTTTAGATGAAACTGAAGTCCCCTGAAGCTTTAAATGACAAATTTGGCAATTAAAAACAATAATTCTCTCTCTAAATATCTTTACACGGCTTTAATGAGAACTATCTACCTAATTGGTTATAGTTAGAGAACTGAAGTTTTTTTCTTACCATCATAGAGCATTTTTAAAATTATTTTTATTTTTTTTTTAAATTTAGCTCTCTTCTCATGCAATAGTTAGCATTGTGATACATTGCTAACATGTGCTAATGGGTGCACATTGTTTCCCATTACATCCACGTTTATTGGTAAATACTTCATTCCTTTATCAAACTAGATCTTTGGTCTTAGAATTAGCTTTATTCTTAGAGAAAACCTCTAAATGTAAACAGCTTACCCCCCCTCCAACCCCAATATAAAAGCAGATTAAAACCTAGTTTTTTTTTTTTGTTGTTGTTTGTTTTTTTTTTTCCCCTCCCCTCAGGAAAGTTTTTACCATATTGAAGGAAGCAAGTATTGCCATAAAAAGCAAATTCAGGTTGTTTCTTAAAAAGTTTGGAAGCATTGTGTGTGTAACTGCTGACAGATGCAAAAAGCTGCCATGAAAGCTAAATGAAATAATACAAGCACTCAACAGCCCGGTCATCAGAGACACTGTGGAAGCTGTGGTCAGCATCATGACCACTATCCTGACTGACCTGAAATATGCCTGTAACTTTCCTTCATCTACACAATATTGACCTGGTAATTCCTTCTATTCTGTATATTTAAGAACATGCTAACTTTGTCTGGTGAAGACAAACTGTCTACAGTTAAAACCTCAGTACATTTCTCAGCTCTATAGGGATAGTTATCTTTATGAAAGCACATCCCTTTTATATCTAATTACCAAAGACTAGTCTCTACCTTGAGGCTTGGGAAAATGCAAACCCTTCAGTCGATTCCTCCCCTACTACTTCCTGAAGTTTCTCTAATGCATTTTTCATACTATTTTCATGTTTTTGTTTGATTTTGCAGTATTAGCAAAACATTAGAAGTAGTTAATGGAGCTTATGGAAGTTTTTTTTTTTTTTTTTTTTTTTTTTTTTTTTTTTTTTTAAATGAAATTGCCTGTAGTGGCAATATTTGGCTTAGTGTCACTATACAAAAGGTTAAAATTCATGGTACTCTGTTAGTAATGTGCGGAAGGGAGCTCCTGTAAAATTTATTTATATCTATATATGAACATGTTCCTATACGGCTGTTTCACACATTTAGATTTAGCAAAGCATCCTCTTATTCTGAAGACCTGGAAAACATCTATTTTTAACTAGTGCTGATCTTTCCTGTAGAGAGAGCTGTCGTGTTTTTTTTTTTTTTTTTTTTTTTTTTTTTTTTTTTTTAAAGTATGAAGGACACACTGCATCCTGTATTTTACATATAGTTATTAGCATTCATTAGTCTCCTTTAAAGGGTAGCTTGAATGAAGTCTTAGAGAAAAACTAAGTATCTGCTTTTACTAGAAAAGAGACTTGCTTTTAAGGACAGATGGATGTTTCCAAAAAGTTATGATAAAACTGAAACTTTCTTCACCAGAAATACCTATGATCCATATCATAGGTGGATCTCCTCAAAAATCTTAAATATGCATATTGATGCTTTTGATAGGTGTGTAGTCTAGTCAAATTAGCAGCATGAATTGATCTAGCATTAAGACTGAAGCTCTCTTCCTCTTACAAGGAGAGGTATATCCCAACTGTATACATACGTGCGTGTAAAGAATAGAGAACATTTCTGTTTTTATTTCAAATTGGCGCTACTTTCTACCATTTATTTCTACCATTTAGGAGACTGAACTACTAAAGGCAAAATGAATCATTTAAAAACAACTTGGTTATACTGCTTTTACATCATTTTTTTTTCAAAAAGAGTTTAATTTTGCTATGTAGCAACTATAGAGCTAGATGTGAATATTTTTAATTACCTTTGATTTCCTTTCATCTGCTGATCTCCCTCTCATCACATGATATCACAGATAATGATTTAGAAACAGACTAAGTGTGCACAGAGCAGCCATCTCCACCAAATCAGTGTCTAGCTAACAGAAGCACAGACAGCCCAGTAAGAGAGGCATAGTCAGAGTGAAGAAGTTTAATCTCACTGTCATGGTTACCGCTGTGTGGGACAACAGCTAGACAGACATACTTCCTTTTTCAAAATCATCTATTTATTTCAAGACAAGTAGCTGTGCATTCTCTAGCAGGAGAATAGACGTGTCCGTACTGGTATTTCCAGATACAATTTGAAGAGTGAAGATTCCAGGACTTTTCCTATTTGAAGAAGGACTTTCAAACATTAATATTAGATCACAACAGCAAACTACAGTATTTCATTGGATTTTTTTTTTCTAGTTTTGAGTTATTAGAAACATTGTTTTGACTGCTGAGGCAGGGAGAAAAAAGAGTTACTCCTAGGAACTGTCAGTCACTTCCTGAGTGGGGTAATACTGTATGCTTTTGAAGCCTTTCAAAGTACTAAAGAAATAAAATGCTTTCCAATCAATCCAGGTTTATGTCTCAAAGTTTACAGAATAACTTAGTTATAAACTGGCATCTTGGAACAGCTTTCGAGTAAAACAAAAAATATTTTGAGGAGAGCTTTGAGGAGAATATACTATTCTCAAAACAGAGAGACAATCGAGTCATCCACTTGAAAAAATTTGCTTTTTCAGGCCAACTTCCTTTTGAGCTAAGAAATCAATTTCTTCGAGAAGATTGGACAAACAAATATGAGGATAAGTGTTTATATGTATAGAAGAATTTGGTTAGCCAGAAAAAAATGAAGGAAATCTACATTTTAAAGCTTAGCTTGTACTTTGTCCTGCAGAAAAGCTATCTATCCACTAAAAATAAACACAAAAACATGATGTACACGGGAACCAAAGCACACATCAGTTGCCACTAGCTATCACCTTATTTGAACTGCTTTGGAAAACTATTTACGATGAACACAATCCCCTCTTCCATTTTCCAATATTTACTGAAAGGTTGTGCATACAGCAATTAAGTCCCTATTTCCAAAATTTAGCACAGAAACTATTTTTCTTTTGAAATACTCACTTTTTTTCATATTCATTCAATTTTCCCACTTCAATACTTCTTTTTATTCAAAAGTCCGTATTTTAAAAATAAACCATATAAAACAATTGGATATAAATCACTAATTCAGGTAGCACTGACAAAATCAGGAAGAATAATGAATATATATTTGTATACAATTTTATTTATATATCATCTGTGTTTTCTGTAAACAACTGGTTTACTTTCTGTGATAAAGACTAATAATTCATAGTCTCCCTAACAGGTAATAAGGGGGACATCCCTCCACTACAAAATGCCTCTTAAAATTTAAGATGAATAACAGATCTTCAATATTATGTATTACCATTTAACTGGGAAATGCAGACTACAAGACTACAGAATTAACCAAAAGCTTTATATACTTAGTTCTCAAGGGAGCTTCCATTCCACATTTAAATCTTAATTATCTGAGTATTTTAGTCACTGTAAAAGGGAGATGATAAAAGGGAGATGAAGCTTAAATGCCTTCTAGGCAAATACAAAGTTGTAGCCAGATTAATAAAACACAGGAGCAAAAGGAGAAGTAAGAGTCCACATTCCCATACCGCACAATTCAAGTTTATTCCATTCATTCTTGCAACACAAACTTAAAAATACAGTATCATTTAGCATTCTGATGTCTATGAACCATGATAATGAACCCAACTGTGTCAAAACAGTTAACAATGGTGAAAAGAGGAAGTCAAATATCAAAATGCACAAAGCACTAATATTCTTCCATCACTGCGTAGAAAGATGATTGTTTATCCATTTACAAAATATAATTAAGACAAGTTCATTTTGAAATTTTGCATGCAACACTGCAATTGCTTGACCCAGGACACTCCACTCTTACCAGCCTCTTCTACTAATAATTCAATGTTATATTCAAGGATAAGTTCCATTTAACTACTATATTCCTTTTCCAATTTGCTCCCCCTTAACAAAAAGGAGCAGAGGGTACAAAATCCAAAATACATTTTAGGTTATAAGTTATTCAGCACAAGTTTCAAAGGAAAAGGTTTAAGAACAGAGTGGATTTCCAGGTGTATGTGATTCCAGTCTGACAACATATTTAAATGCTTTTTAAAGAATGTAAAATAATTTACAGTTTGGTATTTTCACCTAGTTAGGACCTACTCAAAGATACAGGCACCCACCCATTACTTTTTCCCCTACAATATAGTTAACAAGAAGGGAATGAATGAACAAGCCCAGTTTCTAGAAAATTACAAAAGAATTTAGCTTTTTTTTTTTTTTTTTAAATCCTGGACAGAGCGATCAATCACCTCTCATGTAGTGCAAAAAGAAAAAAAAAAGAATATTTTGTCTTTACAAGTCAAACATTAAATGCCATCTTTTAACGAACTGGAAAGGCAGCTTGGGTGTATATTACAGCCAAATTAATACTTGTCTCACTGAAGTTTGTTTGCATTTTTTTCCCTCAAGTGAAGTAAGAAAAAAATAAGGTGTTCACGTAACTGTAGAAAAAGGGAGGCAAAATCACCTCAGTGAATCACCAGAAGAGTTAGTACAAAGATGATGTTTCTTTACTATTATAATGCTCACTGAAGCTAGTTTAAGGGAAGTGCAGTAAAGAATACAGGGAGAAAAAACAAACACTATAGCCAGACAACTTGACACTAATCAATACAAACTTGAATAATCAAGTTTTCCACATAAAAAACAGATTGCAGTTTTCTAGACTAGTACTTTAATAGCTAAGTATTGACTAGCATAATATGGAGGCAAATTTATGCCAAAGATGGTTACCTTTATAGCTGAATAGAGTTAAACCTATAGTCTGTGTTCAAACACTATTACAATGACATGACAATTTAGCACTGATCAGAGATGAGATTAAAGAGTTCTCTTTAAATAGTCATTAAAAGCACTGTTCACCAAACATGCTTCAACTTTTATCAGCAGCTCACCATTTGATTTATCACTGATTTCCAATCTTTCTGCTCTTCCTCGACACCCATATCCAAGAAGCAGAAAGTAATTGCACTGTACTGTTGATGGCCAGAGTTGATTGTTTGCTCCATTGCTTTCCTTATGGGATATAAGTGTACATGTATGTGTAAATCAGTTTGTTCTCATTTTACAATCTAAATGCAAAGCTTTTTATAGCTGAAACATTCAGTAATAATATGCAACATGATTCAAGTAAAACTAAGTCTCCATTAAATATTTATGAGTTGTAGTCACCAGCCTATTTCTACATATCCTCTTGATTTCAGTGATATCAAAGTAGTATCAGCTACTTTAATGAATTCAGCATGAGATACTATATACATTTTCTGTATTCTGTATATGTTATCAGAAAGTTTGAAATCTGTTTTCAAAAAAAAAAAAAGAAAAAAGATTTATAGTTTGTGGTACTCAATTCTGTTTAATAAAACCTGTTGTTCAGTCTTGGGTGAAAGCCAGAAGCTCAGGCATTCCTGAGGACTATAGGATGTGACGGGAATCTCTAACATAATTTCTTAAATACCTTCTCATGAGTTGTCAAGGCTCTCAATAGCATTGCCATATTTACTGGTACAGTAAGTCGTATCTAAAAGTCAATGGTTGATGTGGTTTGGCTGTAGTGGGAACTTTCAGAACAAGCCCCATGCTTTAGTAATAAAATTTAAGAGGTTTGTTCAGCCAATAATGAAGCACCAAATCAAGGATATCCACAATTACTTTGCCTTCTCCAGCAATAAGAGCAAATGAAGCTTTCAACTTGTAAGTCTTTCTGTTCCTAACATCTCAACTTAGAGAACTCTCAAGTATTTAAATTACCAGAGAGGTTTAGCAACTATATTCACCTGACACATTTATGTCTAAATAATTACTGTTCATTTTGTACGACTTGATTATCTTTGCATACAAAACAGCCTGGAGCTTTTACATGTGGATAAATTTTATGCTGACATGGTGAATAAAGAATAAATTCTATCTTACAATCATTTTTAGAAATAAGTGCAATGAGGTTTTTAACTATTAAAAACAGTTGCTTTAAACCTGTCTTGGACTAGAACATGCATAGGAAAAAAATACTCAAATTCAAGCATCCAAAACTATATTGGCAGATATTCTGGAGTGTAACACCATGCCTCAACTCATCTTTTCTGGTTTACTCAAGAGTCAGAAAAAATATTAGTGTGACATCCAATTAGTCAATAAAAAGACCAGCTCCAATAACTAGTATCAAAAGTCCTCAAAACTGCAACATAAGCTTTAGGCAGAGGAAGAATAAAGCTACCCACAGAGAAATGAGAGAAAAGCAACCCAGCCACCTACATTACTACACTTCAGATTATAGCAGACACTAATAGCATGGGACTATTGTCCCCTTCACAATTAGTTTCAGGTACATAGCACAGTACTTTCCATCTAAAGGAATCTTCCAACAAAAATCTTAGTACTAACCTAGAAGGTTTACAAGCCAAAAATTCAAGATCATGGTCTCTCTTCTTCTGTTTTCACTAGAAATGGGAAGAGATTGTGCACTGAAAAGAAGTCCTAGAGGGACACTGCTCATAATTGTTTCCAACCTTCTCCAAACAGGTTATCTTCGATAAAGGCCCCTAACTAGTCTGATTCATAAAGAATTTCCCTCCCCCCAAAGTATTTAGCTGAAGAAGCTGGAAGATGCAAAGAGTGACAGACAGGCAGCAGTGTGAGGCCACAGGAGAGACATTTAAGATATCAGTCCATCCGTCACTGAAGAAGAGTTTTGATTGCCTGGTTGTCAGTGGCTTCAAAGGCAGTTAGTCCATCTGGGCCTTTCACAGTCTTATCAGCACCCTGTAAAGACATTGAGAAGGACCGTCAATTCATAAAGTTAGGCTGTGTAAGTATCAAGTACATCACAACACTTACTTATCTTGGATAATTACACTGATTAAATTACAGCTTTTCAGTCCAGTGCATATTTCCATTTAGAAACCAAACAGGCTACATTTACTTATTGAACTATTCAGCATGCAGCTAAACTTCAAACTTTATAGCTAGAAAAAAAGCCAAATAACCTTTGTTACAGAGCAAATTTAAAGATCTACAATTTATCAATTAACGCAGAACAGAACTATTAGGATTTGTATGCGGTAACTATTCATATGAACGTAAAAATTCTGTCTCATACATTTCTATGAAATCTATGGTGCAGCATCTCTTTCCACATTCTAAATTAGTTAATAAGATCTTGGAGAGCTTAGATAAAGTGTTTTCTTTCTATATCATAACAGATTACATCCACCTAGCATTGTGCTTCTCTTCCATTTTGGTGGGAAAAAACCTTATTACTACATGGAAAAAAAAAAGTCATTCTAAATGAAAAATTGAACAACCTTTCTGAATAATTTCTGAATAAGCTATGCCTACCTTAAAAACAATAAAACAGAATAGGAAGGCATTTTATTTACAGATCTGGCATTACTTGACAGATGATAACAAATGTACCAAATGGGCAGTAGGAGAACGGTAACCACAAAAGCAGCCCCAGTGCCAGAAATATGGAAGAAAAAAAAAGCAAAAAGTGATTAGTCATGTTTGTTTTGAGCACTGTGTAATATGTAACACATATGTATAACATATATGTAAAATTAAAAACTCAGAGTAAACCATAAATAGGGTAGTTAAATAAATTAAAAGGATAAAACATTAGAGAATATAGAACTTCAGAGATCAAGACCAAGATGTTTCCTGAAAATAAGTTAGATTCCAAAATAACTCCTCATGAAAAGATGTGCAATTCTCACTTTAAAATGCCTGCATTACCTCAATCAAATGTCAGGAAGAACACTGTGGGTACAGACATGTTTTGGCAAGAACATTTGCTGAAGAGTTCTGCCTTTAGTTCATGTATAACCTGTCTATACAATAGAAATTTCTTCTCCAGTACATTAAAGGGAAGAAAGTGCATAGATTAACTGTAAAGGACACCCAATAATTTTCCAAGAACATGCTGGATCTAGAATTTCAAGAGCTTCTTTATTGAGAAAAAGGTTACACACACAAAAAGCAGCTGAACTTCCACATGTAATACCTTGTTTGTTCCCAAGACAACTCTTGCCACTACACTTCCCCCGTAATTGTTCCCAGTACTTTGGATCTCACCTTACTGTAACTTGCTGCCAAAGCTGGAAATATTCCACCACTAAGGAGATGTCTTTGCAGTACTTTTTAAATACAGTAGTGCTCATCCTGTAGTCCACTGGCCAAACTGACCCTGTTTACAACCACCAACTCTCCACCAATGTACAGCATTTATAGTATAACAGACAACATAAATGAAGTAACTTTTAACAGAAGTTTAGTATAGACTTAGGACTGCTTTTCTCCCTGAGGTATGTTTGTACTTCAGAACAGCTAGACATGATAGACTTGAATTTCTAAAATAGCTTTACTGAACGTAAGAAAATGGTCTTAGGTCATGACCACCTAAGAATGACGTGGTTTAATAAAGTTTAATAAAGTCAGTGTTCATAAATTAGGAGAACAGTGTTCATAAACACACTAGAGTCAATGTTCATAAATTAGGAGAACAGCTCTTCAGCTACGCAGAAAGATTCCTGCCAGCATTCAATAAGAAGAAGAAAATAATAAAGTTCAGGTCAAGAGGACTTCAATTTTCAGAAGTGCAACACTGCCAGGAAGCAAATTTAATGAAAAATTCATAAAAGTAAAGTGATTCCGCAGCATCCTCTACTTCCCCAAAGTAAAAAGGTATTAACATCTTCTGTTTCATGTTCTCTTGCTTATGTTTCCTTCCTTATACACATTAAAACATGTATATACACACACAGACACACACTCTCTTTGGCAATGTGAAATGGAGCAAACATTCTTGTTTGTTGTTAAGACACCGTCCAAAGCAGAAGTGTTAAAAATGCTCTGAAGGGAGCACAATAGCTACTATGGTACAGTTGTAGCTCAGAAAAATCTTGAAGGTGGCAGGTAGTCAATGCAGAGCTGTTCAAACCCTGTGAAACTTGAACTGGCAATGCTTGATGAACTTAGCTAATAGAAGACTGTTTTACACAGCCAGCAGTGGACTTTCAGGATAAGTTTCCAGTTGAAGTCACAGAGACAGACATCAGTTAGTTCAAAACGGATGCGGGTGAATTCTTGGAGAATGCTTTTGGAATTGACTTCAGAGGCTTGCATGTCTATTTAGAGGTTCAGAAGTCTTCTGAAATCCCCAATACAAGAGGAATAAATGAGCAAATGTGGTCAAGCCCACAGCTTTTCTCAAATGGCAGTGATCCTGTCACTGTCAAGAGAAAAAAGGTGCTAAATCAAAAGTATGATATTGAATTAGGTGACATTTTTAGTAGTAAGCAAAGATCAAGTTGTCAAAGATCAAGTTGTATTAGATATTTTACAAAAATGGTAGAAGTATTCTGAAAGATGAACTGTGCCACAAATGGCAACCTCCATTAGAAGTAGTCAAAATTGACTAAATAACATCTATTGTAACAAGAAACTTTTATCTTTTGTAATGTAGGAGAAATCTTTTCACATTTAAAACTCAAATATACAACTCATATTGTAGAAAAACATAAAACATTCTTATATATTTCTGCGTTCTAAATAAGTACTTCTGCTGTCTCCACAAAAACTAAACGCAAACTGAAGTACAATGACTTAAGTTAACAGATAAAATGTGCACTAATTGGTATTTTGTTTTGTAGAATGCTTGCATTTTTACCTTGTAAACTAAATTCTTGGTACTTAAGACAATTCATTTCCAACTTTGTCAAAAACTACTGATAATTCACTTCTTCGCTAAGAGCGGAATATCCTTAATCTTCTTTACCATTAATAATACTGAAAAGGCAGAAGTGAACACAATATATGACAATTCTGCTCTACATCAAAGTCACTATATGCTGCAAACCACTTCACTGTTTAAAATGACCAAATGACCAGGAATATTTTTAAAGGTCTTAAAATCCTGGAAGAAATATGTTAAAATTAGCATATATATATATATATATATATATATATATATATATATATGTATATATATATATGCTACTGTTAAGGTGTGTTGGATCTGTCTGGGATGGAGTCACCTTTCCAGGCAGCAGCCCACGCAGCGCTGTGCTCTGCACTCATAGCTGGAACAGCACTGGTATCACTCCAGTGTTGTGTCTATTGCTACATAGTGCTGGCACAGTATCAGGACTCCCTCCAAGCCCCCAAGAGCCAGCAGGCTAGGGGTGGGCAATTGAAAGGGAGGGGACATCACCAGGGCCGCTGACCTAAACCGACCAAAGGGATATTCCATAACACTTGATGTCACCACACTCAGCAATAAAAGGGGACTCTCATGGGGGAGGTGGTCCTCCTGAACAACCGGTATGCGTTTTGAGGCCCTGCTTCCCAGGACATGGCCGAACATCGCTCGTTGATGGGAAGTAGAGAATAACTTATACCTTTCTCTCTGTGTTTTTGCACGGCCTTGTTGTTTCTTTTGTTTCTTTTTCTCCCCATTCCCTTTCCCTTTAATTAAATCATTCTCATCTCAAACCTCGAGCTCTTTGTGTTGTCTTTTCTCCCCCTTCCTCTTTGAGGAGGGGAGAAGTGAGAGAACGACTGTGGTGGAGCTTGGCTGCCCACTCGAGTAAAACCACCACATAAGGTAGCATCAGGCCCTACCTTAGAATTTAAAACAAATTGCTCTTTAGACTAAAGCTAATTACTTTCATGTTGTTTTGCTCTTGTTTACTGTAGTATATTTTGGGCAAACTCAGATCAGTTTTTGGTACCACTCTACAAACCTCCATAGGTCTATTCTTCAGCAGGTCTATAGTATGATATTCCATCTCTTTTCATAAACTTCAAAGCTATACCAAGAATTTCCCAAACTGGTTTTGGGCTATATACATACTGTATAACTGAGGTTTAACAGTTTAAAAGTGATTGATTATTAAAAAAAAAAACAGTTTTGTGGGAATCTGATAAATGGATTCATCAAAAAGCATGTTTTAAAGATATATCAGAGGTCAAAATACTGTAACCAACATAAACGTTTATTAGAAAAGCCTGCCTCAGTTCTGACCTAGAATGTTTATGCCACTGCTGACAAATTTAAAAATTAACTTATAAATTAACTCTTAAAGATAAACTCATTTACTTTAGTAAATTCAACCATCCTTTACTGAGGGTAACAAAAACCTTGCTTTACGAATTATGTATTTCAGTGCTTGGAGTCTTTCAAATTTGAATATCAATGACACTGTATTATTAGCTACCAGTAACAGTAAGTTAATTAAGCTTTTTGTAGGCTTAAAGCATACATGTAGCAGCAATTTAGAGAACAAACATTAAAACCTTGTTCCCAAATGGAAAGAAAAGTTTCAAGTACAAAACACCCCCTCCATGCACTTACTTAAGTACATATTACAGTTCTACGATGAAATGATAATTTCAGACTAGCATTAAAGCTTTAATCCTTAGATGTCTGGAAGGATGACACTATTTGAATATTGTACACACGCTAACAAAAACATATCTTAAAGTTTAAATTACCATATTATCAATATTTCGGTTTAGCTGATATTGGACAAGCTTAAACCATCAAAGAAACATTTAATGAATCCAATCCATCACAGTAATTGATTATGGCTGATCATTACAATTAGCACAACAGCAGAGCTTGAACACACTCAAACAATATCTTAAGTTTTGAAGCTTTCAGACTGTATTTAAGTTTCTTATACTATAATTCAAACTGAGCACTCAAGATTCCAAAATCAAAGCATCTGAACAAAGTATGAGGAAGTCCTCACTGAAACATTAACTTCAGAATAATGAATGTAATCACAGGCACTTTTAAGGAAGTGCCTTTAGATGAGTATAATACATCTACCCTTAAGCCATGTTAGGTATTTACCAGTAATCCTATACATGCAATTGTGAGAGCAAAGTCAGGTAACTTTCTTCTCGTTTTAAACAATGCCAGTCACGTTGTTTACACAAAATAACCATATGTTGGTTACATCATACAGGAAAAAGTGTCTGAATTTGAATACCACCATCAATTATGGTAGTGTAAAGCTACAGTTCAAAGTAGATTCATCATAAAAGATGAATCTAAAAACGTTTTTGCTGTTTCACAAGTAGAAGACGACACTATAAAAATAAAATGGTGGTGGTGAAGCATATACAACCACCACAGCAGAACAAAGCTTGATAAAAATAAATCCTTGTAATCAACTTCAATACTGAACAAAGGATTTACCAAAGGGTAAAAGTAGTTTATAGAGTTGTGGCTTTCTGAAGCTGAAAAAATTATTGTGTCAACCTGCTAGAGTACTCATTTGTAACCACTAATAAATTTTAAATCACATTTCAAATACTTCCTATAAAATCTACCAGGAAATTTCATTGCATGATTTCTCCTTATAGTACTTCACCACTTTTGATGAATGTTCTTTCCAAGGTCAAATCAAATGTTATGGGGTTACCCGCCTTTCACAGATCACCGCTCTTAAAATGCCTGCAGGGATTCTAAGAAGAAATTTGGAGCTAAATCTCTTGGTTTAGGCAGCCCTTAATACCCTTCCAAAGACAGTAATTTGAATACTTTTATCCTTCAATCATCCTGCAATTTCTGAAGTGTCTCCGTATACAAGGCTTACATGGCAAGGTTTTGGTAGTGGGAAGGCTGCAGGGGTGGACTGTCATGTCAGGTAAGTGCCAGTTCCAGCCAGCTTCAAAAGGGACCTGCCGCTGGCCATAGCTCAGCCATGAGTGGCACCAGTTGTACCTCTTGGAGAGGCAGATTTAAGGAAAATCTGCTGTGCTACAGCTGCTGGGAGTGAGGAGTGAGAAGATGCAAAGAACCAGCCCTGCAGAACCCAAGGTGAGTGCAGACAAAGGGCAGGAGATGTTCCAGGCATGGAGAAGAAGTTCCCCTGTGGCCTGTGGAGAGGCCCCTGGTGGAGCAGGCTGCAGGCTGTCCCCCCTGCAGCCCATACGTCCCTCAAGGAGCAGATCTTCATGCTGCAGCCCATGGAGGAGCCCCCAGTGGAGCAGGTGGATGTGGCCTGGAAGAGACTGTGGCCCATGCAGAGCCCCCGCAGCAAGCCCCGGGCCAGAGCTGCAGCCTGTGGAGAGGACCCCATGCAGGAACAGGGAGTCTGGGCAGAGCTGCCACCTGTGGGGGACCTGTGCTGGAGCAATCTGCTCCTGAAGTATTGACCATGTGGTATGGGCCCATACTGAAACAGTTCTTGAAGAGTTTCAGTCTGTGAGAAATCCATGCAGGACTGACAATTCGGGAAGGACAGCATCCAATGGGAGGGACCCCACACTAGAGTAGGGGCAGAGATTAATTTTTATGGACTGACTGCAACCCCCATTCACCTGCTCAAAGGGAAGAAAAAAGTGGATAGAGTGAAGGTGCTTTTAGTTTCTCACTGCTCTAGTCTGTTATCAGTAAGCAATAAATTACATTACTCCCCCTTATGCTGAGTCTGTTTCACCCATTACAGTAACTGGCAAAGCGTTCTAACACACAAGATTGAGGAAGGAGCTCTACGCTGCAGTTTTTATAGTATTCCAGTTCTAATATATAAAGAAGTGCTGCAGGACCTCAACATAGTTATGAAAATGTTAGCTATTTCATAACTTGAAGTTGTGGTTGACAAAACAACTTAATGCATTTGTAATAGGAAGGAAGAAGCAGGAAATAAGATCTAGGAATTCTACGTTTATCCAGAAGTAATCAGTTTGAGTTTCCTGAAATAGTACTAGAAGAGAGGTAGCAGCATGGCATACCATGTTTTTAGCAGGAAGATTTTAGTCTTTTTCCTACCAGTGAAATCCCCTCTCATTGAGCATGCAGCTACAGCTTCTTTTTCAAGTATCTATTTCACTTCACTTTTTACCTCCTTGAAGTCTCACCCCACCTACAACTACAACTGTTACTTCCTATACAAAGGTGAAAAACTTATTAACCCAAATTATTGTATATTTGGATTATTTCTGGCTACTATACTTTTTCATAAAGGTTTTCAATATTTTTATTTTCATTGCTAAAATGAAGCAATCAAAAGCTTTCTTGCTGTTAGAAGATGCAAATATTTCATTACAAGTTCAATACCCAGGCAATGCGACCGTGCATCCAAGCAACCTGATTTCCTGTGATAAGGCACTTCCAGAGGCCTCCCTGTATAAACTGCTAGCCAAAAATAAATCTTATACTACACAGTCAAGGAATATAGTCTCATATGAAAACAAAAAAGGTACAGGTGTGGCAAAAAATATGCCTTGAGTAACCTTTAGCCTTTAATAACCTCTTTCTTAGAACAGATGTTCTGAAGATGCATCACTCCTTCAGATATGGAAAAACAACAAGAGCTGTATTTTTTACGTTACCAAAACTAATAAAGTTTTCCACATAGTTCCTCAAGAATAAATATGAAGTGTGGCAATAGACAGAACAAGACCACTCAAGCCATTGTAAGTGATAGGATGAGGCAAGTATGGGTATAAAATATACTAATGAGCCAGCTAGACAGACTATAGCTTCATTCCTCCCATCTGTTCCACGTCTCCTATTGTCAAGTCTCAGCTGAAATTCATCCATTCCCTAGAAAAACAGTGCCACAGAGACAACTACGTAAGCAGTTAGTATAAGGCAACAAGCAAACATCTGCCATTTACAAGGCAACACAGATACAAGGTGAGCAGTAAGACATAAAAAATGGGTTCTATTGCACATTTGCAAAGACTGCAACAAAACCCAGAAGACCACCCTATAGAACAGGTATGTCACCACTGCAAGAGCACTGAAGAATTTCCCAAGGCAGCAACAGAATTGAAACTGAAGGTATTTCCATTCCATCTTGATTTGGCATCAGTGTTTTCCTAATCCCATAAATTAATGCAAGGAACTAAATTTAAAACAGAACAAATTTGGAAACCTCAATTTGCAGAAAACTAACTGCAGGAAATTAACTTGCAGTAGAGACAAATGAAGAGGGTCAGCGCCAGGGCTATTGTAAGGAAGCAGTTAGAACACACAGGTAATAATATTAAAAGACTAAACAGAATCGCCTGTTCTGCTGGCAACTAATATTTACATTGGCTGAGCTGTAACAGAACTGCAGCTTCACCTTCAATGGTGAATGCTGGTAGACAGCATGCTTGTTATTCCCTCTCACCCTCTAGAAGAGATAATATGCCATGAAAAAAAACATGCATACAAACACTCCTTCAGTCTTCTGTGACTAAAACTACTGCAGAACATCAGAAATTGAACATCTAAATATGACTTAGTTATCTGGTTGCGCAAAATGTGATTTCATGTTAGCTGTATGCTACAATGCATTCAGTAACAATACCTGCTTAGTCCGTCTTTTTTTCATCTCTCCCCATCTCCACAGACCCATATTGATCCTGATAAGGCTACCAATGAGGCTGCTTTTTATAAGATATGGCTAGATTCTTTGTCCATTTCTAAATGCTGCTACGTGAAATAATTCTACTGATCTACTGAAATAATTCTACTGTTGGTGATAGTACAAAATGCTTATGCAACTCAATGTTTTCTCTTGTCATACTATATTCCAATATGTTTCAAATTCTGAGCTGCATGGAGCCAGCAGTCTAACTGAATATGGGCTGCTAATGATTCCTGGATAAACAACCAAATTTCACTAATCAAAGAAATCATTTGCATTTTAGAATGTCTCACACATTCAGCTTACATATGTGCAATAAGTATTAGCTAAGAACACCAAAACAGCCTTTACTAAGAAATCAAAATAGTAACAAACAGTGCTTAAATCACAGGAAAGCCTTTTTGAAAGTCACTTGCAATTCCACAAAACCGCTGCTTTAAGGGACAACAGTTGATGCAGTGACTTCAACTACTAGCACTGTCTACAGAAAGTTGTGTTACTGGTAAGTGACACATACACTAAAAACTTTTGTGGAAACTGAGCTAACAAATTCAGAGTCAGTGTAGGTCCCCCCATTACTTCTTAGATTAGCTTCTTAGTAGTTCAAATGGTTTCTATTATGAGCTTAGCAGCTTGCATACATTCCTTGTAGAACTGCATGATCACAAGATCCAACAAACAGAGCATGTTTAAAGCAACTTTGAAGCAACCCAGGCTACTTCAGCTTAAAATCAAGAGGCCACTCAAACTATGTCAGTTTGAGAGGTGGTGATAAAAGATCAAAAATATAAATATTTCATCAGCCAGCCCATGTCAATGGAAACTAGCAGATGTGGTACAACATCTAGGCCTCCATGAAGAAATCTGAAAACTAATACAAGCTTTTCCAAGCTACCTAGTTTCAATAGCATTTTTCTAATCTCTCGTCCTAGACTAAATTCACGTTCTGCATATCTTTGTATGATTACCTCATATTTATGACCATTGAAATTCACCAATTCCAATCAATTTATAGCAAGGATAGAGATCAATACATTCTCAAAAACTGTGTGGAAAAAAAAAAAGCTGATTCAGGATGGACTTTAATGCCATCACTAACTGAAATCCATGCATAATTGTTATTAGATGCCAGAAAATTCATGCGTGAACTCAAATTTTGAGGCATTCACAGGAGACAAGTTCAGAGCAACTTATTTAGAATGCAAAGCACTTCAAAACAGAAATGGCAAGAAATACACTGTGTGATAAAGGAGATCTTTCGTAATGCATATAATGTCAATAAGTATATACAGTAGATACATAAATAACATTTTTTAAAATCTCAAAATTTAGGATTAGCCCTACCCTCAAGGCCTGTATTTCCAATTTCATTACAAGATACAATCATACAGAGCCATATGAGCACTGCTGCAAATCCCACTTTGTATAAAACCATACAGTAAACAAAAACTATGTAGAAATCATGAGGTAAACTCACTGACACTAACATATCTTTTAAACTAAAATCTCTTGGCTCTCTAAAAACTTGGCAAGTTTGTCTTAACTCTAGCTATTACTGTCACAGTAGATTAATCAACAAGAAAAAACAGATATGGGAATATTAGCTATTAACTTAACAGTTAAAAAACAGTGGTAACAGTAATGTACTGTATCTGCCAATTCCATATAACGAATTTAAGTTTTATATATTGAAAAGCTGCACCTCTAGAAGCGCTCTCATAATACACTCTCCCTGAATCAGAACCTTTTAGTACTGTACCAAGTGTGTTTAACTGAATCACTAGATGTTGCTTTTTTATGTTCGCAGTTTATTGCTCATAGAGGCATGGTACCAAACATCTTTAAGTTATCCTAGGCTGTAAGATGGTGATAGTATTACAGCAATATGCAGAAAATTAAACATTTGTCTTGGCCACGAGCATCTAAGGCAGAGAAAAAGTTACTGTCTTTGAATTGGGCTCTTTCTGGCTTGAAGAATGAAGGATTTACATAGTATGTGCACTTCTAAGACATTAAATTATTTCTAGTTACGGACCACATGTGACAATCTGTTGCAAGGGACTATTCTCAAAGGAAGTCCTCACTACAAAATAAAAAAATAAGCCTTCTAAGCTAGAAATATGTCCAACATCATGGAACAAATTATCAAAACTGTATGAAAATTTACAAGTCTGCTTCTGAACAAACTAAATTTCCAGAACTGAACTTGTATCAGAACTTATGTTGAATCAGACACCAGGACATAAGGACAATAGTCTGTATTTAAGCATTATATACCACAGCTCTGAACTGTGTTAGAACAGCAGCTCAGAAAACAAGAGCCTAAGTCTGTTCATTTAAATTATTATATACTTTACCAGTAAAATGTATTTTATATATATATTATAAAATATATAGTATACAAAAATAGTATATATATAAAAACAGTATAGTAAAAATAGCACACCAGTATATAAAATATATACTGGTATATACCAGTAAAATAAACTAAAGTTCAATACACACCATGAAGACAAATGTTGAGAAATATAAGAATTCTACACTAGTTATACAAAAATTCTTTTCTGTACATATGTTAAGTTTCTGTGGTCCTAAATGAGGGACCAGTCCTTTCAACAGATGTAAAAGACCAATATAACATTTGGATCCTAAATTAAGGAGTCACAGCATTTCTTCACTTCTCTGACCCAGGCTGATGTTAATTATCTTTCTGTGAAGTAGAGATAAAATCCATGAAGTGCTAAGGCAGTTAAGGAAAGCCATTTTACCTTGGAAACTAATGTCATGCATAGCAGGAAACATATATTCCATTGTCTGAATAATTTAAGTGGGTTGATGTACTGAAAATTCACTGTTAATCTTCTCTCTTCAAAGGAAATGAGGTATAACAAGAAGGAGCACTTATAGAGACAAAACACTGCTTGAATTAACTACTGCTTTGTAAAATTGATCACCTTTGCAATATAAATTAAAAGGAGACCAAAACCAGGTAAGTTTATTCTGCTCTGGACAAAATTTACAAGCTCTATAGGAGAGAAGTTTGCCACCTTCCTACTTTTATTGCCCTTAACCTATACTTCTCAACCCTGATGGGTTGTCATTCATCTAAGAGAAGGAGAGGGAAACTGCACCTCTGACCAGCTTCACAGTGGACATACGAGACAGCTAAACACCTACTCCAGCAAAAACTCACTCTTTTGTCCCCTGAACAAACACACTTGTAATTTAGCCTGATCTTCTGTTAACTTTTCAGTCAGAGCTCACAATACTCTTTTAATGGTTTTTATTACCCTTGCTACGCTGAAGAAGTCCTAGGACATTTTCTTTCAACTATCTTTTCATTACAAGAATATCCTTTCTCTTTTAGTAAAATAAAAAACATTTGTTTGATGTTTTGATCTTAGCTGGAGCAGCTAAATCTTATTAAAATATCATAACATACTTCACTAATGGGTAACTTGTTCTAAACACTTGTATCTCACCTTTGACAGAAGCAATTTCACACAGGAAACATGGCCCTCATAGACTGCTGATAAGAGTGGTGTAATATTATGTTTGTCTGGAGCCTGTAAATTGAGACACAGTTATTTGAAACAATTTCAGACAGCATTAAAAGGTTTCACTTAACTTCATTTTGTTTTTGTCAACCACAGAATGAAGTTAAGGATTTAAGAATATTTTCCAGAAATGCATTCCTTCAGATTTTTTTTACTCTGCCTTTTAAAAATAAGTGTGTTTAAAAATCAGTCAGGGAACAGCACGATAGCACTTCCATCGATCTACTTGGTATTCCAAAGTTCATCTAATTTTTTTTTAGGCCAATGACAAAATTTGCAAGGTTTCAGCTGAAAAGTTTTGCCCAGTTTAAGAACAGTACTCCCAATTCTCCCACTTTTCAGACAGTCTGGCTTCAGAAGTCCATTATAGCCGGAAACATTCTCTGTGCTTTCTTCTCCTCTCTAACCTATGATCCTGGAAAGAGCAAGAAGTGTAGCAACTGAAATTTTCTTATTTTTTCCTCCAATTTGTGCTGAATTAGTAAAACACCTACTAATATTTGTAGGCACCGATGAGAAAATTCAAGCTGTTTTGTTAAGGTCTGAAGCTAAAATGTGTTACACGTTAATTTTAGGCAGGTATTCTGAAGCATGGCATTTGGGGTATATGGTTGAAGTATATAGAAACTTCATGGAAAACTGTTTTGAAGTGCCAATACTGCTCAGCCAAATCTTTTCATGACACAAAGCCATGCATGTCAAGCTACAGCAAAATGACAGTTTGTGCAATAAAAATGTCTCAAATCAATAAAATAAAAAGACAAGCAATCCCATTTAAACACAGCTGATCCTGCCCCGGCCAAGGATGCATTGCAATATCTTCTGAAGTCCCTTTCAACAAATTTAACATGCATTTCATGTCACCCTTCAGATATGATTGGTGATTCTATTTTTCTAATAATCATCAAATGAAATTTAATTTTTGTAGATACATCTTTTCCTAATGTGTTTCAAAGTGTTAGAACATTTAACAAATGTAATTTTAAGCTTCTAACCTTTAGGAGAACACCTGTCAGGCATTCTTAAATGAATCAAATTGTTGTTTCATCCAACTCTTCCAGTAATCATTTAAGCACTTATACCTATCTCGTATGTGGGAGACCCTAAACTGTTTGTAAATTGATGTACATACATTAATATCAGCTCCTTTCAATAGCAGGAATTCCAGAATCTCAAGCTGTCCACAGTCTGCTGCATAGTGAAGAGGCTTCCTCCCACCTTCAAGTGTCCGGTTGACATCTTCACCCTTCAGTGTAAACAAACACACAAGCAAACTTTAAATTTATCACACCAAAAAAGCTTGAAAAAAAATCAAACAACTTCAAATACACTGAAGAATGTTCCATCCAAATATTTAAGTCATTGCCTAATAAAAATCAAGTTGATTGATTTCCTTTTTCTCTTCACCTACACATTTAAAACTACATGACAGCCTCGAGTTCTCCTTCCACATCAAATTTCAGGTTTAGTAACTAACGCCAAGCGCAAGAGGTAACTTGACAACAAAAAGTCATCATGGTATGTGGAAAATGCCCATATCTGCTTGTTTTGCTTCTCCTGCTTTTAACTGGGACTTTAGTTATCTGGCTGCTCTAAGTTACTTTCCCTGCTTTTACACATGCTGAGAAGCTACATGTACAGAAATAAATCAGCATTGTAACTACTAGCAAATGAGTAAAGACGATCCATATCCTAAAAAGCATCTACAAAACTTCACTCTTTTAAAAATAGCATCCACCAAATCTGTAATATGACACAAAAAGGTCTGAAGGCAGTTAATCAAATCAGGACACAGGAAGTTATATTCTAATGTCCCTCATAATAGTAAATTGAGGCATCCCTTAAGGTGCACATTAAATTTAATTCAGTGAATGCCTAATTAGCTTTGTTTCTTCATCTTGGGTTGTGCAACTAAAGATTACTGAAGTACATTAAATCAGTTTATGATAAGAAGTTACTAAACACCAAATACTGACAGGCCATATGGTAATCTCTTGTTCGTTTGAGCAAGTGAGCTGAGTATTTCAGGTCAAAGCTAAATTTAGCTTCTTACCTCAAGTTTTGTGTCTCCACAGAAAAACAATAAAAATAATTTAGCTGCAGCAACAACTCATACTTCTTTATAGAACCTCTACAGTCCCCTTACTCCTGTCTCAGCTCTCTTCTTAGAGTGGAAGGATAGACTATCAGAAGAAAATCTTATTCTGCACTTGATATTTTATATTGTCACAGCTATATACTGCAGGCCAGTCAACAAGAACACCTCACATGGTATTCAGAACTCTCCTCTCCTTGCCAATAGGCTATTTGACTCTTTCCATAATAAATCCCAATGAAAGTCAAAGCAGCACAACAGTGTTTAACTTCATGTGTTTAAATAGAACACTCTGCATTTTCTGGTCTCAGAAGTCAGGACTTTGTAAGAACATTCAGTAGCATGTGAGCTTCAAAACAGTATGAAGGAAAAATCTCAGTAGGTGGTACTGTTACTAACCTGAGACATGACTAGGGCTTATGAAGCATGTTGGACACTAGAAAAGAGTTAGTTAAAACTAACTTTAAATAGCTTTAACTATTATTTATGATTTTCAGAACAGTAATAAGTTGTACCTATAAACAGAGTCCAGCACAGCTCTAGCTATGGATACTCAGCACTGTACAATAACATGTAAGATACTAGTAAGGCTACTGAAAGTCTTTGACAATTTCACTGCTGCACGAGTACTGTGATGCAACTTCTCCCTTACTTTGCTGATTTTCAGTACAGATCATTGGCTGAGATACGTTAACAATTGTGTTCCATTAAAAAAAAAAAAAAAAAAAAACAAAACAAAAGAACACCACACTCATCCAGATCACAGTACACTAACAGCATACAAATAGCCTCATCCATCTGAAAAGCACATAAGGAATCTGCATACTTTGCTTGAATAGGGAGTTAAGCTCTGATTTTTATTTGCACCTCAACCCTTTTCATCAGTTTAAAAACAACTAGCATTTGAACAGCACATGTATGAAGATAATGCCTGAAAACAGGCTCTGAAGCATCTAATGTCTGCCACATGTGAAGACAGGGTAAATAAGGGGAAAAGGGAGAGGGTCATGAAAGTTAACTCTTGGGACATCACACAGTAAAGCTTCATATTCAAAAAGTTCATGGTCAAAAATGATACTTTGTACTTTAGAATCATCATGTGTTAAGATTAAGACAGTCAAAAGCTCACCTTTAAGTGTCTAAACATTCAGCTGCTTGGCTTACACTATAGGATATCTTTATTTTGAAAGAATATATGACTGATTCTTCTGCGCTCATCTAAGCTAGTTGCAGGAAAAAATCCTGCTGGACAATGAATTTAATCACTCAAACACCAAGTTTTCTAGGATTCCTTTAGAGACTGTTAAAGCTTCCTTAAAGGTAAGTACTTTGCAAGAAGTCTACAAACAAAGATGTCCCAAAAAGACAAGATGTGAATTGAATATGAGCACTAAGGAAGTGTATTAACAGCATCCAAATATAAACTATAGCACCAAGATGTTTCAGCCTGAATTAATGTAACCAAGATACACTATCATTTACAATAATAAATTGAAGAACAAAAATGTACTCACTCCTAGGTTCTGTAATACACAAAGCCAAATACCCATATTTTTAGTGTTTGTGAAAAGCCACTGTACTGTGAAAAGCCCACTGGATGTTATAAAGCTTCATTTGGTCTTCCCCATCCCCAGTCTAAGACACTTAGAAGTAGGAAGGGAAAACAATCCAATTGACTTCATACACAAGGATCAAATCCTCTAACAAGTAACTTTTTCAAATGTAGTTTATAAAATGTCAGAAAAACTGCAGAACTCTTCATAACTAATTTCTTTCTGGCTTTTAGATCACCTGCTTATACTGCATTCCCAGCTAATAGAACATGAACATAAGAAAGGACACAACTGATACAGAGCAGCAGTCTCTGGAGCGGGGCGCATATGCCCAGAGGGGTGTGCAAGATAATCTACTGGGGGGTGAGGGCATTTTTTGCACCATAACTGAGGTGTAAAAACTGTTTATTTCATCATTATCACATCCTTTAACTTCTATTTTGGGTAATGCATAATATATAAGCACAGTAGTACATGTTATATAACTTATAATCTATTAGTGGTGCTTGTCCATTTTTATTATTTTTTCACTGATAGGGGTGAATAATCCAAACACCGTGGATACCACCGGTCTAGAGTTCTATCCATACACATGGAAACAATAAGTGAACTCTTTCAGAGGGTGATTAAACTTTTCCAATGAAAGTTTTACAGGCTAAATAAAAAACCCTTAACCTTACCCCCCCAGAATTATTAGGATTAAGAGACCAACTGTTATAAAACTCAAAAATATCATTATAGTCACATTTTTGCAGAGACAAAGTGCCTTTAGGCATGGAAATGTTGACTTTTAATAGAATTTTAATTAAAGATATAAAGCTTCAGTCTTAATGTACACCAGCTGTCATTTATGTGCTTAAATAAGTCTGTACATGTAAGTTTCATATAAGATCACCAATAAAATGGGAACATCAAAAGACTGCCTGACCCCTCCTGATTCAAACTGGCAGTAGGCTGCTGCCAAAGACAGCAGTCACCACAGCTGCAACAATAAGCTTTTAACTTGTCTAGACAGTGATGTGGAACATATCTAACATCCCAAATAATGTTGTCAAAGATTATCTAAACAAGATGCTGTGCTTCTTTAAACTTTGAATGTACAGCCCCATGAGTATTGATTTTTGTCTTCAGTGGATGAGCACTCCACATTGAATTTTCTTGTTCTTCCATTTGAAGTATCCTGGCTAGTAATCCAGGTAGAGATGTTGACTTGTAGTTAGATGGGTTCTCAGTTCCAGAGAGGTCAGCCATGACAGGCCGTATTTTGCACGGCAAACACATTTTATCTATACAGTAGTGTCTAAAAATGAACAAACAGGTACTAGAAAATTCAAATATTCACAACTGCAAAGAAATTATGTATTGTAGCTATAGCAACAAGCTCCAAATCCCAATTCACATCTTCACAGGATACGAAGAGTGTAAGGTCAAGACTTGGGTCTACTCTCTAAGGCAGCTCTGGTGAAGACATGGCTAATTATGTCAACAGAATGAGATGAAGAGCTCAGCCAAGCCCTGCTAACAGGCCAAGACTGGAAATAGCACAGAAAGTAATCTCATATGTATGTTAGCCAAAAAGCATCACAACAGCTCTCACAGGACGTTTTATAAGATTATTTTTGTCATCTTCTGGAGTCTAACATAGCAGAAACAAAATTAATAGTTATAAGGGTACTTTGAAGGAAACACATCAGAATGAAAAAGAGCCATACCAACTTCAAAATAAAATATACCTTCACTCAAATGCCACACTGCTCCTGAAGAAAGGTTATTCCCACTTTCTGTTGTGGACCTACAAATTCACTAACTATTGTGCAAATGCTTGTGCAAAGCCGGGGAAAGGATCGTTTCCCTTTGCAAGGGCACATTGACTTCTTTTAATAACTTCCCAGAGTACACTGAGTTCACTTAGAGATTAAGTCTGGCGTAAACCACATCAGTAATGTTTTTCTTTGCTGATCAAAGACCTAGAGCACCAGCTACTACTAACATTAAAAACTGGTTCAACACATGAAACATGAGAACCAGCAGTTAGCAGGTATCTGCTTTAATCCCCCTCTACTAAAATCTGATTACAGGTTAAGAAAAGCCTCTCTGTGAATCTCCAGTTACTATACAAAACAGAATAAAAGATGTTTACAACACAGTCATCTTATGTCCTACTTAGAAAACTCACATACACAGATAACTACCGAGTATACATTTAGAAAGATTAAGTAACAGCTTTAATTGCAAACTACCTACCAACATTCAATAAAAGACAGGAAAATAAAAACTCAAAGCTCAGTTCTAAACACTTAAAAAGTCTTTTCTGCTTTTGAAATAGCTTACAGTAGGGTTCATCATGAAAGCACATATCACTTTAACTTCCTGTAATGGAGGAATTAAATCCTTAAAAAGATCTGTTCAAACTAATTTCTTGAGTACTGTTCAGATTACTTACTCCTGAACTTAGTTCTCCCACTAGCCTCTATCAAAGGACTTGGGAAACATGCTTACTGCAAAATCTAAGTTTAGTGCAAGATTTTGAATGACAATCTTAGATTGTCAGAAGTAACATAATAGAATCACAGGAAAAGTAAGGTCAGCAGCGATCAGGAGATCATCTAGTACAACCTTCCCACTCCAAGCAGAGCTATCCTTTAAGTTTAATCAGATTGCGTGGGGCCTAGTTCACTTCAATGCTGAAAAACAGAAACACTTGAGACTTTTATGCCACCTTTTCCAGTGCTTAACCACTGCTGCTGTGAAGGATCTTCTCCCTTGTGTCCAATCAATTCCCTTTGTGACCACTGCATCCTGTCCCATAGCTGAGCACCTCTGAGCTAAGTCCAGTTTCATCTTCTTTACGTTCCTGCATTTAATACTGAAAGGCTGATATTAACCCCCTTTCTAACATCTCTTAAAGCTGAAGAAATGCTGTCCTCATGTATCATAAAATCCAACCCCCCTTCAACACCAATACATGGCTCTTCTCTGACCTCACTCCATTTTATGTCTCTTGCAGCAAAGAACATCATGCTGAACACACTAATCCAGTTGTGGGCTCAGAGGTGCTGACAAGAAGGAAACAACTGCTTCTGTCAAACTTGCTGGACTCTTCTCTCAAACACACTAGACTTGTTAGTACAGTGTGCAGGTGGCCTTCAACAATGAAAGGACAAACTGTAAACTTGGTGCAACCTGTGTTCTCTCTGGGAAGCTGTTTCTGAGTGAATTAATCCCCAGCGTGTACTAGCACATGAAAGTTACACCATCCCCAGGGAATGACTCTGCATTTGTCTTGTTAAAATCTGAGGTTCTATCAACACATTCCTCTAACTTCTTGAGGTCCCTTCTGAACAGCATTCCTACTTTTAATGTTATCAGCCAATTCCCCTCAGCCTGGTGTCATTTGCTGACCTGAGCAGTGTTTCATTCCACCATTTCAGTCATTGATGAAAATACCACGTAGTATCAGCCTCAGGACCAACCCTGATAAAGAACACCAGGTAAATAACAGCCACTGAGCCATTTAGGTTGAAGTGGACTCAGGTCTCAGTCTAATCTCCCGTGTAAAGTAGGGTCCATACCCTACCAGGCTGCCAAAACTCTGTCTAATTAGGCCTTAAAATCCATAAAGATATTGGTTGGAACCCCCATTCCAGTGCTTAATTATCTATATAGGAAGTTTTATATTTTATACAAATGAAACCTCCCCTATTTCCATCAAGAATAACAACAAAAATCATAAAAATTACAGAGAGCAATCAGGTTTGTCAGGCACATTTTGGCCTTGTTAATCTGTGATGGCTACTCTGAACCACCGTAATGGGTCTGAAAAAGCCTTCCAGGAGGATATGCTACACAGACTTCCCAAGGACTGAAGTGAGGTTGACCAGCCTTCCTTTCTTACCCTTTTGGGACATGAGCATGACATGCTTTTTTGCATGGGAACTATCATTCCTTGCCATGACTGACAGGTCATGGTGGAAAGACGACAAAAAGGCCTCAATGATGTCAGTGCTTCTGGTTGAACACCACCAGTCACATGGATTGGTAGGCACCCATTTTAAATGATCCCTGACTCTACCCACAATAGAGAGGATTGCTTCTAACTCAGACTCCAAGCTAGGCACGGAAGCCCGCAAGGCCTGACAGCAGAGCTTACTTATAAAGAAAGAGGCAAGAACTGCATGGAATATCCAAGGTTTTTTTTTTTTTTTTTTCCCTCCTCATATCATATCATCACTAGGTCATCTGCAAGCCAGCATATTCCACCTTTCTTGCCACTATACCTACACAAAAGCCCTGCCTGCCTTATGCCCTTTTCCACTTTAACTACAGTGAAGCTTTGGCTTTTCTAGTTCCATCCCTGCATACCCTGGGAAAGCTTCTACATTATTCTTGGGTTTCAAGACCCATACTTCTACTTTTCATACTCTTCCTCTTTGTATTTAAGACTTAAGAGATGAGTTCACTGTACAACCACACTGCTCTTGTCATACCTGCTGGATGTTTCAGAATAATCTGGAAGGGTCTGCACCTTAGCAGTTGCCTTGAGTAAGTTCTTCTAAATTTCTTTATTCTTTTGCAGTCCAAGTGATAACAATGACTTAAATTTCACTGTCTGCCTCTAGTGAATATTATGATATTAGCTCATTAAACTTGCTCATTTGGTGTTTCAGTCATAAGTTAAGTTCTAATGCTCGTTATTTTTTAGGCAAATTATTTAACCACAAACTGACGCTACCCTCTAGAACAGCCCTTACATTTTCTGTAGGCTCTGATACACAGACTGCATTCCACGCCTCCCTTGATCTAGCTCTGCCCACTAACTCCCTCCTGTACCAGTTCCTGTCAGCTTCAAAAACATCAATATCCAAGGTCAATTCAGCTTGAACAAATTTATCTAGTGCCACTCAAGCATCCTTACAGCATAGTCCAAATGCTTCAACCACAGGCTTACTTTGCAGTGGCACTCCAGCTGAGGCTGAGACAGCTATTCATGTGGGCATTGTGGTTTGCCAGTAGTTTTGCTCTAGAACATTACTGCCATCCCCTTAATGTCTCAGCTCACCAATTACTTTAACACTCATTTCTTCTTGTGTTACAGTACCACAGTTTAATGCTTTCCACTCCTGGATCAAAACTAGTGGCTGAAGAATGAATCCAGTGTAGCAACTAATCAATCTTAGAATTAACTTGATCATTTCATCTTTCCAAATGAACCTGTTTCTTCATCTGATTCACCACTTGGCACTTGAACACAACAGAAATAAGTAGCTGGGATTTACTCTGCAGTTCTTCCACAGGAATAGAAACTGAAACTGGTGACCTCATTAAATCCTGTTGCATAGGTTAACTGGATTAGTAGAGCAGTATCTGCAATTCTGATGGCATTAAAATGCTCTTTCAGATTTAGAAACAACTCCATATCCCCATCTGTACTTATCCTATCATGCAGAAATAACTCCATCTCCCCACTTCATGCATTCTCTTCCTTGAAATTTTAATGAAGAAAACCAGATTCCATGCACTCTGATGTCCTTCAGGAAAGCACCCTATAGGAGCTGCAGTACTGAGTAATGCCAGACTCGGTTACCCTGGTAAAAGATGGACTCTACAAGCCATTTCATTACCCCAATCTCTTTGCATACACAGGATGGCCATACTTAAAGTGTTAGATAACTCTGACATTTTATATAAAGCAATAACTTCATTGATGAAGTTTGAGTGGTAAAGAAGACTAAATCCTCTTTCTATAAAGAGAAGTTTAAATCCTATGTATGAAATATTTAGAAAAATCTTATGGAATATTGCGAACACTACTTCCAAGCATGTGATATTTTGCTATCTTTTCCATAAGCCTTTGTTCACATTGACTAGATTTATTTTTAAAAATTCAACCAAAACATTTAGTAAGTTTTAGTCTATCAGGAACGTTTCAAATCAATCTCACTGTACATATCTATAGCAAAACATATTAAGATCTCAATTCATGGTAAGCATGAAAAAAGTAGCATCTCAAGCTTTGAATATTTATGTTCTCCAGGTGTAGAAGCAACAGGCAAATACTAGACAATAAAAAAGAAAAATGTGAATATTTTACATTTTTGTTCCCTTGCTACATCGTGGTGTATGACCTTCATACCAGAAGGATCACGTGTAACATTCCTTCATGCAATGTTAGTGACATTTTGCACTTTCAAATGTATGGTGTCAACAAACAAAATCCTCCAGAAATTTTATGCCAGAAAAAAAAAAATGAAAACAGGAGAATTTCCATGCAGCATCTGCTTTTAATGTTCTTCATGAGATGTCTTTAAAGAAAGCTCCTATTAGGTAACTAAGTAAGCTCTGACACTCCCAATAAAAGTGATGGAGGTGACCTCTAGCTGAAAGGTAAAATCTTTCTTATTTCATGATATTCCGAATCCTGAGATCTTCTTCTGAATAAAAATGCCACGGTCAGGTGTCCTAATTTCACTTAAACTTTGTAAAATGAAACTAATGGAACTAAATTGTAATTTATGCTCTTGAATACAATCTGAAGACACATTTCACATTAAAAGAAGTTATGCTGGTATCCACTGAATGAAGCGTCTTTCCTTACAACCAGAAGTCACACCTAACCCATTGCCTGAAAGAGTAAGTTTTATGCTTTTAGGTAGAATATAGATAACATAAGCTTAAAAATGCATAATAGTGCAACACAGTCCTCAATCTTCTGAATGAAAAGTAAGTTTGTACAAACCACACCTTGCAAAAAAAAAAAAAAAAGAACAGCCATATTTTCAGAGTTTAGCTGACAATCTTGCTTTCTCACAATGAGGAGCACAGGAGGGAACTCCTGTATATTCATCTTCCTCCAATACTCTTCTTCCTTTTCTCAAAGTTTGAATAACGGGGTGTAAACTGATTCATTCTCCAGTATAAGTTTATCTTCTTTTCCTTTTTTTTTTTTTTTTTTTCAAAATTCATCCATATAGGGAAAGGCTTTCTGCTAAAATATCCCCACATAAGCACTCTGAAGATAAAAATACATATAGCTATCTTTGTAATCCTAATTCTACTTAGAAGATAGCTGTATTTTAAGAATTTAAGCCAAAATTCAGTGCCTAACCTGTATTTCAGTTGTGTGTTCATAGTATTTTCAAACGTTTACTGCTGTGACTGATTTAATCCAAAAGTTACCTCTCTAGCTCTACAGATCTCAACCCCTTGATTAATAGACTTCCAGGACAACGCAAATAAAACTCTTTTTTTTTTTTTTTATTCAATCATCCTACAAGTTCTGAAATGACTATGAGTTCAAAAACATCATTAAGTGAAGCAAAAGCTGTTGTCCTTATTCTACATGCTTTACCATTAAAAACATAAGATGCTATACTAACCCACAGGTCATAAATACTTGAGGTAGTGAGAGGAAACTCAAACACCACGCTTCCTGAGACATGACTAATAATATAAAAATAGAAGGACAGTTCAATATTACAAGCTTGTGAGTTTACTAACTCATTGAATCACAGACTATTTAAGGCCGAAATAGAACTCAGGGGGTTAGCTAGTCCAACATCTTCTCAAAGTTGGTCCAATCAGATCAGGTTGCTCAGGACATTGCCCAGCTGAGACCCATGCTGAGACCCTCTGAGGACAGAAGATTCCACAAGCTCTCTACACAGCCCTTCCCAGGGCTTGATCATCTTCATATTGAACAATTTTTCCCCTTATACCTAACTGGAATTTTTCACATCCCAGCTGGAACTGTTACCTCTTATACTTTCAGCGTGCACCTCTATGCAACCTTCTCTGTATCCCTCCCTTGGTACAGAAAGACAGTAACTTCCCCCCAAACTCTTGCCTCTGAACACATTCTAGTATTTTATCACTAGGCTTTCGGCCCCACTAAGCTGTTGGTCCACATCTTCCTTTTGTTATCGATCTACTAGCCCTTCTAGTGCCCTTCAAACTCCTTGGTAGTTTCAACTTCAGCTGAACTTCAGTTTTCATACCTCCACTCCCCGCACATTGGTGCAATGTTTCTTCATTCCTTCCAGTAGACCATTTCACTTTCACCTTCTGTGTAACTCTGTTATTTGTTACAGATTCCTCAAATTAACTGACCTGTTTGCTCTTTCTAAGTAACAGCCCTTGAAAGCCTGCTCTCAACTCAGTGTTTCTCATGCTGTCAGGAGTTGGTCTCAGAATGCAAAGAAAGGCTCCTGAAGCATGTTAACCTTCTGTACTTGGGCAGGCTGCAGTATTGCCTCATTTACAATCAGATACCACCAAAAACTGAAATCTCATTTTGTGTGATTGGAATAAAGTTTCATTGCTCGTCTCTCCTGATTTCCTCCAGCTTTCAGTTGGTTAAGCACAAAACTCAAGCCTCAAATACCCTGGTTTTCAATTAACTTCCTCTAAAGATTCAAAATTAAAACTGAACACTGAATTCAAACGAAGAGGCTTCACTTTTACCATCTATCAGCATAAAGTCTAAGCTGAGGCTTATCACTGAAAACTCAAGAGCTACTACCTCAGTTTTCTCACTACTGAAACATTCCTGGGGCTTACATATGGAAATCCCCAATTCTTCATGTGACCATATGGAGAAAGCTCTTTTTTCAGGCTCCCTCATGAGGGAGGCCTTCCATTTTGTAACCCTTGTTCTCACCTAATGACTGCCAATGAGGTGATTAACATGCTGCTAACCTCAACTCAAAGCTGGATTTGCAGACATCTATTGTTTCAAAATACATATTTCTATAATGCTGTCAGGCTTCTTTGCCATTTTTTACAGAATACCAGATCTTAAGTACAGAGCTCACTATAAAAAGTATTCACCTGGTCTGTGTTTTCAGCCTTCAGTTCAGTGACCCAACAACATTCAAGTCTTCGCAGGTAATATAGCAGTTCAACTGAACATTTTCCCCTTACAGAATAGTCTAAAAAAGCAGCACGGACTTTGAAGCAGTAGTTTTCATTCCTGCCGTGATATAAACTGATTTGGCCAAAATCCACAAGCACTTTAAGAAGTCCTTGGAGATCACCAATAGAAATACCCTTAAAATGAATTCAATAACTCAGGACTAATGACTTTTCCCCAAAACCTTATTTCTAGTTTTCCAGTGTTATAATTAAAATTACTTCCTGCCTCAAAACCCTTTCAAGCAGCAGGGACAACAAATTAGTCTCTTCTCCTGAGCTGTTTATACCATTTTCTCTAGAGATTTTGTCATAGTAACTGGAATGGAGTACAAGGATGAAGCAGTTTCTGCTGGGTAGAGCAGAGAGGTTACATATCTGCATCTATTACTGAAACTCTGTTCTGAATTGGTACAGCAAACATATCCTCACATCAGCTGTCTTAACAGAAGCCTAAAGCTAACTGAAGTTATTAGCACTAGTCTAGCACTTCAGGCAAGAACCATTTCGTAAGCCTCTCTGTATTTCATCACAATCATACCTTAATGCACTGTTTCCACGGGCTTGTCAATTGTTATTTACTAGAAAGAAAAATAAAACAACCAGCTCATAACACAAGCCATTGCAGAATATTGTTTAAACTTTTATACATTTATTCTATAAGAGAAAATCTTGACATACAATGACTTTGGGATTGCAGAACTAAGAACCAGGCAGAGTTCAGTTCTTCTGGTTCACAAGAAAAAGTGACCTTGTTGCTACAGCCAATATTTAGCCTAAGAGTAGAAATAGTGAATATTTAAGTAACTGATAATTCAAAGTTTGAGAAAAAGGAAAGGGGTAAAAAACAGTAAGTGTTATGATTTGTTTATGATTTTGAAGCAGATTTCTTCAGTTAAAAACCAACATTAAGATCCTGCCAAGGCTAAGGAATCAACTCATTGTAACTGCAAGTAGGCAGTTTCCCATGGCAACTGCAACAATTTTGTGCGGGATCCAAGTTTTCATTAACATGTTGATATTTTCAGAAGTTACCTATTTTCAGTCCACTAAATAAATTAATGTAATCCTGTCTCATTCAGCCTGCAGCAGGAAGACTTCTGCTTCTGCTCAGTGGTTAAGCAAATGCTGACCATTCCAGTAGTTTTCCAGATGTGGTCAGAGTAGTCCACACACAACTGTGGTGAGAACAGAAGCAAGTGACCTAGATTTATTGTGTGGGATATTGGCTTCCACTCAGAGAATTTAAGATCTAGAAGCTTGTTGTTGTTTTGTTTAAAGACTGGGAGCAGCTGCATTAGCGAAGCCTTTCTACTGGTAATCTTTGTGTTCATGATAGGAGATATTTAAAAACGCCTTTCTGCTACTGCTGTATTTTTCATTTCTCTGTCTCAAAATGTCATAACCTGGAACAACAAGTAATTTTCTCCCAGCTGCCCTTTTTCTTCCCGGTTTACTTTGTGGAATATCTAGGACAAACTGCCTTTACCTCTATCTTTTGCGTCTTAACATAAACAGCAGAAGTGTCTCCACAAAAACCCATAGAAAATTATCAAAAAGCAAAATTCAGTTAATAGGTATTTGGAGGAGGACTTTTTAAATCCAGGAAGTTAAATCTGTGGAAGAAGTTGCAGACATCAGTAGCAAGTGAAGTTTTCATTGCTGCTCTGGATCCAACCCAGTCTTTTCCTATTAGTTTTCTTAAGACATCCACCTGTGCTTCAGTATTTAACAAGATGAAAATGCAACTCAAATATTTTCAGCATAACATTCCCTCTAAAAGTCACTCACTTATCAAGAAAGGTAGCTGCTCTCCTGTAGACATTTTGCAGCAAGTGCTAAGACCAGAGCAGACAGATGTAGATGTCCAAATGTTTAGAACAGGTAACTACTTTATTACTGATGTATGCAGTTCTGATTTAATAGATGCCTCAACTGCCGATGACACCACAAATACTTGGTCCACACAAGTTAAGAATGTGAATTCTGAATACAATGCTGGTTTTGGCCTATCTTTATATAGTATTTAAAATACTCTGAAAAGCTTTTATAACACCCTTCCACTTATTTTTGATTAATATTTTTTTTTTTTTTAAAAAAAAAAGGTGCTTAACTAATCTACTTTTCAGGTTTTGTTAGTGGTAAACAAGTATCTAGCTTGTCCACTTTAGTCAATGCAATCCAAAGTTCTTTCTCTCAGTCAAAATAGAGTCCAGAAACAAACTGCAGTACTGAGCCATCTGTCTTTGTTGTTTTATCAGCATTTTTAAAGACAAACTAACCTGATAAAAGAGTTGTTCTGTAGAACAAAAATGAACCTACTGTTTTCTAGCAAGAGCTTCTAGAAATATGCTACAATCCCAGCCTTGTAGATGTATCAGCTATTTGCATTGTTGAAAGTAACTGCTCTCCCCTCAATCCTTAATCATTTAGGACTTGAATTAAAAGCAGTGGAAACTACTCAATATTTGCATTAGTAAGCGAGATGAAACAAGAATATAAGGGAAAGTTTTGCATTCTCTCTTAGCTTTTATGAATTCCTATCAAAACATTTTGTCCAAAAGTACTTGCCTTTTAGTTAGGTAACAGCTCCGGGTAATTGCAGCAACTAATTATGACAGAACAAGCTGCTGTAGACAGAGGTATTATTGCTCCTAACAAAAGATCTGGTGCAGAGGTCTACAGGATGCCAACCATAGAAAAGAACTATGAACAAGTAATTTTTTTTCTTCGCTTATATTAAGTTGTTAGAATTTGGAATTAAAGCTAAAGTGATTTACTTACAGAACCAGGGCTTGTCTGTCAGACCTGATTTGGAATACAGGCAACACAACTCAAAATAAAAACATTTAACAATTTTTCAGGTATTACAACCAAATCTCATCACTAAATGCCTTAACTTGGCCTAAAACTAGTTTCCGCTCTGAAAAGATGTGTTAAGTATGCATCCACTGAATACAGTGCAGTGTCCATTTTCACATGCAATGCTGAGCTGGCCTTAAAAAAAATTCCCCTCCAGAAGTGATTGGCCAGACTCCACATTTTAACACTGCTGCACTTTGACCTGATTTGGAAGATTTACCACTTCAGTGGTGTTATCAAGCAGAAAAATATTCCAGCTCACATGGGTGCCAGGGTGATTGCCAGTCATGGTATTGCCAGTCATGGCATTCTGAAAGCAAGCTTGGACAGAAAAATACAGCATAACATGCTTCACCTCCTTTCCTGGTACCAAGTTAAAATATAAAACCGTTTAGAGGTTCAGTAAGAGAATTCAGGAAATTTCCATCATTAGACCATTGCTCCAGAAGTTAACCAGGTCAGGAAAGTCTAAAAGCAATTATTATCCAATTTCCACTTAGTTTCTACCTCTGAATGAAAGCATTTTCAGTTGTTGTACAAACACCAACATTAGCACCTGTATTTACATTTTTGATGATGTTGCCCAAAGAATGACAAGGAAATGACCGTTTTCTTTCTAGGAGAACAGTAGGGGCGGCCAGCTACTGAGTTTCAGTTCCATTGATGCCAGGTTGATATTTTGACTTCTGTGTGACCTAAAATCTACTATCAATAATTTAAGGAAAAAAGAACACGACAACAATCATGAGTTCTCAAGTTAAGATCATACTCCACCATGAAGATATAACAGGCTAAGTGGGAAAACAAGTACATCTTCCAGAATTTATTGCTGTAGTTTAAAAGGTACTGAATTTAAGTTTTATAACTGGGACTAGACATCAAAAGCATGACTTCCTCCTCCAGAATATAAACAAAGGATATATCCAAGGCAAGATCAAGTGTTCTGTCAAACCCAAAGCAACAAAGTTTAGCTTAGCTTATTTACAAGTATTCGTATCACTTTAGCAGGCATTATTTTTCTCTACATGTAGAGTTTACATTGTCTTCATACAGAAATGTATAAAAATACATAAAATGTAAAAAGCAGTATTAATAATATGAGTTCCAAAAGCTCTGACACTTAACACTGACTTTTGGTTAAATAATTCACTAAATGAAATCATGAAAAAACACAGTGTGATGGAAGTAAAAAACTTGATCAGAAAAGCTATTTTTATGTGTATGAAATAAATGCTGAACCGTAAATCCATGAAATACATGCTATGCAGCATATATGTAGAAAACATGTATAACATTCACAGAATGGCTTTGTAAACCACTTATACTTGGGGTATTCAACTTTATGGCAACGTTTTTATTAAAATATACCAATAGAGATATTACACTTACTTAAATAAGCCATCTACAAAAAGTTAAGCTAATATTTCAAGTCTCACCTATTAATGAAAATGATTTAGTAACCACAGGGTCTACTAGCTTGTAACAAGAACCATACTAAAGACTTCCATGAAAAAGATCTAATGTTTCTTTAACAAGAGTAAAATGAATAAGGTCTCTTAAAATAAAAACCTTGAATTTAAGTGTATATACTATTTGTTGAGCTACTATGTCCAAGGTAAATTTAGCTAACATAAATAATGCTTTATTGGAAATCTAAATCTGTTGTCAAAATCTAAATTTGTTTGTTTTAAGCCATGATAATGACTCTTCCTTAGCTAAAGAAATAGATAATATTATTGAAGGTATTGAGAAGTTAGGAATCCAAGGAATTGATAATCCCAAGCCTTACTTGAATACCAAGGATCCTGCAAAATTCTTTGTACGGGGCATGCTCAAACAGAAATGCAGGTCTCACTTCACAAAGGAACTCTCCTGGCCCACACCTCCTCCCCTTCCTTTTTTTTTTTTTTTGGTAAATAAATAGGACTTGAAAATTCCTCCTCTTAATTACATTATCTGAATTGAGTATTGGAAGTGTTTTTGAACAAATATCTTTTTTTAAACACTTGTTGCCTACAGTATTTATATTCATAGCATTGTTAAAAAGTCCGTTTAGAAGAGAGATGCTGATAACTGTTCTATAGACAGCTCTCTCTTGTCTCAAATGGCCTTCTAGATCAACTTTCCTCCCTGAAGCTAATCACTAATTTATAGGCCATAAGTGTGTTAAAAAGAATCTTCATACATTACTGGAGTTTGAGCAAACAAAGAATCAGTCATTCAACAATAATTATCAAGACTTCATCTCAGTTCCTATGAAACTTTGAGCACACAATTCTGTTTTATAAACTGACTCCGTAATTAGATACACATCTGAATATTCTTTGAACTTTGGCTGGAAGTATGACAGGCAAATCTCCAGAAAACCTTTCTACTGATGTTTTGGGCTGTTCAGCTTATTAGCCACTGCATGCAATTACTCCATTTGATTTTCAAAGTGTAGCTGCAGGCTAAGTAAAATGATTTCACCATTTCCCTTTTGGCCTGTAACCACTAAAAGTGGCAGCAAATGTATATAAGCAAAGACAAAAAGCTAGACTAATGTAATTCTTGTTGCAGCTACAGAAATACTTTACTCAGAGAAACGCAATGACCCATGTTGTACTATACATCTGCATTAAACTATAAAATACTAATAAAAGAACAAAGATCATAAAAGCAACCCAAGTGTCAAAAAGTACTAAAATTCAAGTCCCCTGAGCTAATTTAAAGTCACATTCAAGTGCATATACATTATAATAGTGAATTTACAAGATCATGTTTCTCTTTCCCTTCCTTCTCTACCTCATCAGTAGGTCAGCTGCTTCCAGGACAACACCAAGTTATTTTTTGTTGATGTTTTTAGGAAAAAAATCCAACAAGAAACTATAAGTACTTTCCAATCAAACCAACAACTGAACAAGAACAGTATCTTGTTTAATAGGAGTCATTAATACTGATTCTTTCCAAGTCAGAGAGCTACAGACCTTCACTGCATGGAACAGCACCCCAGAATAATCCCCTAAACACTGAAAGGAAACTATTGTTTCCCCTCTCCTCTCTGCCATATGATTGCAGAACTTACCATTGGTGGCTGCAATCAACACAGGCTTTAGCATCAGCTTCAGCCACTACTAGCATCTCAAGCACGCAATAATTGCGAACTCCTAAATGCGAGCTGTGCTAATTTGTACCTGCCCATCCTCACAAACTACGGCAGAAAAAAAAATAAATAGTTAAGACTGCTGGAACAGCAATTTTAAGAAAAACATTCATTATATAACTAGCTGATCACTTATTGGCACTTAACTCCAGTTAACACTTTTGTCTTAGTAATAAATCTTCATATCCAAACAACTACCTCTTTCCACAGAAAGGTGTTGGCAGGTAAAAATAATGTCCCAGATGAAGTTCTTGCTAGGGGAATAAGTAAAGTTAAGAACAACTTAATATAAACCTTCAACTTTGGAAGTGTGCAAATTAGGCAAAAGTAACTTCGTTCACACTTTTGTCTGGGAACATATCCAGAAGCTGAAATAAGCATAATCTTAAAAAATAAATGTTAACAACACAGAACATACATAAATAAATATGTGACTTAAGCAATATAATTTGATACATCCCCTCGCTTTCTTTATCTTTCCTCCACTTTCTCTTCTGACTTTTATATGCATCTTTACAGAGCCTTTTAGTCTCATAAAAATTCTTGGACTTGCAAAGCCTGTATTTCTGAGTCCACTACATTCTCCTTAAACTTTGGTAGTTTATTTGACCTTCATGTCCCAATTCCTTACTTGTGCTTTTTGACACTACTACAAGCTCTACTCATTCAGTATTTTTACTCATGAGCCTTGCATGACTCACCAATTCCATGGTATCCAAGTCAACATTCAAGTGCCTAACCTTCACAGCTAACACAACTTTCCATCCATACTTCCAAATGGAGACATAATACAGACCTCTGCAGAACTCTTCTCTTTGGTTTTAAGAAAGCTTAGCTCATCTTCCATATGCCCTCCTGTTGAAATCAACAGCAACTGAATCAGAGTACAAGACCTAGGCTTGAAAAACATGGATTTAAACAGGAGGGAAAAACGGGCTTAGAATGAGTAAGAATAAGAAGAAATACAGTGGTACCAGAAGTAAATATTTGTTCCACACCACTGAATTCTCCAATTGTTATTCATAACATATTCCTAATTGATAGCACTGTAGTTTGTGATATGAGCTAAAGACTGGCTCAGACAAAAGAGAATTTATCCACAGCAGAGGCAGTTTTCTTTCATTTGTGGAATTGAATATATTAACAAAGTTTTCCAGCAACAAACATTTAAATTCAATGCTTTATTACAAACTGGTCTTAATCACTTTTTTTTTTTTTTTTTGCAAGCAGCAATTAGATACAGGATGAGCACATCAATATAATAATAGCCCACATAAACAAATGAGAAAGGGCTTAATTTTTTAATTTGGGCAAGGAAAAAGACTCCTACATAGGTCACATACTTCGGCAATCTCTTAAAGTCACCAAGATCTTCAGGGTGCAGAACCCAACTGATTGAACAGAACCATCACAGGCACTGACATCAACATCTCAAAGATACCACTATATCTAGCTGTTCCAGACATGTGAAGATTCTTAAAACCTCCATTTACATTTCAGGTGAAAATGGCTTCAGAATCAATTATACCAGTATCTTCATGAAATGGAAAGATCAGAGAATTCTGGGACATCCATCCCGTCAGTGAGTCATACATTCCACTACAATGCCGAGTTTACATTATAATAGACCCTATTTTCCCCTGGAAAATATTATTCTTGGCTGATTCACTCTACGTTAAGTCAGTATGACTTTCCTGACACTTGTCCTATTTTTCCTTTTAACATTATCTTAATTGGTAAGATTCAGTGGGGACAGCACATTCAACTTCAGAAGAGTCCCTTTCGTTAAGCTTCACATATCCCAATGCAGGTTCTCCAGAACTGTTTCCTACACACAAACAGTAAGAGCCAAGCTGTAGCACAAAAGAATTAAGAACTAGACATTCAAAAATTGACCAATTTCAAAGTCAGTTTGCAACCAAAGGCCATGACACATACTCCTAAACAGGCCCTCTTCATACCAGGTGAGTTTGTTAATCCTTGACATTCCTATACAAGTACTTAAAGAAACGATGCGTGAACCAATAATACTTGTGACATGTCACATGTCTCAAGACTCTTTTGCATCCCACTGGGGAAGCTAATCAGCCACCCTGAAATGGTGTTTTCATTGACTTCATACATCTCACTGTACCCACTACCGAAAAGTAGTAGCCATGCTGTGTATTTCAGAAAATTGTTCTAGTATATTCATGGCAATTTAGTTAAGAACAACTACCATGAATACACAACCTGCTAGCAGCCTCTCTTCTATCCCATCATAGGCATTCAGCAATACACAACTGTCTTGTTTACAAATGAAAGATTTAGATTATCATATTCAACTTGCAAAACAAACTGAACACCAAGTTTCAGTTTTGTTTTACTGCTTAGCTATACTATCTTAAGTGATCACACTCCAGCACACACAAAAGTAATCATGAGAAAATGAACAGAAGGCCTAGAATACTCCACATAGAGACAAACCCACACAGTGCAAGTATTAGCACAACACTGGGGAACTATAACACAGAAGCATCTGAACAGCGCTACAGGGGATAACCTCAGACCAGCAGCTTCAGGTTAGCACTAGTCCTGATGTGTTCCTGCACAACTATTGCAGAGAATTTACACTTCACTCTAAAACAGCAAGACTTTTAAGCCAAGGAACTGTTTCCATACTAGCTGCATACTGTATGTCAATATAGCCATAATAATCAAGTGCACTCTAGCATTCAACATGTTCAGCTAAGGTAGATTTCAGTGTATTAACAACAGGGTTAAACAAATTCAAGTAATCCACCCATATGTAATGGTTATATAAGTGTTTGTTTTCATTTAGTTTGTTCCTGAAGGAGTAGAAATATCAATTGACACTCAAAAGAATAGAAGGTACTCCTCAAAAGTTAAAAAAGCTATTTATTTCTCCTTGCTAATCATTTTTCTCTCAGACATTTAAGTCTCTTCTCTCACCCCTCCACAACACACAGACTTCAAGTTTACCTGACCGCTGTCCTTTTTACAAAAGAGCACTTCTGATTTCTAAACTATGTTTTTTACATTAGTGTCTCCAGTTAATTTTGCAGCAGTCATCTTCTCTTCATTTCTCACAGAATATTCATTTAGAATATTAAACATCATTATATCCCAAAGTGCAATACTTTCTAAAGTATAACAGCAACTTCGTGAAGGATGTATAGGTGGTTGCTCTGTTTTCCAGACATATGAATTTTTGAGGGTCTCCTAGTGTTTTTTTTTGTTTGTTTGTTAGTTTTTCCTTTTCTTTCCTTTAAGAAGTTAAACTGAAGACTCCCCACCAGAAATGCTCACTAGGCAAGCATAGCATGGCATTTGTTTTCCAAACACATTCTACTCTCAGCCTACCATCATTTCAACCTTCCTGTCCTCTTAGCAGCAAAAATCTGGTACTTCCAGTCTGGCCCTGTCCTATCTTCTTATAGTATTAGGTTAGTTGATTGGTCAAATTCATCTGTAAACAGTGCTACGTTTAAGAAGAAACAATGTAGGAGATTACAGCAGCTTGTGAATTGAGGAATTCTCAGTTAAGCCATGGAAAGTGAAATTACTCCACAACATTTATTGTAGCCTCTTTCTTATAAGTATAAGTTTATCTTGTGAAAATCTTTGTGCCCAGTGACTGAACATAAATTCTACTTAGTCTGAGAAGTCTTACTGCTAACTGGAAAACTTACAGGTACATGTTAATAGAGAAGTCTTTTTAAGCAATTATATAACTTATTTCATTTTAATGGGGAAGGAGAATAAAGAAAGGGAAAAGCGCAAATACCACTCACGATAAAAAGTTCTGCAGGCTTAATATAGACTGCTCTTCTTCTAACTGGTACTTTTTTACCCTCTGTTCCCTCCCCTGAGGGAATCAAATTTCTCTAATCTGCGTGGGTCCTCCTCACCCATTTGAGTGCACATTTGATTCATCTGTTCCTATGAAAGCTTCTGCTTTCTTGTGGAATGTTAAAAATTTGAGTGGATGTATGTGGGAAGAGTGCAAAATTCCTTCAATCCTAGCCCTGCAAAGATACCTCTGAAGGCAACATATGCTGGCTATATTCAAAAGGAAGACATCAAAGAAAGCAAACAGTAAAATTACTTTTTAATCTAGTCATCATAAAAATAGATGACACCATACTTAACAGCTAGCATAACATACTAACTGCAGTACTTCAGTAGAAATTAACATTTACCATAAAAAGTTAACATGATTACAAGTTTAGAAATGTTGAGACTAATATTTCCTACAAAAAAAAAGAATGAAGTTTGACAGGACTCTTCAAACAATATAAATCATCTTTCATATTTTTATTAAGTAGAAGCCAGCTGTGACCTCCAAACACACAGATAGGAAGCACTAAAAACTTCTTTCCAAAATAACAAAGAAATACTATGTGGCATTTGCCTGTTTCACTGTCATCCCAGAGAACTACTGTTTCTGAGAACATGTTCTTTCTGAAGAAAGGATCCTTAGGAGAACACAAAATCTCTTCACACCAAAAATAATAAGCAAATGGCGACTTCCTTTTGCCTCTGTACCCTTTGCTTGTCTAAGAACCATTGAAGTTGCAGAAACTTTCTCTAAAGAGAACAAACCATGCCACTGAAAAGAAATGTTTTCACGTTATACCTTCAGTTTCACTTGATGTTTGAATCTGAATTACTGTTTTCTCCATACCTACTAATCATACCTGAGGTGAAATAAAATAAATGCTAATAATTCCAAATACAAAACCTTCATAGCTTAAAACACACAAGTGAAGAAAAGCTGTGAGTGATTATTAAGAGTTCAACTCTCAAAACCTTGCTGATGGCATCCATTTATACTATTATGGTCAAATCACGAGTGGTCATCTGGATAACATTTCAAGACCTTTCACTCAGATACTAAACAAAATCAAAGGTCAAAAAGCTTTATGATCTAATTGGCAGCAAAACCACACAATTATAAGCTGTTTTGTGTCAAATCAAGTAATGGGAAATAACACTAGCACAAGAACTTAAAAAAAAAAAGTTGAAAGTCAAAGGTTCCAGTAAAACAGAAAGGAAAGTTAGAAACTTAGGAACATGAAGACTGTAAGATATAACACTGCCTCCCACATTGCTGGGAGAGGAAATTCTACCACTACAAAGTTTATAATTCTAGCAAAATTCCAAACAATTAAATCATACTTAAAACAGGAAAGCAGCAGGAAGAAGCTATATAACTGATAAGCAAGACAGTCAAAAAGAGAACACGCAGAATGGAGAAGATATTTTTCTAAGAACTATAGCTATCAAAGCATGATTTGACCTCACAGAATTCATTAATTTAGGATCTAAGGTGAAATAACTGAGGCTTTTCCTACAGTCAGAATGCTTATAGAGTTTTCCTGTACTCCCTTAACACCCTTTTGTCACACTTGCACTCCTTTCATCTCTTCAGGATCTCCCTTTGCCTCATTTAGTTTCATAAAAAAACAGTACCTTTGGAAACAACTGCCCTGTAAGACTTACAAGAAATCAACCAAAAAAAGATTAACAAACCATTAGCAAGGAACATGGTCAGCCAAAATTTGTTCTTTAAGTTTTGTTTCCAAAGGAAATCACTATAAAGGTTTACCAGCCCACCATCTGTCAGGTAAACATAGCAACTGAAAACAAAACATTATATTTCTTGCTTTACTGGAAAGTAGGATGCTTAACAGCTGAGGATAAGAGACTTATTCGCAAGTGAGGGAAAAGAATGAATGGGATTTGACCACAAAGAAATTCCCATAGTTTATTTATCTTCTACATTAGAAACCATTCCAAAATGTAAGGTTCAAGGATTGTAGGCTTTTTTATTGTAATCATCTAACCTTAAGCAGAATTTCCCTTTTAAAGGTTTCTAACTCATTAGCACAGGTAGAAGATGCCCTTTATCTTCACCACAGCATCCACCAGGTTGGCTCAAACAACTTTCTGTATTTGACTTTGTACTGAAGTGGATGAAGAGTGATCACATTTGCTGTATCAGCTACAGAGCCGTTTGGGAAGGGTCAGAACATTAAAAGCAAAACAAAACAAAACAAACAAAAAAAACAGCTTTTTAAACTAGAATTGCAGCAATCTCATGGATATAAACTAACTCAAGATGACTACTACCAGACTCCTTGTGAGAGCAACAAATACAGAAAAACGCATTACCAATGAGCATGCAGCAATTTCTCTAGGTATGCATGTATGTAATTCCTGTAAGAGCTGTAACAGGAATCCAAATCTCCTGCTGAAACATTTTAGAGGCCTTCAAAGCTGAGAGGAAGTAAGAACACGTCAATGTAGCATTCAACTTTGTTACACACAAAGAGGTATGTGATCATTAACAAATGGCTGAAGCGGGATAATAATATTACTCCTCATTATTACCTCTAACGCTTTGCAGATAAAGCAAGACATATGAGCACACAGCCACTTTGATGCAAAGTCCAGGAGCTTAGCTGAAATTGTCAGAGAAGACTATTCAAGCTAAGCTGTTGGACTTTGCACTAAAGCAGCTGGAAGTACTTGCACGTTTCTTTCTGCCAAGAGTGCTACAAGTTTGGGTAACTTTCAACCAAAGCTGACAAGTGGAGTAGGAAGAACTTAAGTCATCAGAAGGTATGTCAGCATGCGTCAAGTTCCCAAAGACAACCATTTGTGCGTTTGGAGATCTAAATAATTATAGCTAAATTACATGTAAACCAAGGAGCCTGTGAACAGCTGTTCTGATGTAAGTTTGTAGACAAAATATTCCTGACTGAAGCAGAATTTCATTTTTATATACAAGCTCTTTTCCCCCAGAACTCACTGACAACTGCAAGCGAACAAGGATGGAATCCAGTCTCCAAATATGAGGATGTGTGTGAAGATTATTTCAGCCACTACACAGGTGTCTGCTGTTCCTGTAGCACTTGCCCTAGCTAAATATCAAAACACTTGACAGAAGGTTAATGAATTAAGCCCCAACACACCTGGCAGCTTAGCATCACCCTATTAAGGACGAGCCCTGAGGCACGCAGAGAGGATAACCAAGCCGAGGCCACACATATGCATAGCCACATGAGCTCAGTGAGGCAGGACCGGGGCACTGCCTGTCAAGTCACGACGCTGCCGATACCGGCCTCGCAGCAAGCTCCCCTGGAAAAAGGCCCGGGGGTCGGCGGGGGGCGCAGGGCTGCGGGTGCGGAAAGGAGGAAGCAGAGACACGGAGCGGGCCGCCGGCAGGGGGAGGGGAAGCCCGGCCTGGATGCCCAGCCCCGCAGGAAATCCGCGCAGAGACGGGGCTTAGCACGGCCTGCGGCCGCCGCCCGCCCCAACGAGACCCCCAGCAGCAGCGGCGGGGAGGCCCTGAAGGCTGCCAGTACACCCCCTCCTCCTCCGTCCCTCAGCAGGCCACCGCCGGCTCGGGCCTCCCTACCTTAGCCACGTAGTCCTTCACCTCATCCAGGTCCCCGTTTTTGAGGGCCCACATGAACTCTTTGTCGGACATAGCGGCCGCCGGGCAGGGAAGACGCGGGCAAGGCGGCGAGGGGCCGGCAGCGCCTCCAGGCAGCAACGAGGGCGGCGGCGGGCGGGAGCCCCTCCCCCGGGCGGGGCCGGGCTGGGCTGGGCTGGGCCGGGGCCCGGTGGCGGTTGGGGCTGGTGGCGGTTAGAGCCCAGCAGCGGTTGGGCCAGCAGCAGCCGGAGGGAGAGAGGGAGCAGCGGTTTACTGGCGCGCGGCGCTTCCGCTTCCGGTTTGCCTCCGAGCCCACCGTCCCCTGCCCACCCCGCCGCGACACCCACGCGGGAGTGGGGAGGGCGCGGGGCGCATGCGCCGCACGCCGCCTCCCTCCGTAGCCCGTTCTGCGCAAGTGTCTAATTTTAGCACCCCGCCCCCTCCTCGGGCCCGGAGATACCGGGCAGGGGGGACGGGATGAGGGCGGAAGCGGCACTGCGCATGCGCACTACGTCCCCGAAGCCTCGCCCCGCCCTCGGCGGCCCAGTGGTTGCCATGGTGACGGAGGCTTGCGTCGAGCCCCAGCAGCCGCCCGCCCGCGGGCCTTGGGGCGGGAAATGGAGGTGCGGGCAGCGCTGCGCTTACCTCACCCAACGCCCGCGGCCCTGCAGAGGCCTGGGGCTTGTGTCCTGGGCTCCTCCAACCCTGCTGCCCGAGGAGCAGCGTGTCTGAGTGTCTGTGCTCTCTGAGGAGCCGGGTGTCTAAATATCTGTTCTGTAGCACCCCAGGCACTGAAACATGCTGTGAATAATTACCATAATACTTCCAAAACATGAGCGGTGAGACATAAAAGAAAGACTGTGATAATTAATTAATAGGCAGGCACTTGGTGGTTGCATCTGTGTTTTTTCTTTTCTTTTTTTTTTTTTTTTGAAACCACATGCTTTGCGTATGGAGCATGCGGCCTGTTACGTGAGTCACGGTTGACTGTTAACAGGCAGCCGCTCTTCCTAAGCCCCGCTGGCAAGCATCAGCCCAAACACCCTTGCAGCTAGAGCTCATGTACAAGTGTACCCAGCCAGGCAACAGTATGCAAAAGCACAACAGTGTTTGAAGTTAGCAATGGTGTCATTAACAGCAAAGAGGAGGCATTCCATGGCCAAAGAAAATTTGTGAGCTTGCTATACAGCTCATGATGTTTCTGTGTTTTCTTTATATTTCTGAACAATTAAATGTTAAATATGTGGAGATCTGCCCGAGGGTAGGAAGGCCCTGCAGAGGGACCTGGACAGGTTGGATCAATGGACAGAGAGGCCAATGGGATAAGGTTCAACATGGCTAAGTGCCAGGTCCTGCACTTTGTCCATGACAACCCCATTCAGCGCCACAGGTCTGGGACAGAATGACTGGAAAGTTGTGCAGAGGGACAGGATCTGGGGGTAGGTGATCCTCCCACTCTACTCAGCCCTGGTGAGGCCACACCTGGAATATTGTGTCCAGTTCTAGGCTCCCCAGTACAAGAGGGACATAGAACTACTGGAGCAAGTCCAGAGGAGGGCTGCTAAAATAATCAGAAGACTGGAGCACCTATCGTACAGGGACAGGCTGAGAGAACGGGGTGTGTTTAAGCCTGGAAAAGAGAAAACTGAGGGGAGATCTCATCAATGTGTATAAATATCAGAGGGGAGTGGGGAGATCTAATCAATGTGTATAAATATCAGAGGGGAGTGTGTCAAGAGGATGGAGCCAGTCTCTTTTCAGTTGTGCCCAGTGAGAGGACGAGATGCAATGGGCACAAACTGAAGCACAGGAAGTTCTGTCTGAATATGAGAGGGAATTTCTTTTCTGTGAGGGTGACAAAGCACTGGAATAGGTTGCCCAGAAAGGTTGTGGAAATATTCAAAACCTGCTTGGATGCCATCCTGTGCAATGTGCTCTAGGTGATCCTGCTCGACAGGAGGGTTGGTCCAAATGACCTTCAGAGGTCCCTTCCAACCTCAACTGTTCTGTGATTCTGTGTTGGTTGATACTTGCCTGAACATGAGCCGAAATTGTGCCCAGTTGGCCAAGAAGGCCAGATGATCTCGGAGGTCTTTTCTAGCCTTAATGATTCTATGATTCTATGATCTGCAGAGTTTGGACAGGGATTAAATGGTATTTAAATGAAATAGCTAGAATTTTATGTGCAAGGAAATAAAAATCTATACTCTTTCAAGTCAGAATCCTTATTGATTTCACATATAAATTGGGATGTTTTGAAATATATATGGTTTTGTTGATGTTCCTTCTCCTAATGCAATAAAAGAAAAACTCTGAGAAACTCAAATTGTCAAGTGCTGTTGTATTGTTTTGTAAATGCTCCCAGTATATGTGTAAAATTTTTCAATGCTTAATTTTCAGTTGACAAAAAATGGTAAGGAGGTTTGGAGTTTTTAAATAAGAAGTTAAATTTAATATCTTCCTTATTTAGGCAGGCTAAATAGTCCTGAGTTAATACATCTGGTGAAACATTATTAAAATTCTGGTTACTTACTTAAATATTTGAATATGCATCAAGGTGCCAAGCTGTGACCACATTTTTTCTTTTATTTGTTGCCAGACACTTCAGTTGCCATATTTGTACTACCTGAATCCAGTCTTTCAATTTTTATTCATCGATATGCCTGTGTTTTCCCTACTCCTACCTTATCACTGAAGCAGAAAATCTTTCACACTTTCCTCTTTCTCTACAGGCCCTGTTATGTAAAGTGCATGGTTTACTCAGACTTTTCTCCCCTTCTACCTGATACATGTCTTTACTAGAGGCATACTCACTGGTTAGCTTCAGGCCCAAATTCTGAATGTTTTTATCTGATTAGTGACTAATACCAGATTTTTCAGGCATGCATCCAGGAATAAAAACCCATACCTCATACCATTTTCTAGCTGTGCTGTCATATATACCTTAAAAGCTATATGTACTGCATTAGCCCTCGTTATTTTTCTTTTACTTCTTTTCCAAATTCAATTTCAACTCCTAGAAGCCTGTATGCATGTAAGAACTTTGTTTCTTAGACATATTAATCTTAAAAAAAAAAAAAAAAAAAAAAAAAAAAAAAGAGAGAGAGAGATAGATACATTCCATACACATTTAGCACAGGAATTTCTTAAACATAATTTTTTCTCCTGAAATCACTGCAAAATTGCATGTATTTGAAAATAAATGCAGCTAAACATAAAAAGTCTGGGAGACTTGGGTTTGATTGGAAATCTTAAAATTGGAATTGCTTAAACTAGGAGTTTTTACACTTCTCCCTGTTTACTATGTCATTGTAATCAGTAGTGGAATCACTTTTAGTTTGTAAAACGGATCTCCTCTTTGTACTGTCTTGAACCATACTAGGCAAAGCTCTAGGTGGGCTGTAAGTTCACCATCTGGAGAATTATTTCATTGTGAAGAGAGTCATAATTGTTAGCCTTAGAATTTATGTTGGCTTCTTGGATATAAGCCTTGACCTGGTGACATTTCCTTCTTCAAAAGAGTATTTTTAGTCTTACCAAAATAAGTGTCAATGCAACGTGCAAGTAATGTTCCTGAGGTTATACTATAAAGAGAACCACTAAACAAAACAGCATTTGTAATTAATAGAGATATAATCCCAATGTATTACAAGCAAGAACAAACATTTTTTCCAGTCAGCCACTTTGTATGTTCACAATGAATGCATGCTTCAACAGACTTAAAGCTGGTTATTTATTTTATATTCTGCATCCTACAGAAATCTCACGAAGAAGCATGAGGTGCATCATCCCGTCATTTGAATGGCTGGAGTAGATAGGAATTTATAATAAGTTAAGTTATAGGAAGACTGCTAGACCAGTGAACCAGAAACTATGCATTCTCTAGCTGAGTTACTCCTGTTGAGATGAGATTCATCTCTCTGCTTTCATTCACAAGTTAAGGCCTGTTTTGGAGGCCTACATAATTGCTCAAGTTTCTCATAGACTCATCTTGCTCTGCCGACCAGAGTGAATCTCACTTAATGAATATAAATACCTTTTTTTTTTTATGTATCTTCATATATTTTCACATATTATTTTGTATGTAAGTGTAGTTTTACATTTTTTTCTATTTCAGCAAATAAATGTAATTCAGTTAAAACATATTCAGTTACTTGATGGTACTATTATGTAATGCATGTGCTTGTATAAATCATAAATGCAATATGTAAATAGTCTAGAACAGAAGAGGAGACAGTGAATTTAGCTATTAAAATAAAATAAAAAAAAAAAAAAAAAAAGAACAACATAAAAACACAAACAGGAGACGTGCACAGATGATGGTCCCCTTGCAGGCTTTAAGTAAAACCCGTGTTTGATGACACCGTTGCTGTATTGCCTTTGAATAATGCCAAACAGTTCATACACAGCCATTGTTAGTTTAGCAACGATAGCTGAACAGTAGTATTAAATATCCTCATAAACAAATCATTCTGCTGAGGAGAAGTTAATAAATCTAACACAAAATAATAGAGTGAATAAAGTTACAGAATTGGCATTAGATATAGAAATGACAGGTGAAAATTGGATTTTTTTTTTTTCTTTTTCATATTAGTTTGCAATATTTATACTATTTGATGCAGTTGGTTTGCCATGGAGACCACCAGAGAAAAAAGTTCATATCTTCCCCTTGGCCCTTGAAACCAGCAATCATTTTACTTCATCTTACCCAAAAAATGTTTTGGGTTTTGGTCTACACACCTTAAACCTTTACATACAGGATATGAAAGGCAAGTATCTTCTCTCTTGAAGTTCTTTCTTTAGCTGCATAAATCTCTGGTGAAATAGTTGAGTATTTGCTGACACTACTGCAAATAAATTTATTCCTAACCTTTTCAAAATCTGTGTAAATATTTGAAATGTAAACAAAAGGCCAGGTTTTGCTTTGCCTATAGCAAAACCTGGTGAGGTGTCTGGAGGAAAAAGAGAGGAAAAGGAAGTAAGTTATTTTTTCCTTCTTGATGTCAAACAAAATTGCAGCCAGGGAAACCCAACAACTGTTGACTATATTTGTTGTGGTCCTTGAAATAGCACTAGAAGTAGACAAAGATATATAGCTCTAGCTCCTTGGCACTTGTTCTTCAATCCTAATGAGACTGGATCTTGGAAACTAATATAGTAACTTAGGTGCCAGCCTTTGGTAGTAACTAAGGGCAGCATTTGTGGAAATGAATCTTCCCATGGAGTAGAACTGCCATTTCCTTGGTCACTATTTAGTAAACAAGATCTAGCGCTCAATTTAGCAATTGCTAAACAAGTGGCTGTATCTGAAAACTGAGTGTATCGGTGTTGACAAATACTCTCAGGAAGATCAGCAGGTGAATAATAGTGTAGAGGTTTGCCCCATAAAGAGCCAGGCTGGGTTTACTTATTAACACAGCGTATAAATATCCTTCTGTCTGTAGGCTTTCTCTTTCCCAGATTCATTTGTAGATGACAATAGTTGTGTTTGTTGTTGTTGTTGTTGTTGTTTTGTTTTGTTTTTTAAATTTCTTTTTTTATTTCATATTTAAGTACTCTACCTTCTCTTTTATTTAAAAAGACCATTAGTGAAAGTCATTATTTCTGTCTCCATGGCTAAAAAGGCTTTTTTTTTTTTTTTTTTTTTTTGTAATTTTATTTCTCACTTTGGGAATTGTTCATAGAAAATGGAAATACAATAAATTATTTCTTCATAATCTCAGCTATATCTCTAAATTAAAATCAGAAAATTATAAAAACGGAATATTTCTTGTTGGAAGGAACCTGTGGAGGTTATCTGACATCATCCCTGCTTAAAGAAGGGCTAAGCTACATGAGGTTGCTCGAGGTATTCTCCAATCAAGTTGTGAACATATCGAAGTGTGGCAAAACCAATTTTCTTGGCAACTTATTCCAATGTTTGGTTCCTTTCACCAACCAACTCCTCCCCACCCAAAAAAAAAAAAAAAAAAAGTCAAAAATACAACAACAACAACAATCAACAACAAACAAACAAGAAAAACTTGTATCTAATCAGAATTTCTCTCTTTCAGCTTTATCTTTGTTATGTCTTATCCTATGTACCTTCAAGAAGGGTTTAGCTCTGGTTTCCCTTTACATTCTCATGAGGTAGTTGAAGACAACGTTGAGATCCCCTGCTGCAGCTTCACACCCAAATCTTGCCATCTCAGGGCTGAACAAGCCAATTTCTTCCAGTGTTTTGTTATTGTTGTATGCTTTGGTCGACTTACTGTCTTGGTTGTCCTCTGATGGATTCATTCCAGTATCAACACCTTTTTTTTTGTAATGGGGAGCCCAAAACTGGAAGTAGTACAGCTGCAGCCTTGCAAGTGATGACTAGAAGGGATCAATCACTCACTATTGATTCTTCCTTTGAGGGCTGAAATTGCCTTCCAGCAAATGGTTGCAATGAAGGGTTAAACACTGGAGAGCTCATACTGTCATGGGTCTCTGTTCTAAAGCAAGGGACTGTACCAGATAGCTGAGAATCGCAGTCAGGAGAACCTAGCCCAATGCTTTGCTGATTGTGCAAGAGTCTGAATAGGTTGCAGTTTGCTTTTTGACAACAGCATGGGCTGCGCAGTGCTGACAAAGGTGAAATCTTTTGCTAGTAAGCACGAGAGTTGGATGCATTAGAGACTGATGCTAACAAAGAGGAAACTTTAGGAACATCATTTTTTTTTTTTTTTTTTTTTTTTTTCTCACAGTACTCAAAGCAATAAATAACTGACTACTAAAACTGATACCAGTGTGATCTTCTACACTGAAAACAGATGATTTTTGAACTAGTCCAGCTGCATAGAGATAATTCTACATTGTAATACTGTAAGTAAAATTCTAGGATTTTAGGAAAAAAAAAATAAAAAATAATAAAAAAAAAATTGCTCAACTCCATATGGAAGAATTCCAGATAACAAAATTCTGCCTTTTGTAGAAAAGACAGCTATTGAAAATAAAAATTGAAAAATTCCGTCTACTCATGCATTGCCTTAATTCAGAGAAGGTGTCTGTGTGCAAGTTAGTATGAGAAGAGTGTAAGTTCATGTAATATATATTGGCTGAATGAGCAGCTGGAGCAATTGGCTAATACCAGGAGCAGAACAAACAAAGTGTTAAGAAGTTTTAGGGTAAACCAGAAAAAAAAAAAAAAAAAAAAGCATTTCCATTCAGATCAGTGCCTCAAGGTAGCATGTGGTTGTGTGCAGTCTTCCAGGTTTTATTCATAGAATAATCAATCATAGGTCTACTTGCAGTCTGAAAGTTGTACTTTTAGTAGAAAACAACTCTTTGAAAAAACTACAGAGATTCTACTGAATTCATCAATTTCTACAAACACAGCAGAGAAAGCTGCCTCTGGAGCAGCTGCTTCTTACATCTGAAATTTTCCACTCATTGACTATGGACTTTGGCGTGTGATGGGGCCTCCTTGCCCTTTCTAAGCTGAGAATTTCCTGGGATGCCTTTTTTTTTTTTTTTTTTTTTTTTTTTTTTCATGGTGGCAAGATCTTACAACCTGGGGGGGCATTGAGTGCTAGCTTACAAATCTTGTTCATTTTGGAACAGTCTCATCATTTTTTAGTGCTTTGAGCACTGTCTGAATCTCTCCACTTTTAACCCAAATGGAATTTATTGTCTGAACAGTCAAAAAGACTGATGAAACACATATACTAATGTTCTGTCCACTACCATAATAAAATTTGGGCCACTGGTTCCACATTGAGCCATACCATCGGTATGGTCCTGATTTTATGCAGATTCTTCGCTGCTATACTGGTTGTCCTGTGAGCATCAGAGGATAAACCAAAGATCTTCAATATAATAAGATCTTCAAAGCAAATACCTTCAATATAGCAAAACTCATTAAGCTGTGCTGATTTAAAAAGTGTAACACTTTGTGGAATATTTTGTATATTCTGATGTGTTTGATAAACTGAATCACTGTCTATAAATCAAAAGGCAAGGAAGATAGCTTCTTTTCTTTCTTGGGTATTGAATTTTTCACTGGTGACATTTATCTAACAAATGTTAACAATAACAGCCATTGTGCCACAGGGAGACACTGTTGTCTCAGCCATCATTTCCTATGCCTTCGTTTTCCTATCCATAGTCTAATGTATTTCTAGAATACATTACCCCTGAAAATCTTGGATGAAGGAGGCCTTATCGTTGAAAAGTATTATAAATATATGGCAGATTTTTCTTTTCTGACAATTGTATGACAAGATGATAGACAGGTGTGAGGAATCAATTATGATTGTTACTACTCAGCTCTGGAGAAGAATTAAAAAAAAAAAAATAGTTTGCTGAAAGGTGAATTTCTCCCCCAAAGTGAAACATATCATACTTTTGCAGACAGTTCATGCCAAATATGTGCTTTTCAGACACATACGTGTGACTTGGGTAGGTATTTAGTTTTTATCGACAACCTTCCCCTGAGTTTGAAGCAACAGTTTTTTGTTTTTTTTTTTTTCCTTTCATTTTTTATTTATGCTCTTTCTTTCCACATTTTTCCACTTTCTTTTCTCCATTTGCTATTTAATACATGAACTATCCCTTCATAATAACAGAGGCAGAACTATGAGAATTTTCTTACCATAATCTATTTATACAACAGTTTGGGTTCTCCATGCTTTGCAAAAGGCAATAGCTTCCTTGAGTTTAGTGTACATCTCTTGTTACATGGATTATGAAACATTCTGGTCTCAGTTTGATGAGAATCTCCAGTACAGTACAGTCTGATTCAGTGTTATGTTGCAATGCAGCCCCTTCCATGCTTCCTGGGTACAGTTTTGTTGTATTCTCCATGGTCTTGGCAGGGGGTGGGAGGAATTTTAAACGGTTTGAAATAATACCTCTCCCTTTAATTGCGCAGAAGGCCCTTGCAAAACTGTAACATGCATTATTCCAACATTGTGTGTGGGAATACTGCAGGAGCCTCACAATAGTCTCAAGAGGACAGCTAAGTATTGCTCAATGCACTTGGTCAGATTGCTTATGTCCTGTATAGGTTACTCTAGAAAGAGGACTGCTCACGTTTGTGATGATAGGCACCGTATACAACCATCCCTAGAGTTAAAACTGTAACTCTGCCATTACCCACACACTCTTTACTCAGATTTGTAACAGCACAAAAACATCTGCATTGGTTTCTCATTTGAAAAATGTGAACAATTCAGTCTTGCTGCATCCATGCACTGCTGTGGCTAAGCTTTGTTGCACTCATATTGGCTTTAAAAGCAAAGTCATTACTTCTGCATGGCACTGACTGTGTTTTAATGGAGCACAGGAACCAGCTCAGATGCCCCTGCACCATGCGATCCGGTGCCTCCTAGAGTGTCTGCATTGTCCTAGGTAATGTGTTTTTAATTAACCCTGCGTGTGCTGTTGAATATCTGTGTTTAATTTCTTAGCAGATTCATGAGATCCTAAAGTCTCAGATCACACAAGAAGGGGGAGCGAGATACCTATGCCCAGAATATTTCTGCAGCTCTGGTTATTTATAAAGGTTTATGCTCATGCACCATGAGTCTGTAAAGCCACTTGTTGTCCATGCTTCACTTCATTCCATCAATATGCCAAGGTGCTATGTCACTATTGTGAAGATACATAGCCTGTTTCTGCTCAGGAAAATGGAATAAAGAAGCAGCATGCCAATACAGCCTAACTGGATAAAATGACACATGCTGACCATATACTGACTGTATCTCATTCTATATCTACCCTTTCTTTTTGTTATGGTCTTTATTAACTTACAGAATCACTGATAGCAGCCTATTGAGTATTAACAGAATTTTCTCACAATTCATATTTTAAATGTAATTGCAGATTGTATTGTGTGCATGCTAATAATAAAGCTTGTGTTGTCCTATGCGCAGACCTGTAATATTTACTTCACTCTCCATTCACCAGGTGTTACTCTCCAATTTCTAACTGCTGTGCAATGTGAAATTCAGTGCAGGTGGCAATAAAAACAAGTGGCAAACTGCATTTTCCTGTGCCTTTGTATTTCCTTGTTTCTCTACATGGAAGCTGATGAATGATTGGCCCTTTCTGTTTCTTTGGAAGAACAAAAGAAACTGCAGGATACATGACCTATGCATCTAGTAAAAGACATAATATGCTATAGGCATCTAGTCTAAAACAGCAATGCTACATATATAAAATATATAGAGACAAAGGAACCAGAACAGATCTGTGCTATCTTTCAACCACCTTCTGTAGTCCCTATTCATGGTGGTAGCAGGTAGGTCATTCCTACTATAAATAGGAATAAAATAAATATAACAGCTGCAGAAACACCGTTTTTGGGTATACCTTTACAGGTTGCACTTGTACATAAATTTTTGTTTGTCAGCTCAGATACAAGTCCTGAAAAGAAGGATTCCCAGTTTTCCCTGCTTTGTCTGAGGCCAGTTCTGACACTGAAGCAACTGTACAAAAGATGCAGGTCTTATTCCTTTACAGCTGTTATAGGTGATGTACACTGTTGAAGGAAGAAAAGGTTTATCAGAAGCTACATATTAAATATTAGCAGACTGTATTAACTAGCGACATGTATTACGTGTATCTTCCTTTACTACTACTACTATTGTTATTACTATTATTATGTTTTATTTTCTATTGTATTGTTGCAAGTGAGTCTAAACTTACTGTATATCTTTTTGGCTAATACCAGTAAGGACTTATGTACATAACACAACTATCTTACAATCCAGTAGATGGCAAGTGCCTATAAAGATTTTGGCTAACCTGAATAAAATGATGTTTCTGGCCAAAGTGATGGCTTTGATAGAGCTATCAGGGAAAAACATCTGTAAGTATAGATTTACAGATCTATAAGGAATTAACAAAATAGGAGGTAGTCAGGTGCAAAGCTTAGTAAATGTTACCAAATATTCAGAAATTTATTCTGTTCAGCCTGAGTATGGTATCCAAAAAACATAGGTATCTGCAAGTAAGTAAGCTAACTAAAATCACTAGTTTTTGTTTGTTTTGGATAACTGATCCCACCTTAATGTAAGCATTTGTGGAATTATTTTAAATGTGACAAAGAAAATGAACTGTAAGGAAGCAAAAAAAGTTCCATCAAAGTTCTATATTCACACCCAGCTATGCCATCAAACAGGTTGATGAGCTTGATGATTTGGTGGCAAAATGTGGTCCTTTATGCACCCAATGAATTTAACTCACCTATTCCTGCAGAAGGAACAGATGTTCCTGAGGAGCTCACAAGTGGGTAATTCAGGGAAGTAGCTGCTGAACTCTTTTGAATATTTCAGTGGCATATCTTCAAAGACTGGGATGGTATTTCTCATTCAGACAAGAAAAAGAGAAGATGTGCTTTTCTACTTTCAAGTGTTTTTCTACTTCGTCCGTCTTCTCTTCCCTTCTGTAATGAAAGCAATACGGATAAACTGCTTCATATGGCAACTGAAGGTCCACTAAACAAGTACATTTTTGGTGATTTGAACACTTCCTGAATTAGGTGTTTGCTGTGACCAACTTCTATTTATATCATTGTCCATATTTAACTGTATACCTGTTTTCTAATAAAATTGGACTTCCTCACCATTTACCTACTACCAGCACAAGTCATCTGCCTGGATTATACCGGTTTTCAAAGTATGGTTTTGCTTTCTGACATGAAAAGTAGCAAATATTTCAATCTTCTTATGTAAGCATCACTCCGGTAACTCATTTATCTTGCTAACAGCCCTTACAGAAATCTCCCACCTCTGTGTGGCGATGAATTATATCATGCCTGACCTCTAGTGGTTACATTCGTGAATTGAGTCTTCTCCTGCCTACAGGAAGACTACATTCTTATCTTTGACAATCAGGAGGTGACCACAGATTTAACAGTACATCACGTTGAAGGGTTCAACACAAAGAAAAGTCAAATAGGATTCCAGGACCAGATCCAAATTAATATTGTAGCATGAAGGATGTATGTGGTTAAAGTCTTCAAAATCACAGCATGAGTTTAGGTATTTCTTCCACACCTCTGTGAGTTGAAGTAATATTTATCCATCTTTACAAAGTCCTTTGAGATCTAAGGATCAGTTTTTCATGAATTTAGATAGACTTGATCTACCAGTGATGAAGAGGTAGGGCACAAAAGAGATCCTATCACATAGAATCACAGAATACTTTGGGTTGGAAAGAACCTTAGAGATTGTATAATTCCAACCTCCCTGCCATGGGCAGGGACACCTTCCACTACTCAAAGGTTGCTCAAAGCCCTATCCTGACCTGGTGTAAAGCAGCAGTTACATCTTTTGGATATATGTAGAAATGTGTGTGTGCACAAGTGCTTTTGGTGCATTGCTCTGCACATATACATCATGTAGCAGTGTATATATACAAAGAGGATGTCTCTATTATAGTATCAAATGAAGACATATTTTTTGTTATTTATCCTACCTCTTTGCCGATAATTACGAAGCATGCCTGTATGCATACAAGTACTCATAGGTTATGTAAATATGTACATGTGTGCGCTGATTCCACATGCAGATTTCTGTATGCTGTAATACTATTTCTGTGAGTGCAAAATCAGTATGGTGTCCCAAAACCTGTTTTTCCTATGATCATTAATCATGTTCCTACTCTGTGCATTTAAACCTTCCATATCTATCTGCTTACATAAGAATTGCTGTAACAAGCAGGTATTCATGCTGCTCTTCCAGTGACTTCTGTCTCAGCAGATCAGCCCCATCAAATTCCAAGATGCTTCTACAGTTTTCCATTCACAATCCTTTTGGCTACATTTACTTTACTAATAGAAAAAATAATCTTACTACTAAATGTGCATCTACTTCTAAAAAGTTAACTTTTTTTATAGCTTTTACTTCATAAGAATGAACATGGCTTTAGAATGTTTAATGTCAGTACATATAGATATTACTCTTGATTGTGACTTTAACATAGGCAGTTCTGCTTCAAAAATTCAAAAGTTCCAGATTTCCTTAGCCTGATATAGAATCATAGAATCATAGAATATCCTGAGCTGGAAGGGACCCACAAGGATATTAATGTTTCCTGTCTGCATTACAGATACTGAAATTGGTAGGAGATGTCTTCCTGTATCTGAGAAAATGTTTCTGATTAGAAGACCCATTGGAGTGGATAATGATGTAAAATCTCATTGCGCCTATGTCTGAACACCTGAGAGAGAAGTAAAGTTTTCTATGCAAGTTACAAGAGCAAAGAAATAAAAAAAAAAAAAAGTGTGGAAATGTACTTTCAGTAACAGTAAATAGTCTGTCACTGTGGCACCTAACTAGTGCTTTAATAGATTCAGTTTTAAATGGAATTTGCTGCTGTTCCAACTTGTTGTGAACCAGCTATGGTATCAGAAATATTAACTTAGTAAAATGCAGCTTTAGAGCAGAACTGAACTTCCTGTACAATATTCCACAGTACTATCAGCAAGTAAATGCTCCATTTGTTTATGTTAAGGGGAATTTTGCTCTGCGATCATCTGACATAAAAATAAGAGTACTAACTCATATTTCGAAACAGTATTATAGTATATCAGGAGAAGAGTATCTGAGTTAAAACTCTGTTTAATACACAGTACTAATGGATCTGTCATTGGATTGGAAAAAAGAAACATCAGTAATCCATTGGCAGTTTTGACATTATCTACTTGTATAACCTTGGGCTAGTAATTTTAAACATATTCTATCAAGACTTTCTGAGTCAGGAGATCCTGTAACTCACATATATAGTAGTATGTGTGGAGTACTTTTGACCATGATAAGTAGGCTTTACCTGCTCAGGATGAGTAGGATGAAAGTAGATTACTATTGCAAGGTCAGGCACTTCTAAATTAGGATGCATCAGACTGATTATTGTCAACTTTACCATTATTAACCAGTGGCTAAAATTCAGTAAACTTAAGAATTGGGCTGATGGACAGGCAACTGTAACTAAAATGACTGTTCACAGCTGCTCTGAGGAAAAAAAAATAAAAATAAAAAATCAGATACAGGAAAAGTCCAGCTTTAGGCTTGCTAGCAGATAGATATCCAATGAGTTGTGTTTGATGGTAGCATAGATCTATTTTCTAAGAATCTTAGAAATGGATTTAATCTGTACTGATATTTTGAAATGATTGTTTATTTTACAAGTGAACCTGAAATTAAATGTATAATTCCCTAACTTTGATTAATTGTGTACCCAAAAAGATACAGGACACTTTATTTGGAAGTCATATGCTTTTCTCTGCAGTCCTTAATGGAGCAAATTCAAGGGAACATAAAGAGTTAATTTATTGATGTCAGCACAGCACCTATAATGAGCTGCAGGGGTATCTTGCCAGTAAACTGCTAGTACATAGTTCAAATAGATAGATTCAACATTGTCTTCCTGTCAGAGTGGAAGGAGGTGATGGTCAGCTCATACTACCCCATTTGATGCAATTTAAAGCATTAATTTTAGAGAATCTATCACTCACTATGGGAGAAAGTATAGAGATATATTTGGGGAATGACAGAGTGATTTTGTATTTTTTAAAATGAGATGGTTTTAGACTGAGTTTCAGCTGCTGTTTATTCCCTTTAGAAGGCGTTCTGCACCAGAGTGGGTGGGGGGTGAGAAGAGAGAAGGGCAGTGTGAATTTCTCTGTCTGGAGCTCAATTGGAAAGGCCAGACAATAAGTGGCTTAATAAAATAATTGCTTCAATAAGACAGAATAAGAAGAGGAATGTAGAGAGTGAATAAATCTTATGTTCTTTTAGATGCTGGACACTCCAGGTTTGTGCGGCATCAGACAGAGCCCTGATGGATTTTTCTGCATTGTGCTGCACGTAGCAGAGCAGATCTTGTCCGTGGAGAGAAGCTCTCCCTTTGGGCCGTTCAAGGCAATATATAATTTCATTATAAGGAAACAACAACAAAAAGAAAGTTCTCATGGGAACTTCTTCCTGCACTTTTTGATAGCTGCAAGGCCACACAGGTGATGAAATCACTGAGTGGGAGCTGCCTGCAGGATCCTCCTGTACAGACGGCTGGCTGAGTCTTTCCTGCAGACAAGGACTTTGTGCAACACAACACATATCTGAAAGTCATGCTGTACAGAGGAGGAAAAAAAATTGTCCATACTTGTTCTAATTTGTATCCTTGTGAATGACACCACAGACAAATTAGCATGACTGTTTTTTTTAAAGAGTTTTGCTTGGAGTGAGAAACCAAACCCAAAGGATTCTCGTGTCTTTCAGTTTTTCTCCTGGCCTTCCAGTAAGCATTTTTTTTTTTAGTTAATTCACATATAAATGCACATTTTCTCCCATTGTTTTTGATTGATTAATATTTACCATGTAAACGGTGTCTAAAACATTTTCCTGAATGAAAATTGCCCAAACCTGTCAGATGCTGGAGAATGTGCCAGGATCTATAGAAATAGTGCATTTGCATTAAGCCATTTAGATCTGACAAGTTGTAGGATTTTCATGCAGTGTTTTGTATACAGCTTTAATATTTGTTATTTCCAGATAAGAAGCTAGGACTTCTCTCCATGCATTACAAAAAATCTCTAACAAACTTTTGAAAAGACGGAACATTTAAAATTTTCTGTGCAGTATACCGATGTTGAAGGAATTAATTTTCCTGAAAAGTTAAGTGAAAATGTAACATGTGACATTTTAAAAGTCATTAATATCATGCTGATCAAATAAACTCCCTGCAAATTTAGTGGTCAAGAATCCCCAGCCTGCTAGAGGATGCAATATCCCTCCCTCGGTTTCCACAGTTTGAAGGGAACATTTCATTCGTACTATAGGAACGGAAGATCAGATAGCTACCAGTGACAAAGTATATAATGAAATCTACAATAATGGGAAGATTGTTGTTAAAAGGCAGACTTCTACTCCAGAAAAATATGAATTTGCTGACAGGTTCAAAGACGGCTGGTCACATAAAGGGACCAAATTCACTAAAACCAGTTAGGGAAGGTGAAAATAGCACCTTCTGTTGTTACCGGCAAGTTTCTTGCATTGCAAAGGATTCACAGTCAAGGAGAGCATGAAGGGTTATTGATACCACCATTTATTTTGTCCTGAGAGCACACCTGCACTTCTGTCAAGTCTGGTCTCAGAACCTGCATCTTCGTTCACCTGTCTCCTCCTTCACACCTCCCCACAGCATGGGCTTACTCCTCCTATATTTGCAGGGCTTATATTGCATCAACCCCATTTCCATTTCAAGGGTGACTGTGGAGGAGAGGCCTATGAGGTCACGGGCTGAGGTCATAAAATGAAGGAGCCAGTTATCAGCAAGACCTAAGACGAAACATTGCCCTGTAAGTGCCGCAGCCTGAAACTCCAGGTGTCTGCTGTGGCTTTTCCCAGCACCAGAAGTGCCTTCCATCAGGTGAGAAGCTGAAGTGCTTCCTCCTGCACAGCAGAAAAAAAAGGAATCTGGGAGGTTTGCATAGGCTCATCAGAAGAATGGCTGAACCTAGTTTCTAGCATAAATTTGTTTAACAAAAACATTTATATATTATACCATACTGGGATCTTATTGTTGACGTCCACAGAATCTGAAAGGATTCATATGTGGTTTCTGGGCTGTGGCTGGAACCATCTCTCATCTTTATGTGTCTTCATTCTCTTTTTTTTTTTTTTTTTTTTTTTTTTTAACCTGCAAAATTCCCTCAGAGGTTATAGCTCTGTGATGTTAGAGCTGGCAAACTTCAATATGGAAAACAAAGCTTATAAATAAGTAGAGCTGTGAAGAGATTAAAAATATATATAATGCTGTTTTGCGTTTTTTTTTTTTTGTTTTTTTTTTTTTTTAATCTAATACAGTGTTTTATCTACTGACTAGTTTTCTTTGATCTATATTTATTATCTGTCACTTGCCTTAAAATGAGAAATGTAACTACTTTGATAAATGGATTTGAAGGGTTATTTAGTTCTATGGTAGCTTCTCTAAGTTACCATTACAAGCTTTGCTTAAATGTTATTTGATAACTTTCTGAAGGAATACTTCTTGGTGAGCTAAATTCAATGCTATGGGTTCATAATAACTTTCTCATTCTCACTGTATGGATAGATGGGAAAGGACCTGTGCAAGACAGGAACTGCTGCAGTTTCCTCTGTGCAGATAATCATTTTCTCTGTGCAGATAATCATTCTTGTACTCTCTTTACTGGCAAGTGGAGGTCACGCATTTAAAGGTCCTGCTTCATAATTTTAAAAAAAAACACCCTGATTCATTTTTGTCTCAAATTTGAAGTGAACCATGACATATAGTTTTATCTTGAACTAAATTTCCTAGACCAAAACCAACCAAACAGAAAGCAATAACAACAAAGTTACATGTTTGTAGATTTGCTTCCTAAATGATAGATAATATGTCAGGGTTTGAAAATGTAGTAATTCTTTTTACATTGATGACCCATGGATCATCAGTGTAAAATATACTGGATCATACGTCAAAAGTACAGTTTGTTGCATCTGATAATACAGAGTGAATCAGTGAAGGTTTTTCAACCTCCATATTTATATTTGTTAGAGGAACAGCTACCACAGTGGGCTCACACTACAGATGACGTGGTCTCACAAGGCCAGTCCTAAACTGCACAAGGGCAAGCCAGCTAAAATGATCTCTCCATGGGATTTTTCTCAGTGTATCTGGTGAGGACTTCCCATTGACTCCAGCAGCATGCTGTATGACCAGAACTGAAGGCCATGTATCAAAGGTTGTCTTTCCTTTGATGTAGGATCAGTCATCACAAGAAGACTCCACACACAGGTTATGACCCTAGTTACATCTACTTACATATCTAGATGTTTGTGCCTGTCAGCTTATTTGTAGCTGAGCACTCTTGCTCTCTAAATGCTGTTACACTCTTTTTCAGCCTACTCCCTATAGAAGATACAATGCCGAGAAAAGCAAGATACTTATCTGAGGAAACAGGCAAAAAAATAAAAAAATCTATTGGGCACTTTCTGTATTTTTGTTTCAGCAAAAGATACATTGTGTTCCTACTGCTAAGAAAGGACTATTTTATTTTTATTTTTTTACTATAGGAGATGATGTTATCTAACTTTGACCTACAATTTATCTTACGCTTAAAATTAAAATTTATATGTATATTGCAGCTTTTATCAGCACAACTGTGGTTTCTCAGATCTTTATCTCTTTCTCCATTTTCACCAACATTCCTTGTACAATCACTGGCTGAAATATCTGTATTAATCACAGCTAGATGTGTAGATTTATAGTGCATCAACTGTACACTGTTTTATGGTACCTGCTTTATGTTTGAATCATCCATCTCAAGGCAAAGGACTAAAGCAGGACAAAATAAAAATAAAAGTACCATTATAAGCACTCTGTAACTTACACCATCTCTTTTTAAAAAATGCTGAAGGAGATAGGCAAGGATATGGCAATGAAATATAAGTTCATTATTTAACATAATACAGTGAAATGGAGCAAAAAAACACCACCAACAACAAAAACAAAAACTGACTTGTGTGGGTGTATTCATGCATAATAGGCAGGAGAATAAGTCAAACTTCTAACCTGAAAACAATAAGCCATTTTTTCTGGAATGGTAAAATAAATAAATTATCAAATTTTGGACCCAAGGTTTTTGAGTGAATGTAGTGTAGATATTTAATACCTATATATTTACTGCTTCTCTACACTTTCTTCCCAGCAGTGAGGGTATTTTCTCTAGTCCTTTGTTTTGCTTACCTACAATACTTTTTGAAGGCTACTTTAGTGTAACAGTGCTAGTATTATTATGCAAGGAGAAAGGACTGCACTCTAGTGGACTGATAAATTACTGCAGCCTAAAGGGCAGCAATAACGGGGGCTTTCTCAGATGCTGTGGCTGGTCTTTGCTATCTGTCAACAATATCAGCCTTTAGAAAGTAGTTCAAACTAGATAGAAAATATGTTAATGTGCCACTTCGGTAGGGGAAATAAGTGCATTTTTAACCATATATTATTTCTTCTGTTATTATAGGATCCTTCTTCAGCCTTGCTTAACTACAGGCAAACAAGTAGAAATTTTCAGTTTGAAAGGTAAAGGTAAAGAAATAAGATGAATAAAGAAGAAAGTAATTAAAAATAAGATGAAAATGTAACACAATTCTTTTGTTGCTCTTATGTTGCTAATTGTCATACAAAGCCCTTTTTGCTAAGAACAGTGAATGTGATGCAGCTCGAAAAGAACAAATTTGATGACAGGGAGTCATAGGTTTCCATTGTATTTGTCTAAAAGAGTAGCAATTTAGACCCAAGTGAATAATTCACAGAAAACAATTTATCTGATGCATTTGGCATCAGGAAATATCCAGGAGCAAATTGTAGCCTCCTTATAAGTACTAATTTTTTCTGTTTAATGAGTACATTTTTTAATTTTTCTCTCTCAATCTGGTGATTGACAAAAATGCTTTAAATACAGACTAGGTTGTAATTGGTCATACAAGTCAGACAGCTTCTTTGTTTTCTGACACTTAGGGATGTTCTTTTTCCTCCATTGTGTCATTATAAATGTGGTGGGGACAGAAAGTGGTTCCAGAGCTTTGGGTTTTCTTTCCCTACAATTCCTCCTCCATCCCCTTCCTTTTAAAACTAAGACTAAATGTGATGATTGGTGTATACACAAAAAATTTGGAAATAGTAAGGGTAATTATGTGTGTAGGAAAATTACTGGAGAGATAAGTGAGGAAATTGTTGAGAGAAGGCTGATTTGAATTTCCAGGTAACCTGTCCGTCTGCCCAATAATTTTATTTAATTGTCCTGCTTTGAAGATATCTGTCTGTCAGTCTCTCAATCTCTTTTTAAATTATCAATGCCAGTAAACTGTCTGCCTAAAGTTCTTCTGTAAGACATAAATGAGAAGAGGCACAAACATTACTAAAGAAAATTTAATTGAAAACATGAATATCAGTGGATATGTTTCTTTTGTTCATTTGTTCAGTTCTTATGGCAATATTAAAGGGCTGCATACAAGTGGCAGCTAAGGAAGACATGGAAAGATGTTTATTACAAGGGTTTTAAAGGTTGTTTTTTTTTTGTTTTTGTTTTTGTTTTTTTATGTAAACAAGATTTCCATCATAGCATGAGTAAGTTTCTGCTATAGTTTTCTGTGTCAGCTAATCTTTGGAGACAGAATGACGAAGCTTTTCTACAAAAGGAAGAAATCACCAGCTAGGGAAACAAGAAAAGGAGCAGAAGGAAAGTAAAGCAAGAAGATTATTATGCCAGATGTTCACTTGATGCTGCTAATTGATTATATAGAGGCATTCTAATGCAATGTATTAACTTGTCCAGCTGGGTATGTGCCTGCCTAATATGACAGTGCTACCATTAACAGGAAGGAGTTCCTCAGCTTGAGAGTTCAGACAAGTATTCAGAAATCTAGGGCTCAGTCCCCAGTTCAGTCTGAGTTTCCCAGTACAAAAAAAGACAGGGATCTCCTAGAAAGAGTCCAGCGGAGGGCCCCAAAGATGATACAGGGCCTGGAGTATCTTCCCTATGAGGAAAGGCTGAGAGACCTGGGTCTGTTCAGCCTGGAGAAGAGAAGACTGAGAGGGGATCTCATCAATGTGTATAAATACCTGAGGTGTGGGAGACAGAAGGATGTATACAACCTCTTTTCAGTGATTTGTGGGGATAGGACAAGGGGCAATGGCCGCAAGATAGAGAACAGCAAGTTCCACACCGACATGCGAAAGAACTTCACAATGAGGGTGACGCAGCACTGGAACAGGCTGCCCAGGGAGGTTGTGGAGTCTCATTCTCTGGAGATATTCAAGGCCCATCTGGGCAGCCTGCTCTGAGGAACCTGCTTTGGCAGGGGGGTTGGACCCGATGATCTTTTGAGGTCCCTTCCAACCACTACAAATCTGTGGTTCTGTGATTCTGTGATTCCTGTACTCTTTTAGACAAGTCTTTTATCATCCGATGTTAGTCTTCTCCGTGTATAAAATGTGCGTCTATCTCCCCTCCCCCCTTCCCCCCCCCCTCCCTTTTTTTTTACTCATTGTGCCTGTAATGTCTACAGTCCTCACGGGTAAAAACTATTTCTAGCACAAGCTGGTCCTTTTTAACAGGAGAATTGTGGGTAATGTTAATTATTTCATTCAAAACCTTTCTGGCAACATTGCTAGCTTAAAAGTACTCTTACCCACCTTCAATTCAGGAAGGACATAGACTGCTCCACCCTACTGCCTCTGGTTTCTCACTGTACTACACTGTACTGGTTTCTCACCTAGTACTACATGGGACCATGTGTATCTCCTATCCTCAAGCCAAACCTAGCCTTCACTTCCCAGAACACATTGAGTTTCTCAGCAAACAGCAGTCCTGGCTTGCATTGTCCTTCTGGGGCAATAGCAATAACTCATACAGTGATTGAGCTCTCTCCTAAAAGACATATAACATTTACTTAGAATAAAATGTTTTCAGGAGAACTGTGTATCAACACCACTAAACCCAAAATGTGAGTTTACTTGTTCTTTTTCCCAAGCTTTAGCACTTCCCAGATCTAAAAGGACCAAATGTCATTAGGCTCCCTCCACAGACTCTGTTTGTCGTCTTGTTGACAATTCTAGTAATCAACCTTCCTTCCCTTCTTCAGAAGTGCTTTAAACCACGTTACAGTTCTTCTGATGTCCAGCTTACCGGCTTTGTCAGGACTGATTGCTATCTGTTGACATTAAGATGCTTGAAGCTAACAGTCTGCCTGCGATGTTCTCACTGGAGAGTGTGCTTTATATCTCCAGTCTCCTCTTGATATGAGGAGTAGCTTTTCTGACTTCATTCCCACTCCAGATTAGTTTTTAATCAGTAAGTTCCTGTAAGGTGCAATGAAACCTCACTATAAGAATACAATGACTAACTACCTGGACATTTGCATACCATCACCTGCAGTATTTGTGCTCTGACTGCATATAAGTAGTCTTATAGACTACTAGAAGTTCAGTATATGAGAACATAAGGATGTGAGAAATATCCTGCTCAGTCAGGCTGATGGTCCATCAAACCCAGAGCTGTGTCAGACAGTATCAATAGCAGACGTCTAGAGAGTGACGCTTTCTTTAGCACGTTCCCCTTATACTCCACATATCTAGGATCATTGTACATGTTATAAGTATGTGTTCCTGGGTCCGTTGCCCATAAGCTTGTCTAGTCATTTTTGAACCTGCTCATATACTATTTGTATCCTCAAATTACTTTGATGATAAATTGCAGAGGTTCATTATCCTCATTGTTAAGGAGAGTTGCTTTTTATTCATTTTATCATTTTTAAATCTATTTTAAATCAATTTCCTAATAGTTTCAACAGCTGTCTTCTAGCTTTTTTACGGGGGGTGTGATGAATAACAGTTCTTCATTCATTTTATCATAGAATCATAGAATATCCCAAGTTGGAAGGGACCCATAAGGATCATCAAGTCCAACTCCTGGCACCACACAGGTCTACCAAAAAGTTTAGACCATGGGACTAAGTGCACAGTCTAATCTCTTAAATTCAGACAGGTGCAGTGACTACTTCACTGGGGAACCTGTTCCAGTGTGCAACCACCCTCTTGGTGAAGAATCTCCTCCTGATATCTAGTCTAAACTTCCCCTTATCCACTGCTTAGATTATTTGTATATTTTTATCTTATCTTCCATCATCCTTTTATTTTATTTTTATTTTTTTGCCAAACTTAAGAGTTCCAACTATTTTAGTGTCTTCTCATAGAGTAGCTGCTCCATCACCATTATCATCTTATCTTACCTCCTCTGTACCTTCCATAGCTCATCTAAGCCTTCTTGAGTTGTACAGACCACAACTTCTTGAAGGTCTCAAAAAGGTGTTTTTAAGATCTCTTCAGTGAACTGAATATAGCAGTTCTGAATCTTGTAGCCTGTAACCCCTGTTCATTTTATTCTTTCCTTAGGTTTATTGCCTTACATTTGTTGAAAAATATGTTTCTGCACTGAAAGCATGTAGTCACTCTATTTTGTGAGGTTCTTTTGAAGTTCTGCACTATCAGCATGCTATTATATATTATTATAAAATCTTCCACACCAATATAGAGCACTCTATTGGAAAAACAGTATGTTCCCAGGGTGCACTTTCTTACTGGCCAAGAGCAGATGGGCAAAAGGCACATATGCTATGTTTATTCAAGACCATACTTTGGTGCAGTGCTTCAAAAATACGTCTTCAGCAACTTCATTTAACACAGCTGCTAGAAAATTCAGCACAAAAGCAATTATACTTATCCTCACTTCTTTCCATGCATCCAGAGAAAGTCAAATTATGGCTATGTAATCTCATACAAACTCTCCTGATATATGATATCCTGTAAAATAAATATAACACCTTTAAGAACAATGTCCGGGGTTGTACTGTTGGTTCTGTTATTCTCTGGAGCCTAATTTTTGCCTTCAGTGTTACTTTGTACAGAACTTCAGTTTTTACAGCTGCCTTCCTCTTTAATACAAGCAAAGTACAGTTTCATAGGTGTCAAGACTAACAGGGTCCTAACAACTATTTTAGCTTCATTGAAGGTTTCCATGAGTGCATACATTTCAGTTCTTGTAACAGGTAGGCTGAATTCATCATTCTGTCTTGTAATTCTTCCAACACACATCAGGTTACGCAGAGAGAACACATTTTGATGTAAACTGTTAACTCTCACAGAGGGCTTTACAAAGAAGTAAGGGAAGCATGCCTGTGCATCATGGGGAAAATTTTTGCTGTGTCCCAAAATGTTACCTGTTGTGGTAAATCTTTAAAATGTCCGTATGTCTCACATAGCAGCTGTAAGTTATGTTCTTTTATGCCTTTATGAACATGTAGTTTATTGTCTAATATATATATATTAACAGCAAAACCCACAGCTTTTACACCACAATGGAATTTAATGTGCTAACTTAATTAATGCATTTCCAGTGACATCTTTTCTTTGATGAGCCTGCAGCAGATTAGTAGTCCAAAATGTCTTTTGTTCAGAATGACATGCTTTCTAATTTATTACAACATGTTATCATCATACACTTTAAAATTAAAATGTGGAGCTTTTCAAAGCTTCAGATGCCATTTACATGCCTAATTTTTACGGAATGTAAATGTGAGTGAAATATGCAGTTGTCATTCAAACCTTTGAATAACTTTTATTCTTTGCCCTCAAAAACTGTTTGGCTAACTAACCTATTTTTAAAAAGACATCCTGGGAACCACTACTAAATTCCTGTGTAAATGGTTACCCCATGGGTGGCCTGAGCAGGAATGCTCAGAAGGATTTTTATGCTTCCACAAACTACACTAGACCAACAACCATGGCTTAAAATACAGGTCCTGAATGCTCTGGAAGGCACTTTGCAACTGCAGTAGTGAGTTAGACTTACAAGTTTACTGCCAGCAAAGACAATGAAATGGGTCTTGAGAGTGCCTTTGGGTGTTCTGAAAAGAAAGTAATAAGCATACCTCTTGGAGCTGATTCCTGCCCATTTGTTATTTCTTTGTCATAAACATTTGTCAGTGAAGACTGATTTTCAAAAGAACCACGTTTGGGAGTCTGGAAGTAAAGAGCTATAATATGAAACATCTTTAAATGTAAATCAGTTTTGTGGCCTAATCAACTGAACAGTGTCCCTTTAGCTTCAGCATCAGAAATGCTGCCATGTATTAATCTGCAGAATGTTCATTTCTTTTTCTTCTTCCTTGGGGACAATATGTACTGAGCACTATTTCTACAGCAGGAAAGATAGATGCATAGAAATAATTGTGCACATGGTGGTAATTTCTAATAAAAAGGTAATGAAAAAGGGCAGCCAGAAACTTATTTTAACTCTTTATCCTTGTAGCTGCAAGAAAAAGACATAAATACAGTAATGCAAGATGATGTGTCTATTTTGTTAAACACAATTTTTCATTGTGTTTAGAAGCAAACAGTAATAATAGTTATAGTAAAGGAAAAATGGGACAAAGTAAAGAATAAGTTTAACATTCATGCTAAATGAAGATTTAGCAACGACGTAGGGAACGCTGTTTGGTGGATTTAATTTGGGGACAAATATTAACTCAGCTTCTAAATGTCAAGGCCCCTGAAAAGTTTTAGGTACTGTACTCTAATTTTGGTGTATGAAAACCTCTCTGAATTTGGTCTCCAGTGTCTTAGTCTAATTTCTGTTGGATGAATAAAAGCTCTTCTATCTTCTTAGGAATTATTATTCTCTCTGATATATTTGAACAGAACAAAAACATGGTTACAAGCCACAAACCCATTATATGTTTGGTTACATAGAAAAGGTGAGTTTAACTGAAGGCTAAAAATAAGTATGTGATTAGGATAACCAATGTCTGTACTAGAGTAAGGCTGTAAGAAATTCTACTGAGGAAGCCTGTCAACATTTCTCACTTAGAAGCACAAGTGAAATGAGGGATAACAGAACCTAAGAGGCACATAACTATCCTCCCAGGTTGGAGCTGGTCCACGTACCTACAACAAGCAGCTTTGTCATCCTCTTTAAATTGCAGCAGCCATCTCAAGCCACCCTGTGACAGCAGATATTTCCCCTTATAACAGTTCATGTTCCTCCTTCTCCCCACTCACATATGTACTTATGTCTCCGTTCTGAGGTCTTCTTTAAACCTTTACACCCAGTCTGTGACTCCATTTCCAGCCCTGATTAGCTAAATGCAAGAGTCATTGTGGTTTATTTCTTTGCATCTTAAAGTGCAACAAAATAAACCCTATTCATGTCCAGTCTAAAATCCTCCTGTGTAATTCACTCAACCCACAGTAAAGATTTCCAACTATTCCCTATTGTTCATATTTGTCTGGAATACCATCTGTCTACTCAGATTCATGAACCTTCTCAATCTTTAGCAGGTTCTAAAAGTGTAAAGTCTCATTTAAAACAAGTGTTAGGGAAACATCTATATTACATTCCCATCATATTAAAAAACCATGGTTGAAAAGTGCAGGAGATACAGTGATTCACTGTGCCATACTGCCTATAAACACTATTTTGTATTAATTTCTCCCTGTCTCCTTCTTAATCTAATAAATTGCTTTATATATATTTTTTCCTCTAATCAGTAAGGTACACACCGGAAATCACTGAGGGAACTAAATTGGCATATGGTAATCTCTAGGCTCTGACCAAAACCTTTCCCAGTGGCAAAGACATCTCCTTGCCTCTGACAGTTTATTGACATTACCTAATCGTTGTGTCTACCAAAGAGCCTTAAGCTTCTGTTTCAGTTCTACTGAAATAAATAGTTTCATAGTGACTTCATTATGAAGTTTGTGAGACAGAATTTAGAACAGCTGCAAATGGAGATGTAGATGATGAAAAAATGAAAGCAGCCAGGGAGGTGCTGATATTTGGGAGAGGCAATCTCCCTTGACTAGTCTCTCAAACATCTCCTAAAGATTAAAGATGGGCCCAAGCATTGGACAGTAGCTGAATACCTCTGATGCTTTGATGTCTGTGGCAGGGAAAGGAAAGTAAAGGAAGTTCCTAGGAGCCTCTTTCAAAGCCTTGTGTGAGTCTTTATTAATCAGAATGGGCTTTGCCTGAGGTCTGGCACACAGGTTTGTATTGTTCCTAGAATCCACCGTGCAACCAGAACTACATTGGGCTGGAGGAACTGCATCTGGAAATTTATTAATTTTTCTATTTCAAATACATAACTTTATTTTAGTATTAATTTCTGTGCATTTCCTCAAAAAAAAAAAAATTAAGGAAAATGAAAGAAAGAAAAAAAATCTTTAATACTTACTGATCCACTATAAGACTTTAAAAGCTGTTATTTACAGTTGTGAATGCTGTTCTGACTTCTGTGATATTTTTCCCATGAAACACTAAGATTAAGATAAAATCTAAAACTTGGAATTAACCTTCTCATTGGAAATATTAGAGCTCATTACAAGTCATCAAGAGAAGTTGTACACTGCATTCTGTAGGTCATTTGTAGCAATTTGGCCCATAATGTTAATTTTATTACTCTTCCTCCCCTTTCCTATTGCTGAATCCCAAAGGGAAAACAAATATTTCACAGGGAAAGAAGAGGATTTTTGAGCGCTTCATAAGTTCACCCCTATATCACCATGGAGAAAATTTAAATAGAGAAAGAGTTAATCAAAATTCATGTGCATGTTAGTTACACTGAAGCCTTCAAAACAGAACTTGAATACAACTGCACTGGTGCATAGTATTATTGCTACTCTGTTATATACATAGCAGTAAGTGTCTTTAGGCATGCATATATGAGCTAAGTATCTAGGCTCACATTATCAAGAAAAATCTAGAGAGTGATGCAGTTGCCACAATTTTAGAATTTAGTACCATTTTAAGTAACATAGAGTGTACCACCTGGCCTGCTACTGCTGAACAAGAATGATGCATGCCTCTTGTGGAGCCCCACGTCCTCTAGCTGCAATAGAGGGCCAGGGATACCTTAGGGTATGTCAGATGACATCAGATAGTTAAGCAACTGAAATGAGATGGAGGTGCAAAGATTAGACTTTTAGAGGATCAGAAAGACTGATCTTTATGATCTTCTGCTACTACATTAGCACCAATGTTGGGAACCTGGAAGGCCACGTACTGATGAAGCGACTATACCCTTCCTAAGCAGCATAATAACGTTCAGAAACAAATAAACATCTATTAGAAAACATAGCATCATATGAAAAAAGCAGTCTTTTATGTGTCCTTTCATTGCACTCTTTTGCTGTTTTTCATACTTAAGATTTTATTTCAGATAACTCTGGATTCATTTCTACCTACCCCTCACCCAGAAACCAGGACCTAGACTTAAAGTGCCATTTTGGCAATTTCAGACCTGTCATTAATTTGGTATGGAACTGTAAACTACCTGTAGCTGGAAATGACCATTTTCATGAAGCTGTGGTGGTGGTGGATTGGTGACAGGAAAATAGTAAAAAAAGTAAAATAGTAAAAATGTGGGACACCTATGTTCTGTTCTTGATGGTGCCTTAGTGGATACAAATCTATACAAACCGTCACAATGTCAATAACCAGGAGACTACTGAATATATTTGGAACCTATTTATCTCAATCATTCTTAATGTTGTTTTCCTATGTAGAAAGCACATAAGTTTTACCAAAGTAGGGAATGACAATGTATGCAGCAGTCTCAACACAATGAAAAAAAACCTAGATATGGATAGGATATCCTATATCTTGCCCTGTTGTTTAAGGCAGTATCTTGTATCATGGGCTCCTCTGTGTGGTCTCTGGTGAATTCTGAAACCAGCACCTGCAATTCTAAACCAAGTACTTGATCTATATGATTGTTGGTTATCAGAATTTTCTCTGCTGGCAGTTTTGTGATTCCAGCATTTTGTTTCCTTGGTCTTTATTTCAGGCACTTGGTAATGGTGTTTCATTTGACCATTTAAATGGAGGGAAAAAAATACTAGACTTTTAATCAGAAAAGAAGACAGTCCATGTTATTAAGCAGTGTAAAATCCCGCTGTTGTCCAATACTAATTTACAATTTTAAATTGCTGCTGTATATTGTTATAGATGAACAAAACTTCCAGCTCAGTTCTGTCCTTTCTTGCTCAAGCATCCCAGTGTGCTATCTATCAGAAACGTTTCATCAATTCCAGTTAAGACTGATAATTGTATATTCTTTGGGACAAGAACAGGTTTATCTTGATAAAAGTCTGAGCAATGTAGCTTTCACCTAAACCACCTCAATAATGAATACTGATCATTATAGCCACCTACCTGTTATTTCTTCACAGGCTAAAAAAAAGCTTTGTACAGATGGCTTTTTAACTGCAATAACACTTCATGTCATGCAGATATATTTTCTATAAGTAAAGATGAACAATTGCCACTTAAGCTGCTTTTAAAAAGCAGATTTATTACTTACTTCCCAAGTGATATGACAATTATCAAAATCTTTTTAGCGGAATCCCCAGTTTGTAATTAGTAGACCTTCACAGACAAGTGCAGACAAAGATATTGCTTTTTTTTTCAATGTAGTTTTTCTTGCAGAAATATAGATCATAGCTGAGAATGAATAGTTTTGAAGAACAATTACTTTAGTTGCATAAATAATAAAAAAGTAAAATAATAAAATCCACTGGTGAATAACAGCATAAAATATATGAATAAACATATGAATGACTGCACTGCTTTCTATCTATATCTGCATTTAATAAGTATATATACTTAAACAAAATATGATTATATATATTTTAGATATATTCAGAAGGAGGCAGACAATATTCAGAACTATAATAAATAAATATTAAGGTTGTAGAAGCTTTAAAGACACCAATGCCAGAGAAAACCTGATTTTTTATTTATTTATTTTGTGTGTGTGTGTGTGTGTGCGTGCTTGTATTATTACTTGATGTTTTTTTATTTATTTATATATATTTTTTATTTGTTATGTAATTACTTGTTATTTTTACACTGATTTGGGTAGAAATAAAACTTACAAAATCACTCTACCGGTGTGTGGTATCACCTCCTAAGAAATTTTGTATCCATTGGGGAATTTCAGTAAGTTTCCAGATATAGAGGTTTCAAAAGCAATTCTATTCTGCTAAGTATCCTAAAGGATGGGCTATAGGTGAGAGGAAACATTTAATTATAAACACTTGTAATTTTGTCCTGAGTAAGTTTTCATTCCCTTGACTGTCTCTGCTTAGATACATTCAGGTAGTGGTACATAATGTAGGTGAAACAGATTATTTTAAACTGATACTTGAGATGCTTGACTAGACAGAAGAGATGGTTTCTTTACTTGCTTTCCAAATATTTTGATATAGGACAGTTTTATAAGGAAGAGAAGGGAAAACAAGTTACTGCAGTTTCATAATCTAGTTATATATATCGAGATAAAAGACAATGTTGCTATAATTTAGTTTAAAAGTCAATCAAACAAAAGATAAATCCAAAAGAAACCAGGCTTTATCAATTTTATACTTGCAGGAAGATTTGTTTCCATGGTAAATCCTAAAAGAGAGAAAAAAAATATCCCTTACTCATTGACTGGAACTCATACTAATTCAGTTTTTACTTTTTGTAGTTTGTGGCCTGACAGAATACTTTGAGCTCTTTTTTGCCTTCCTCTAGAGTAAGCAGAATTATTCATAACTTCCTTCAGGCATTTTTTTGATGCATTTATGATGCACTCTATTAACTTACGTCTTCATTTTCATTCATGGATTTAGCTGTGTAACATCTCCACAAGTTGAGGTGTATAATGCAAATCTTACACATCTGGAACAGAGGTGGAGGGATTAAACCCTTCAGTCATTGATTCATTTAATGCAGGGCTGAAGTGAGCTGCTCTGGCACTTTCAGAGCACGTTTCTCCCCTTGGAGCTTTTCTCCACCTGCTCTTTACAACTTTCCCAGGCTGCCTAAAACCCCTGCCTCTATCCTTTCTGTCACCAGGGAAATGTTTGAAGATTGAGACAAGGGATAAATTGTGCAAGGGATTAATGTAGGCAACCACAGAACACAGAAGTGTGGGAATGAAAGGGGAGCAGGCAACAGTATCTCTGAAGACCCATACTCCTTCTTTTCCCTTCAGAACTTTATCAGGTCGTGGCTGCTAGTGTAGAGCTGTTCTCAACCTAAGACCTATGGAGTAGCAGTGGAGAGAAATGAAGCAAGCAAGGCTCTTCCCAAAAATACTAGACCACCAGCCATTAGAAATATTATTACTATTCACCCCTATTTTCATGTCCTGGCAGCAACATGTTTAAAATGTCTTCTGATATTGGGAGAATTTCAAAAAATGGGCAAGGAGCTATATGTGGGTTTGGAGACTTTTGTATACTTTCTGCCAAAGTCTTTCTCATAATTTCTTGCTAAATCTTACCAATAAACACATAAAACTGTAAAATTATTCTAATCACAGATAAAGATAAATTTTTGATCCTCCAAAGAAATTATATATAGTTTACTAAGTGAAACAGTTTTTACCAGTACGACAAAATTAATCACTTTTTCATTTCTCACTGAAAAATAAACACAAGCCATTTTGTAACAGAATTGAATTGATTTCCTCTTTGTTTAATACTATCTTCCCTCTTCAAAGATATAGGCTACAACTCTGTCCAGTCCTGTTCTCTGCTGTCATACTTTTCTTGTAGAACTGACCCCTACTCGGTACATGGAAAGATCAAATTATGAATATGTCTGAAAAAAATGTTGAAACTGCTAACTTGGGATCTTTACATTGGTGTACAGTCTTACTGTGACAAGGCTTCAGTTGTTTTTTGCCTCAATGTAGCAAATGAGATGAACTCTTCAGCCTGAAATATGCTGTTTACTTTAATTAGCTACATTTAATTAAAAGAGGATCTCAATCTCATCTCTATAAAAAATTATACCAAAGCACATATTTAATGCATCTACCATCATGTCTCAGTCCCAAGTTCTATGAAACCCCTTAAATGCATTCAGCCTGAGCTATACTTTAAATACAGTTATGACTACAGATGTGCCTCATCCTTTCCTAATGTTGAGTTTTCCCACAATACCATCTCTTTCCACAGACCTCGGCCTTGCTGAGAATGGGGACTGGAATAATCCAAGCTTCCCATAATTAAAAACAAACAAACAAACAAACAAACAAAAAAAACTGACTCAGATGAAATATTTTCTTGGTGGTCTAGAAGAGTCATTATTGCTCTCTTTACTCAGATTTACTCAGATTGTTCTTCACACTTTAACAGCTCCTGTGATGAGGAGCAGTAAGTGGAATTCTCCAGTATTAGTCAACAGAGATGTTTTCTTCGCTATGCTTAAGAAAATGCAAGTGTGTATCAGAGGGCAGCAATGGAGTAATTAACAAGTGGTACCTAGGGATGGGAATAGGAGGCAGAGAAATGGGGAAAAAAAAAAAAAAAAAGAAAAAAAAAAAAGAAAACAAACAAACAAAAACAAAAACAAAAACAACAAGAACAACAACAACAACAAAAAAACTGGGAGAAAAGGAGGACCAGGGGAATGAGGATGTAAAGAATAATCCAAAAGGATGTAGGTACAATCACTGTGGTGAGGGCTGCCATGGAACAAGGGCTGAGAAGGGGGTATACATCAGTACTTACCCATTTTACCTATTTAATTTTATAATTATGATCCTATTCGAGAACAAACTTAAATTTATTCCTAGTAAACAGTTTTCTCTGTTACTTAGCATTTATGAAGGACAAAGTTGTTCAATCACATCGAAGAGACTCAGCCTTCAGAGTTCTTCCCACTGGTCTAGCACTCACACATCCACCAGATCACTGTGTTCTAGATATGGGACACAATTCAAAGCCTGCTTCATTCCAATTCCCTGAGTGGGGAATTGATGATGTGGAAGCACCTTTAAAATTCTAGATCATACTTCAGTAAGTGTACAGTCTTTTGCCAGCTCTGGTTACCAGGCAGGGCATATGATGGGAAGAGATAACAGCCTCAAGTAAAATTACAGTCTCCTGGAGAACATATATAACAATACTTTTCTCTCAATTTTGAGAAATTGAATATAAAATTTGGGACCTCTTTTATATACTAATTTCTGACCTTAAAAACTGGAGAAACTTCAGATGTTAGATGTTTTGAGCTGTTTTGCTCTCATTCTAAGCATCTTAGTGTTTGTTAATAAATATCCTTTCCAGATGAAGAATTGGACTACATCTTAAATTGGTAGGATTTTTTTTTGTTTGATTGTTTATCTTCTATATCTAGTGGGTATACTGGAAGTTATTTTCTTCTGTGTTTTGAAAAGTGTTAAAAAAGCTGTCAGCTTTGCTGACATTTCATTTTGAACCTTCTTTTCAGATTATGCACTCTAGTAATGATATAATTTATTTTTGATGCTATCAGAATATTTGGGACTTTTTGGTCAAAAAAAAAAAAAAAGAAAAGGAATTTGGAAATGAAATACATAAATGTTCTACACAAAAGTCTTGACACTAGGATAAAAGAACAAAAGCTTCTCCTTTATGGAAACAAAATATTTCGATTCTCGCCTTTTTTTCATTTTTTTAATATTTTTTTTTCTTTTTTTTTTTTTTCAGTTTCTCTAGACAATTAAAAAATAAAATATAGTGACACTCAATTATCTTATATCCCCTGCTGTCCTTTGCTACTTGCCCTTCCATTCACTCTGTTTTTAATCATTTAACCTTTCCATTGTCAGTTCCTAGAAACTATACCCTCAAATAAAGTAAATGTCTCTCATGAGTTATATCCTCCTTGACACTGAGGTTAGAACTGTGATGTTCTTCAATCACAGTTTTGCTGATGAATAAATATAGCTTTTGCATTAACTAAGTGTTCATTTACAGTATCTCAGAGCATGTAAGATACTTGGAGAGTGAAGTTGTTAAAATGTGTTTTTTACTGACTCCATGAACAATAGTAGAGAACATATCACACCTCTTACATACAGCACAATTAATTGAAGTCCACTTTTAAACAGAATTGGCAAGATTCTGGTATCAGATGCAAAATCGAAACAGGGTTTCAATGCAATTCCTTCACAATTATATTAACTGAGAACAAAATTCATTTTATCATAGTCAGGGAATGTTTTTCCCTGACTGGCTAGTAGCAAATGTTTCCAGTATCAACAAAACTATTATAGTCCATTTTTAGTTTTTGAGCTGATTTCTGAGTTCTGTATAACTTGTTGCAGATTATATTTTGTGATTATTTGAATTCTGTACTGCTCACCAAAATTGATTATCCTGAGAAAACTGAAGTGAGTGAGAGCATTTTGGTGGTTCTGGATCAAACCATAAACATTTTAGCTGACTGCTGCCACTGTACATGTAGGAGATGCTGATTCCTATTTTAACTACAAGACCAAATTCTGTGTTTTCTGTGATTGATTTTGCCACAAAGTTAGCAAAATCTATACTACATTTTATTTGCTCTATTGCTATCTGCCATCTGTTGGGTAGCACTCCAGAATGTATTGGTGTTTAAAATAAAATAGAATACCCCTCTTTCAGCACTTCCTGCTGTTTCTAATTTCTCAGCTGTGTAAGGAAAGATTAAAAAAAAAATCATAACATCTTTTTGTTTTTGCTTAGTTCATGGAATACTTCAAAATTATAATAATAATTATTTTATTATTATTTTTCCAATAAAATTATGAGCCTTTTGCTGTCAGGATGGTAAGTATACAAAAAATACACACAAATTTATTGGACTCCATATACTATTTCAGTTTCAGGTTTGTCTCAAAGAAGAGCTGACCAAGAACAGAATTCAAAATATCAGCAAGCTGTTTCAAAGGCTGACAAAAAAAACACTGAGGATAGTAGTTTTCTTAAAGCCTTGCTTATCAGATATTTCAAAAATTTTTCTGGGATTCATAGAAGTGCCCAAACGCCTTGAAAAATGAAGTATAACCAGAAACAGATTTTTCCTTCATAGCTCAGCAGACCAAGCATTAACCCAGCAATAACCTGGAGAAAAGAAAGCTCAGGTGAAGAATCACATTGGTGTATAGAAAGATCTGATGGGAAGGAATTGAAGAGGAGACAGACAAGATTCTCTGCTATAGTGACTAGTAATAGGACAAGAGGCAACAGGCATAAATTAAAAATCATGAAATTCAATATGAACATAAGAAAGCATGTTTTTCCATGAGTGTGATCAAATACTGAAACAGGCTGCCCAGAAGGGATGTGTAATCTCATCCATGGACATATTCAAAAGCCACCTGGACATGGTCTTGGGCAGCATGCTATAGGTGACCCTGCTTGAGCAGTGGGGTTAAACTGGAAGATCTCAAGAGATCCCTTCCAACCATAATGATTCTGTTTATTGTAGCTGCTCTTTGAGTAGATGTTTTTATTAAAGTTATGGCATATGTTGCAATGCAGAAAAGAATCTTCTTTCAATGGAACTCATAACTTTTCTTCAGGGTTTTGGAATACAAGATGGGACAATTGTATGGAAGACTGAGAGTCAAAATGGTCTAGCATTTCATCATGGTGCTCAGTCCTCAATATAACAACATTTCATTTAATTAGGGACATGTTAAGAAAACAAACAAACAAACAAACAAACAACAACAACAACAAAAACAAACAAACAAACAAAAAACAAGGACTCTGAATTTCTGAATTCCTGGCAAATTCCTCAGCTGTCCGGAGTTCTTTACTAACTTCTGCCCCATCCCCCAAATTAAATCCAAACCAATTCATGTTGATGATGCTTGCCTTTCTGTCCATTAGAACATTAACCTTTTACTCATTAAGGCCTCGATAGTTTCACTGAAACACCTGATCTGAGATATCAGATCAGGCACTTATCTGAGAGCAGCAGAGAAAACCCATGCATCCTGAAGAAGTAGGTAGTGAGGCTACTGAAAAGGGGAGGAGAGGACACCTTCCTCCATCCTCATCTGCTGTTTGGATGTGTTGATGACTAATCCAGTAAATGGGCTCTGGGCATAGCTGTGAGTTTGGGCACTAGACCATTTTAGAGACCAAGGGAAATAAAAAGCTTTTCATATCTTCACCTTCGAAGATTGCTGTTAAAAAGCATAAGATTTTAGATAATTCCTGATTTAGGTGACAGCGGAAAGAGCTTTTTAAGGATACTCATGCTAGACAGAAGTACAACAGAAGCAATCAAGTCAGATTCAGTTGTCTAAGAGCCTTTTGCATGTACAACTAAAGGGCTTGCTCAGAGACCGTGGATGTATCAGGGACAAAATTATACTAGGTCTCCCAGCTGAGTCGTTGAATCATTGCACGGTAATGAAGAGACTGATGTAAAAGGTGCCAGAAAGTGAAATTCTGTGTTTACAGGATGAAGGATTAAGAACTGTAGAATATTAAAATAGCTAAATTACAATATTCTTGGAGTACTGCTAAGAGGCAAATATTTTTTGAGAGTACATTTGTGGTTGCCTCTATTGCACTGTTAGGATTCATGTTTTCAGGATTTCCTGAGGATAAATAATGGGCTTGTGGCTTAGTGAAAAAGATATTTGCTTTTGTGATTATATGGTGGTCCTGGCTTTTGTTTTAGTATGTCTTGGAAAAGAGGATTCCAGAGAAGTGTTACAGTCCCACTTTCCAAGGGGTTTTGAAACTTGAGGATTTTACTGCAGATAGAATGCAGTACAAAGTCAGTTTACACAAGCTGCTATGTTTGGTAGTTTATCTAGAAAATCCAGAGGGCTTCTGGGAACACAGTATTTGCCATATGTTTCATCTTTTCCCTTGGCAGCAAGCTGCAGTAGCCCAAGTGACAGGACCAAAGCGACTTTGGAAACCAGAAACCACACAAGGTACATACATGGCTCATATTTTGCCTCAGAACTTGAGAGATACAGAAATTAAAATAAATAAATAAATAATATTCATAAAGCCACAACAAAGAAAAGGAGAAAGGACTACATTCCTGGCTGATTCTTTAAGCCATGCAGAGCTCATTTGGGTCAGAACTTGGGTAGAACAGGCACCTTAGGCACCTTGAATGTTTGTAGTCAAGAATATGGCTCATAGAAGTAACCTCAATATAATCATCCTTTAGTTTGATAAAGCAGAGATAAAACTGCTTAAAATTTGCTCAAAGGTATTGAGTGATTTAGGAACTTGATGTAAAAAGGAGTTGAGGTGATATGACCTATTTTTTCACCTTTTTTTATGTAACTCATGATGGATGTTTCACTGGTCTTGCTGATCGCTCCTAAGGTTTAGCAAGGTGCTGAACAGCACTATGCTTAAACGCCTGTAAGCAGTATTAATACACTATATATATATAGATATATATTTCCCCTTCCAGTATGAAACTATCATCTAGAGAATTCATTCTGCTATCAAGTTTTCCACTACGAATACAATATAGAAAGGGCTTTCAGACAGAATTTGGAGTATGATCTGCTCAGATTTACTGTTTTGGATGTCTGTGTCTACACAAATATGATCCACACAGCAGTATAAATCTGGCTCTATGGAGTTTCTGGACTACAAATAAAATGAACACTCTTGAAAGTCTCAAAAATGAAAATTCCTCCTTCCCCCCAACCCTAATATAATTAAAATATCAATAATTTATAATTATTGATAAAACCCAATAGAATTTACATGATTGAGGAAAAACTTGATATTCACTTTTATACATTCTTATTATTGCAGTTTAAACACAGCATGCTTCACTGCTTCACTGTAAAATAATTCTCTGCTGAGTGCTTAAAAACTCTTTTTTTTTTTTTTTTTTTTTTTTTTTTCAATTTCATAGTTGCATGGAGCCCCAAGTGTTATTTTCAAAGATTAAGGTACCACATCATGAAGACTGTTTCTAATCATCTAAATCCACCATGCCTGGTGATTTCAATTAAAATATTACATTTTAGATGAATTGGAAAATAGAAGAAGAATAAAAGATTAATAGTAATGGGAATTAAAAGTCATAGGCAAACACAGGAAAAGGCAAGAAATCTTACGGCTGGAATTGGAAACATTCTTTCCCCAAACTTAAGTAAAGGAAGCATTAACACAACAGACTTAGACGTGGTGTGCTGGGCATCCCTAGCAGCCAAACCAACTCATGAAGAATCAGATCCTAAAAAACAGAGTAACTGCAGGACACGTGTATTAGCAGGATGACTGCAGTGGAATCCGAATGTGCTTGGCACATCCTGGGGATGAGCCCACGCTACAGCAAACAAGATTAAGCAAGCCTGATGTTGCTTCCCACGCAAGCCACCCTTGTAATTGTATATTACTGTCAGGTGGTATGATACAGAGGCTGAACTCTGAGGTTTTTGAGAGTGGGGGTTAGGTAAGGTTAGAAGACAAAATGTTTAGTTTGGTTCTTAGTTTTGTGCTGGACTTGATGTGGTAGAGAATGATAGGTTTTGTTTTTAGACACAATATTACAACAATATCAGGCTGAGCCTGGAACTTGAAAACAATTTTGAAAAATCCACTACTACTTACAGGGAAAAAGTAGTTGTAAAAAGCCTAGAAATGAAATAATGGGAGCAACTGAAAGAATAATAAGTCTGGCAGTTGTATGAAGAAATAAATCACCATATGAAAATAGAAGGAACAATTCCAGAGCACTTCTGAAAGAAGTGCATGAATTATTAAGAAGTATTTAAGAAGCAGGAAAATATGAACTGAGATAGGACAGCTGTATGTGGCCTCAGCTGTGACATTTATATTAATGATCAACATTATCAGTGGGGTTAAAAAAATGCTCTTTGCCACAGATGTAAGTGGTTAACTGTATTAAATAGCTGCCCCAGACTGGTACAAAAAGTTACAATGAGAGACAAAGGCAGGATGCTCTGGGAAGCCAACAGCCAATGTCAAAGAGGGCTTCCATTGAAGACTAGTCATTTGAGAGTCCAAGATAGATATGTGACTTTCTCTAAAGGACTGTAAGATGATGCTACATGTCACATTTACTGCCATAGTCCATGGACCTCCAGAATTGTGCTTGAAGTTCATGACTGTTATACGGTTTGTATTCTTTCTTAACTGGAAACATTTAAACATTTGCTTAAAAAAAAAAAAAAAAAAAAAAAAAAAAAGAAAAGAAAAGAAAAAAAAGTGTTAAGCGTTCCGGCAGAGCCAAACAAAATTCCAGAGGAGCTCTTTGTAAGCATCTCAGAGTGTCTCATTAAATTCCTCAGTCTCCTCACTGAAATGCCCCTGGCCTCAGGAAGTGTAGAGTAACATTTTTCTTCTGACATGCCATTACTTTTGGTCATCATTCTGAGTGGTACTTCCTCAAATGCTGTTATGCATCCATGTCTGTCAGCAATCATCTCTTCTGTCTTGTCTGTAATTGAATTCTCTGGGGCCAGGAGCAAGTTTCAGTTGTTTGAATAACTGGCTTTGCACTGTTATCTGGATCCTTCACTTCTGCTCCTCTAAGTTCCTGAACTCTACAAGAGCAGTGGTCCTTCACTGGGTTAGTCTGTGGCTGAGGACAGCCACATGGAAATGAAAGTAAACTTTCCTGTTCCAAGATACTTCTCAATATGTCACACCCCAGACCATCATGAAACAGAGGGCTTTTGATCAGCCATTATGACTTAAGATAGCTGCATGGAAACGTGCTAACAGACAGATTTTCAGTATGTCCCTTCATTAGAATTTAAAGATATAAGAAATAAAATCCACATTAGCTTGTCTTCTTTCCATGCTCCATAGATAATCTCAGGCAAACCACTATATTAAGGACTTCTAATTTCAACGTTGTTTTAGAAAGACAATTGTTAAAACAAGGGTTATCAGTAATAAATTTTCAGTCTTGCTATGCTTGCTGCATAGGCTTTCCTTGGAACTCAGAAGTGCTATACATTTTTCCAAAACAAAGTTGTACTTAACTCCAGTTTCTATTAAACACTTTTATTTCCCTGAGATTTTTCAAATCCACAGCCCCAAATCTGCAAAATAGTTAAGCACTTAACTGCCTTATAGCATTAGTTCTGCTGATATCATTTGGAATATATACATGCACTCAACGGAACAAAACCTTACTTAGAAAATACCTTAAGTGTCAGAGGAATACATCTTGCCCAGTTAAGTTGGCTGGCTGGCCAGCCAAAGCTTCTGAAAATAGCGTCCTGCACTAAAAGAGGCTACCATTCCCAATCAGCTGTAGATTAGTCCTAAGAAATCTAGTTTTTATACTTATCCAGCCAAAAAAATGACAAAATTTAGGCAATATGAATGCATTCTTGAGCTCCTGGACTGTATGAAATATACTCAGATGCAAATATACTGAGATTTAATATGGACAAGTCATTTTTTTTTTTTTTTTCCTTTCTTTTCTTTTCTTTTCTTTTCTTTTCTTTTCTTTTCTTTTCTTT
>NC_048893.1:60672709-60688720 GCF_011077185.1 Oxyura jamaicensis | reverse complement strand
CTTTTCTTTTCTTTTCTTTTCTTTTAATCCCCAGCAGGTACACTTGCTTGTTGAAGATATTGTACAGATAAGCATTAATTTAGAGGACAAAGGGGGAAAAACTACTCAGGCATTAGCTGAATATATTAGGCACTTTGTGAGAGAATATGTTGGAATTATGTTATATTGAAATAACTCTGCTTTTCAGACATTACCTTCCTTCAGAGTTCTTAAAATAAAATACCCATTAAACTTCACCCTCTTTGGGACTCCCTATTAAATATGTTCACTCAGTAAGAGGAAATGTTAAACCCCAAATATTTTTGTTATTGGTATTTTAATCAAGCAAGAGACATCCCTCATGAAAGCTTAACTGGGGACTTAAAAATCTTCATTTAATTTGAGATTCAAAAATGTATAACCCAAGACATTGAATATCTTTTTCAGACATACTATGCATGAAGATCATTATGCTTTTAGCTAACCTGTTTTTCATAGCTTACTATTTATCAGAAAGCTAAGCTGGAGCTTTAGATAAAAGGAGGAATAAGAGGTTTGGGAAAAAATACTGAACAATGACTAGATTGATTTCTTTACAGCCTGAAAAACTGAAGAATTCAAAAGTTATCTTTAAGGACTTGGACTTACCAAGACCAGGCAGCCTGGTCTTTTGTACCAAACAGGAGCTGATGCAACCAATTTGGAAAACTTTTGGCACTAATCTCTTCTGACATAAATATACATTCAGTGTGACACAATGGTGAACTGCCCATTATGAGATACATAGCTCTCTGATATTCACCACAAACTGATGCTGTCCCACACTTGTATGGGCTGACATTAGTGGCATTAAACCCAACAGAACAAGAGGAGAGTGACTCACTAAAATACTTCCTCTTGCATTTTCCCAAATAGCCATCAATGCCACACTCATTTTGTGGGAGTAAATGTTATTCCTTGCAATAAGAAAACAACTGTAAACATGGATCTGCAAAGCAAATCACATTCCCCAAGTGTTTCCTAGCATCACATCAAGTTAATAGAAGTAAAAATTTAATTGAGGGGAAAGTCAGATTCTACTCTTCTGCAAAAGTGCAGTTCACTTGCACGGTGAAAGCATAATTTTAATTTGTGAAGGGTCAGATATTTTGCCAGTTAGTAGTGGCTTGAGCTGTCTTACGTAAAATCTTTGAATATAGCATAGCAACAACAGGTCTTCAGTAGCTTGTTTTCAAAATATTGGTGTTTCCTCTCCACAATTAAAAAAAAAAAAAAAAAAAAGTTTCTTTAGTTTCTTAGCAATAATTGGCAGCAGTTTTTTGTTGTTGTTGTTTGTTTGTTTGTTTGTTTGTTTTCTTCTTTCCTAAGCTTCTGCAACAGCTTAGTCCAGTAGCAGTTGGCTCCTTCCTGATAAAGTATGAATAGACATTTTGGTTCCCACAAACATGACAGCTCTTTCTTGCCCAAACATTTTAACTGCTTCTGTAAGAGCTTCCAGACTCTGTCTTGCCCTGCTCACATACAGTCTACATTGTAAGCAAGAGAAGACCAGGAAAGAAAGGGAAGAACAGGAAAGGTTTAGGAGACCTAAGAATACAGTGAAGTTGAAAAAAATGCCTGGAAAATCAGAGCAGCTTCAGTACCCAAAGAGAGGTACCTATAAAAATGCAGCATGACCCCCCCCCAAAAAAAAAAAAAAAAAAAAAAATCAGGAAATCAGGTGGCCTTGTCTACTTGTCTACTGTGGGTATTTGTTAGAGATGTTTAGATAAACAAGAGAATAAATCACAGTTCTTTTCACTTTCCAGTTTATTCATCTGTTTTCCTTTAAAATTTTATGACTACAAAGAAGTAATTGAGCTTTTACAGTTTTAAATGGGCATTGGAATTACAAAGAACACAAAAACACAAAACTGAAAAAAAAATAGTTCCTGTTGTGAAGATTTTTTTGCTTGATCTATAATGGTTATTTATCAAACCAACTAAAGTACCTGTGGGTCGATACAAGAAATCCAAGCTGTTTTCCTTCTCTGCCTGTGCTCCAAACTATTCCTCTGAAACTAACTATGAGCCTTTGCATGTCTCAGGAGGGACTGGTGATAGAAGTCTTACATTTGAAATGGGTGAAAGGCACACTTTTATCCAGGTCAGATGCAAGTGGCTGGTACATTATATATCACTATGGACTGTTTTTATTATTATTATTATTATTATTATTTATTTATTTATTTTGTTTTGTTTTTTAATTTCGGAAGAATTCAACAATCTCTCACTAATGTTTGGAAATCAGAATGTACTTTCAAAGTTTTCTGGGAAGATCTATGGAAAAATAAATGTACAAGATTTATTTTGAAACATGTAAAAATTATATTGGATATTTATATTACACAGATGTTATCATGTTCCTGCTAACCATATAAACTATAAAAATAAGAAAAATAGATGTGAGGAACCTCTAGTGATCAGCTATATTAAGAAATTACAGTGCCAATCCCTTCCCTTCCTGTTGTCTCAAAATAGTTTAATTATAAATAAGTCAGTGGCATAGAGATTCAGCAATCCATCTGAGGAACTTTCATGAACATTTTCATGAATATTTTTATAACAGACTACTCAATGAACCCAAGTAAAACTTATTTTTCTGCCTTATTTTCACACAAAAATTGCAATTTCATGTTAATTTATTCTTCACCAAAATGCCAGTTAAGTATTATTCCACAAACTGCAGGCTAACACTCCTTAAGTAATACCATTTTAACTGAAATGCATTTCATTATTTGAGGGAATATTACAGGAGTTTAACTAGATGACTGCTTCATTTAATACCTCTCATCTCCTCAGGAACAGCACCTGACCACATGCTATTGATACAGAAAATTGTAGCAGGCTTGCTCTCCAGCTCCATTTTCTATCGGGGAAGAAACTGCTTTGCTATAGCTCAGCTATAAACTGAAAACAAGCTGTCATTTCCTTTCTGAGAATCTTGCTAGATAACAAAAATTTCACAAGCTTCACAAATAAAACTATTATAATAACTAAAGATTTGCAACATCCACCCTCAGCTTCTAGGCTTACCACTGTAGCTAGTGAAAGGACCTTCACTTGAGTGCATTGGGTTTCCCCCTTGAGAAGTCCTTCTCTTTTCACTAAATACAGAGGAAGCTGCAGTTGCTCAGTGCCATAATTTAAGCAGTTGAACTAGGTGCCTAGAGGTGCCTAGAGAAACAGCTGTGAACCTCCCTTTAAATATGCTGTGTCTCTCACATATAGCAGTTTAATAATAGAAGGTGATGAGTGGGGTCATAAGAAGAAAAGCACTCTAGAAAAGGTTGATACAAAACAAACAAACAAAAAAGATGTAGGCAGAAGTTGGAGGAAGAAAGGCGGTCTAGACATCAAGAAGGAAGATATTGAATTTTTTGTACCTATGCCTGTTTAAGAATGCTTCATTGCTCTCAGACTATTGCTGTGAGTAAGAGTAAGCAGTCCTGCTTCTTGCTAGTCCTGCCTATACCCTGCAGCTAACCTGGAGTGCAGTACTAAGAGCCATGTAGCTGCAACAGCAGGGAACTCAGTGCTCAGTGTGGGCTGCATGATCCACTTTCCTGTTCAGACAGCTTTTGCAGTCTAGTCTAAGTTCCCTGCTGCTGTATTTCTGCTCTTCTTGGTATGTAATGTTAGACCTAGGTATGTCCGTGAGAATTGTTTTGCCTCTGACTGCAGTACTGATAGAATAATGATATGTAGCTAATGATTATGCCCGTTCCTGCTTGGAAAGTCTTGAAACGGAAGTCTACTTCTAAAATTCTTTGCTACTTTTTTTTTTTTTTTTTAAATATATATATATATATTTAATCTCATAAACCTAAGTATTTTATTTGTGTTTATTTATTTATTTCCCTTCCTATTTATTTAGTTTATTTTACTTTAGAATAATGAAGACTTCTTCAAAAGGAGAACATTCTAACATTCTTTAGGAGATGATATATTTTCATTAAAAACACTTATTCTACTTTTTAATCAAAACTAATTGTTGAATTCAGCTTAGATAGTCATATAGTTTTGCTTCTTTTGCCTTTTTTTTTTTTTTTTTTTTTTTGCTTTTTTTTCCCAGACTGTATTATGAGTCATTTTTGCCATCCAATTCTACTGTGACTATACTTCTTGTTACCTGTGGTTTGTCTCTGGCTGAATGAAAGTCCCTAACTTTTATAGGGACTTCAAGCAGAACTTAGGCCTTAACTATTTTCTTTTGGTAACAGGATCATGAAGACAAATCTACATTGCTCACCAGGATGTGCCTTTTTTCAAGAGGCTGGGGTGAGTAATCAATCTAGATACTAACAAAAACTGAATCAATCACTATGCAGTCATATTAAAAAAAAAAAAAAAAAAAAAAAAAAAAGTTAACATCAGTTTTACTAGCAGCGTGTCAACTTCAGTGCCCCATAGTAATAATAAAAAGTACAGATCTTCCTGTGACAGTAGAAAAAGTATACCAAATAGGAAAAACAGCATCTTCTATAGGTCATTTTCTAAAGAAAGCTAAAATTCTTTCCTGGTTCTCACCAAAAATATAAGGAAAAACAAATAAACAAACAAAAATCTTTTCACATGTTCATGCTCTGTTTTTTTATGCTTTGTGTATATATTTCAATTTGTGGTGTGCGTATATATGGTGATTTAGTATTGTCTAGCTAAGCAACATACAGATCCATTTGATGTTAAATTAATAAATATTTGTTACTTGAAGAGGAACAATTTGACACATTTTGTAAGTATTATTACTTTATAGATTGTGTTGTATCAGAAAAGAAAAAAGGAAAGGAAAAATAGGGAGCTTTCAAAGTAGGTCATTTTGGGCAGGGATCAAATGCAGTGGTGATTAACACCTGAAGACATCTCTATGTATCAGAAAGGAATTGTTCTGTGTTCCTTTTGCTTTAAGGTCAATGGTAAGAAGTACAACCAAGCTTAGTAATCTCAGAAATATATCCAAATACTAAGTAACCAAGAAACGGAATACTTAAAGAAAACCTAGTCTATGGAGATCTGAAATCATGGAAATATAATGAAGTAGTTCAACAGATAAAAATTCTAATAGTGTTTTAATATGTCAAAACTAACTTTCACAGGATGAGATTTCAGATTTAGAACCCAAAATTTAGTTTATAAATGATGTTTAAATTAGCGAAAACTTACCCCATCAGCCAGATTTCCTAAAGTATGCAGTGTTGATCTGACAGCCCCACTGGCATCACTGCACTATGTATAATAATTTCAATATAGAAATGTAAGTCACTGAAACAATTGGAAAGTATATTATTTGATTTGCACTAGATAATGATCTCTGGTAAAGGGGGTGTTCAGAGAATGGCATGTCAACAACACTGACTCAGCTGGTAAACCAAAATATTTTCTCAGTCTGCATGTTAAAGTATACTCTTGAAATTTCAGTTTAGTTAATTTTATTGAAGCTCAAAATAAAATTATTTCCAGTAATTGTTCCTATGTTCTTCCATATATGTAGGCATACATGTATATCTAAGTATATTGCAACCCACTACTTCAGAGGAAAGAGAAAGAAAGGTGACCAAGTACTGATATACCTTTTCTCTGAATCTTTCATGCAGGGAAAATACAGTTCAGGCCACTAGCCCATTATAAGCAGAGGATGGAAATGTTTTTCCTCCAGAGTTCATCTACGATATAATCAGTGATAAAGCTCAGGGAAGAATTATGCTAATAAAATCTGTAGGCATTAGATAGCAAGCCAGATTTTGAAAACTTGAGTCTCTTTTCAGCCCTTAAATTGAAAATGGGTTCTTGTTACAATGGCTTACAGCTGTGGTCCCACTCACTCCACTGACCCTTGTGACCAACTCTGTCTCAACTAGTAATTTGGAAGTGAATTTCAGCCACCACATCTGACTAATTCTCTGCAGCAGCCACACTCCATTTAAATTATTGAATACATAACACGAAATACAACTGTTTCATACCAAAAACCAGAGGCTGGAAAATTGCTTTGGAAGGCTGAGAGTGATTTCTCAGAGGTTCTGCTTGCAGTAAACATTCACAGTTAGTAATGTAGTGACTTTAAGCCCTGTGTAGGTTGGGAGAGTGATTTGTAAACTAAATGCAAGAAACTTTGTGTTGTTGAATGGCTCACTTGTGGTCCAGTCACTAATTAATAATTTAAAACCAAAAAGATGATATCTCCAACCTCTCTGAGCATGTGCAGTTAATAAAATTTCTCAGTTTGGACCCAGGAGTTTTCAGGTAAATTGTATTTTACTCTTTCAACAACACAGATTATTGTAGCAACATTAGGAAAACAAACAAACAAACAACAACAACAAAAACACAGAAACAGCTATTGAAGACACAAATGTGGCCTGCAAGCCATCTCATCCCGTGTTGAAAATTAATGAAATTAATGAAGTTGCACAAGGTAAGAAGCTGTGGACTGAGCCAGTTCTTGGATGGGAATCTCCAACAAATGTCTCCTTATCAGCTCAGCCTTTTAGGGGTCAATGAATCAATAAACCACTCCAATGTGTGGAACCTTGGGGGTGCAGGGAAAATTGTTTTTGTCTGCACACTGATAATTGGTCCTGTTCCTCTGTGGAACCATGGTGCTTTCTTAAGTGCTACTTCAGAAAAATTCTCAAAGACATGAAAAAATTCTCAAAGTTCATGAATAATTTTTCCACTTTCATCCTCAAAGTCCTACTTCTGCTAAATTTCAAAGCCAGGCACTGTTTAGCTTCAGCTTTTTTTCTTTGAATCTTCCTCCTTTCCCTAACCCTTCATTTCATTTTATATGATCTATAATCAAGTAGCCCTTGAAGTATTTGACGTTCTCTCAGATCTGTGTGGATCTGTCCCACTTCTTGGGATACACCCCCCGTGCATTTTTATTTAAATAAAATAAATGAAAACTGGCTTTCTCAAAAGAAGATGGCCTATCTGGCCAAACAACTTGGACAAAGATAAAGGCTTGGTGGATGAGTGCAGAAAGGCACTTCAGTGCCACGTAGAAAAGGATAAACTATGCATGAGGACTGGGCTCAATAGAGCAGATAGCCCACTTTCTACTGTACAGAAAGTGCTCCAGTTGGTTATGTGGATGTTCCCAATGTCTTCAAGTGGGCTGTCTGTTTAAGTTACGGATCGTTATATAAGTAAGGACAATCTAGAGAGGCTCTGAGACTGTGAATCTGTAAACCTCAGCTGTTCACCTTTTAATATCTCCATATTGAACTACATAAAAAAAAAAAAATGTATATTTGTTCAGTACAGAACTTTTTGTGTGTGTGTCACTGGTAATTGTGTAGCCTGCATAATACTTTTTATTTCTCTGTCCTAGAACTATTTAGGGATGTGCTTTATTAAGCCTTTTTCTCTGCTGGCTGCACTTTAGAAGTGGAGGAAATGATCTGTTATTCATTTGTAAAACATTTTGTGACGAGGCTTCTCTACATATATAGAATTATGATTTGTATTTAAATTTAAAACTGGTTCTATACTTTCAAAGTGGAGGAAATGAGTTCCGTTATTCACGTGTAAAACATTTTGTAACGAAAGTTTCTCTACGTGTGTAGTCTTATTGTTGATATTTAAAACTGGCTCTCCTCAAAGAAGGATCATCTGCATAGTTTCCCATCCCATTTGCCCATGCATCTTTCACTCCCCCAATACTCTTTGGAGCTATTAGATTCCTGTTATGACTGAGATATCTCAAAGATATTAAATTCCTAGTAAATATCTGAGTACAGATAGCAGGCTGAGGGGAGAGAGAGCACTAACAATACTACTGGCAGAAAAGCAAGAACTCTGCCCCTTATCCATTCTGAGAGGCAGCAGTCAGTATGCACCTTGACTTTCCAAGACTTAAACACAAAGTTCCTAGACAGGAGCTGATTAGTGCAGACTGTAGAAGGGAGATGTGTTTAGGAACATAGGAGTGCTGTAGATGGTATGGTCTGTGGGAGATGAGGCATAAATTCAAAGTTTCTATCCCACTGCCCATGGCGTCCATCCACATTCTGTATTTGGTTGTATTTTGTCTGGTGTTTATGGGGACTTAGCAGTTTTCATGTATAGTTATCCAGAAAAGGAGGTATTTTCAACTACATTTAAATGAAATAAGATGGGTATAGGAATTCTGGTTTGTGATTTATCTATAATGTCACCCTTGTTGTTGAAAACTTGAGGACCATGAAGCAGTGCGGAGAGAAGTGGCAATACTACTTTCCTCATCAGCATTACAGAGAAACATTAGAAATATAACAGCACAAGACCCGTCTCTTTATAAAAGTCTCTTCTGATATTCATGAGCGGTACAGATTTTGCTACAAGAATGTGTTTAAGAATAAATGTGTCATCTTGATATTTATACTTGTCAAGCTTTGGCACATTATTTCACTGTGTTAATCATTGCTTCTATATTTCCACAACTTGATATGCAAGTCTCATATTGGTAAGCAAATGAAATACTTGTTCTAGCCGAGCGTAAATAAGGTCTTCCCTCTTGACTGTGAAAGCTGTAAAGAAACATAAAATGTAGGATACTGTTAAAAATCATTTTAGATAAACATAGTAAAAACACTGAGCAACTATGTTCGTCATCACAAACTTACCATCTGTGGATGATGATTAAAAGAATTATATATAGAAGTGGGTCCAGTGTGTATAGACTTCCTTAATTTTATGGGGCTACAAACACATTAACATTTCCTGACAGTTTAAAAGAAGCAGCAAATTGCAGTCCCACTTTGCTGGTACGCGTTCTGTTAACCAATGCACTGGGAAAAGCAAGTTCTTCCTACCTACTGCAGTTTAAGGGGAAGAATAAAGGCATAGTGTCCCCTGACTTCTCAGAGCCTGTGCCCAAAATCTTAACAGGGAATGCAAATTTGGAAAAAGGCATATAAAGATTGCTTTCACATTTTTGGAAATATTTGTGAAATAGCTAGCAGCTTCATAAAAACGGTGAAATTTAAAGACAGAAGATCTGGTCCATGCATAATAAGAACTCTGACGCAGAATTGAGCAAGCATTATTCCCTTAATCCTAGAACTAAAAATTATACAGAAGTCTTCTGGACATGGAAATAAAAAATCATTGTTCTTACCTTTATATGGAAGAATATGTTTCTAACAGTGAATGTTAAGGAGTCACAACAAAAGATTTATGAAAAAAGTAGGCATAAAGACTCATCTACAGAATTTCCTGTCTGGCAGTCAAATATGGAACATTCAAGTTAAATGTATCTTGAGGACTAATCACAAACAAGCAACAACAATAAAAAGGTGTGTGCTGAGTTCACACTGAATTATGACATTCTTTTCAATAGGGAATGTTTATTCACTTAAATCAACTTAATGGTTAATTCAGTGGGAATATTTGTGATAAGTTTTGAGGGAAGTGTGTATTAAAGGGCCTAAAATTTCTGCCTAACTTTTATGCTCCTGAGGTGTTTAGCATATTCTCTATCATTCAGGATTTTCCTGTAGATTCCCATATGGCTGTCTTCTCCTGACCAAGTATCCTATGTTGTAGAATCAGCAGCTAAATGGTCAAGAGTAAGAAATAAACCCCTTGCATGCAAGCAAAACTGTGTGACAAGCTAGGTGCTCCTTGCCTTTTTTTGTTGTTGAATTAATGTGAAGTGGAGAGGAACTGAGCAACTATGGATATAACACTCTGGCTGGACAGATCTCTCAGAGAAGACTTTTGGTGTCCTGGCATTGAAAAGCACACTGGAGATTATCATGGAAACTAGCAGGTATATATCATCAGGATGACTCAGTAGATTAATGGTTAGGTGCCACAGATATCTGACTCCTGAGGCTGTTAGCTCAGTTCTGGACTCTGATAGTCAGGAAAACAAAACAAAAAACAAACAAACAAAAAAACAAACAAAAACAAAACAAAAAAAAAAAGAGAGAGAGAGAGAGAGAAAGTCACTTGTCTCTAGGGAGGCTAGATAAAATGTGTTTTTAATAGTCTCTCTAAGCTGTCTAATATTTGCTTAAGACTTGGGGAGTGTGTTTTTTGTAAGGCCTGTTGAAATAAACTCTTCTCCTTTCTGTTTGGTTCCTAAACTTCTGGTGCAAGCAAAATTCCCACTGGTTTCAGTAAAGGGACAAGAAACCAAGTGGCTGATTGAAGGATACACAAAGAACTATACAAACTCAATACGGAAATAATTGGACCATTCATCTAAACTCTACACCTGCAACCAAAATGTCAGGTAATTTCCAAATGTCATAACCATCACCGGGAAGTTAATGTTTGACATCAGCTTTGAAAGTGCAGTTAAATATTTTGAATAAGATGATCTGCACATTTTATAGGGGGTTTTGATCAACTTTTCACAATTATGTAATTTAATCCTCGATAAAGAAAATAAGGCCATACCTGCTTTTATAACAAACTTCCTCCTACTTTTATACCATACTTGAGATATCCCTTTTGAAGGAGATCTATTGAAGAAAAAAAAGAAAATGTCCAAAGTTTAGGCCCAGTCTTAGGTTTCATTTTTGATTAATATTAATAAATGTGAATACCAATATTTCTCTTCTCCTAGCTTTTATCTGTGTTGGCCTTTTGATTCTAAATTCTTCAAGGCAATGATTTAATGCATATGTTTGGATAATAACTAGGAAAGTCAGGCTATGTTCTTGATCTATGAAATCAAATGTTGATGCCAATTCTTGACACTGGTCACAGAAAATAACTGTTCCGTCATTAAAAGGAACTGGATTTGGGTAGTAGCAATTCAGACATGCTGGAAATTAAGCCCTGGAGGTTGAGGTCATAAGCGTGAGGTGTGTGATATTGATGGGAACCCTCTGTGACCATGGAATTTGACATAGCCAAATCTTACAGACGTATCTAATTGAGCCTTACTGTCCAATCTGTATCCTAAACTTCTGAAAACACATTTGCCTCAGAAAATTAATTTTCAATAACAAGTTTCTAACTGTCTTGGTTTAGGTGAAAAACATGGATCAGGGCCTCACCTGGTCATACTGCAGTGACACTGGATGCAGCTGAGAGCCTAAAACCAATCTCAGACAGACTGTTTTTTTTTTCCTTTCTTCCTTCTGTTGCAGCTCAGCACTATATGGGTAAAGAATTGTTGTCCCCAGGCAGTAGGACAGAAGTGAGATAGTCTTCAAAGACCCTACAAACCTGTCTGTGAAGGAGAAAGGGAGCCTTGCTATTCCTGCTGGAAGAAGAAGCTTCAGCTGTGCACCTGGCTAAGAAAAAAAAGCTTATCCAAATGGAAGTGGTGGTAAGCCCCAGTCAAGATCCTTGCAGGTGTAAAGTACAGTCACTACAAAAGGAAGAAGGGAAAGGCTGGCATATCCAGTTTTATGATGTGTCCAGAGCCTCAGAGTACCTTAATTCACCTGTTGAGGCAATGTTAAGACTGAGGCCTTTGCATAGAAATAAAAATAAAGCAATAAATAGTAATTGATTTATTGGATATTTAGTTAAGGCTTTGTGCTACTAGAGATTTATGCCACTTACTGAATTTAAAGACCTATAATTAATAACTGGTTGTAAAAATTAAAAAAGTTGTACTGACTAAAAATCTCTAGAAAAGTAATATGGGTGTGCTAAAGAAATTATGTCTGTCACTTAAGAGCCAACCTGGCTGAGTGTAAAATCTTGAAATATAGCCAAGTAATACTACAGATGTACTTAGTGAGTACATCTGTGCCATGCTTCTGACTTTATTCTTGACCCCTTCCCTCCCCCTTTCTTTTCCTTCGGTTTCACTTGTGTTTTCTAACACCTCTTAAGCCTTACAGGGTCAGATGTTTGGGAAAGCAGTCTGGGCTAGATTTTCAAAGAAGCAGAACTGTAATACCCTGCATAGGGTTTCTAACTCAACACCTGCTTTCTTTTCCACATTATGGAAAAGAGCTGTAACACCTAATTTTTTGTCTCCTATCCAAAGCTGAAACATCAAGTCACTGTGTATGTTGGTAAGTTTTCTCTGCCAGGGATGATTGATATATGTGAGCTTCCAAAAATATTTCAAGGGGCTCTTGCACTTGGTGTTGCTCTTAGTCCTTTGCACATCTCTCACTGCATGGACTATGTCCCAAGAATTTAGAAAATTAAACCATGCAAGCTGTCCAAGTTTATTTTCAGAACTTCTAGGATACAGAATCACGGAATCACAGAATAATCTAGGTTGGAAGAGACCTCCAAGGTAACCATGTCCAACCTCTGACCTAATGCTAACAAGTCCTCTACTAAACCATATCCGTAAGCTCTACATCTAAATGTATTTTAAAGACCTCCAGGGATGGTGACTCAAAAAGGTACAAAAGGTACAAATGTAGCAATTATTTACTTGACCTATTTTCCAGACTATAAGTCAGTTCTACTGACATCTGTTCAGTAGGAACAAACCCAATCTATGGTGTTTTCTGTTACAGAATAAAAAAGATCCATGTATCTGCAGACAAAAGCCATTTCTGGAAAGACATTTGCCTGCTGTTTGTCATATGACAGCATTCTATTTAGTAGCTTATATGAGGTGGTGCTTCTCATGTATATAATAGCAGAATTGGACTAATATTGGCTCTTGCAGAGGTTATCTCACTTCAGCTGTCCCTTGTGCAATATAATAATTTTATAGATGAAGAGAACAGCTGATATTCTACTTGGGGGAAAGTGGGAAATTTTATCAACAAGCTCCCCTTCTCCAATATATGTTAAGCAATTTATTAAATAAATAAATAAATAAATACTTGTGTTAGATTGTTAGCTAGATTTTATCCCATCCCTCCTGTAAATTTCAGAATTCAAGGTGCCCAGATCTTTATTTCTTGAAGAACTTTCACCATTACATACAACTGAAAACTGATTAGTTTTCTCTATACAAAATCTAGGTCAAGACAACTTTTGGTGGCTCCTTTTTTTAAGCAACAGTTGTGGGAGTGTCTACTCATTTTACTTTTTGAGGGTGAGAGAATTTTGAAGCCATGCATCCTCTCCTCTGTCCTGTAAGTCTCAAACGAATTATTATTTGGATTAACATGCACATTGTTTTAATGTCAAAAGTGCCTTGTTTCTATAACTAGTGTTAGAATGCTGTACACATTTTCCTCTAGCGTGATTGCTGCATCTTTCCATCTCTATAAAAGGCTTCCTAGGAAAAGGTCCAAGGACATCCACTTGGCTGTTACACAATCAGCACACAGAAACTATTTTTTGAAGTAACTAGATTATCAGTAAAGTCATGGAAAATGTGTTAGGAACATGAAGAATTAAACTTCTGAGGGTATTCAGAGAAATCTTCCCTTCTTTTCAGCTTATTATACTAAATAGAAACGTGTTTTGCCTTGGTAACAAGTTGTTTGCCAAACTGCCTTATGCAGAAAACTTTACGAAGCGCAGTTCATACAGCAGTGGCAATAGAAGCTGCTTTGCATTTCTATAATGCGATTCAACAATGCATTTATCCAACTGGAGCCGCCTTTTGATAATTTGTATTTCAATAACCAGGTGGCAGTGCTCTGATATAAATCCAGGGGAAAATGGGCTGTGATGCTCAGTGATAACAATTCAATTAATTCCCGCTCTCTCATCAGAGAATGTTAATCTTCTAAAAATGACCTCTGTGGAGTGCACAGCAACAAACAGGCTTACTTCAGGTGTGAAGGAATTGGGAACTTCAACTGCATGAAGAGAAGGGAGGAAGGATGTTGGATGGGAATCGTTTGCTCTGCATCCATGAGAGTAACCATGCAGATGTCGCATTTGTTCCCAAACTCCATCCCAGAGAATTCCTTTGTTAACCTGGGGCTTGATTACAGTCCTTTTGTCACAGTTTTTCTGTGGTCCTTTATAATGGAAATTGACCATATTTTAGCTGGGTAGTGTGAATTCATAAACTGATGGTGTATTTCTGGTAAGTGCTGTAAGGAAGTTATTCTGTGGGGTCATAAATTCTCAACTGGTTTATTTGGAATTGGGAAATCAAAATGGCAAAAGAAAATCAGACTTTTAAATAATAGCACAGGATATGCATTTAGGATTAAATGCTACAGTGATGAACATAAGCTACAAATACATAACTTTTCCTCCTTAGTGTGAGTCAATTACCTTGTTAAGCATTTAGAATAGAGTATTTAATTATCAAATATGAGATATAAACCTGACTCACCCCAGGAGCCATACATCTGCACAATTTATACAATTCCTTTAAGATATTGATGTTGTGCCATATATATTTATATATTTATATATAATATATATATATATATATATTTCTGCCTGAGTCATTGTCCACTGCAGTCACTGAAAAGACAAACCAGTTATCAGTGGATCGGGCCCCATTCTACTACTTTACCTCTGGAAATAAAAGGTCAGAATTTCACTGCAGGCTACATGGCACCTCTGAGCCACAGTCAAATGTCCACCAGTGCACAGGACTCCCCAAGGACACCCTCATGGTTGTTCTAGTTGGGCCACCTGCAGCCAGCTCCAGGAGCATTTCAGCTGTATGGAAAGTTGGGGACCTTGGTCTTGAGCCCATTCTTAAAATACAGTGTAGTTGTTCTGCTTACCATAATTAGAGTTATGAGGAGAGGGAAAAACACAATACCAAAACCAATAGACTAGTTTTTAATTTTAGTAACTGGAATTGGCTGTAAAACACATGGCATGAAGTTACAAATTTTCCTTTTATTTTTCATTTAACATTTGTTGTTCTGATTTTGTACATACACCTTTTTCATGATTTACTTCTTATCAACTGCTGAAAAGAGTTGAACAAACTGAACAAAACAATTTTCTCTACTTTATTTTCTTCTAATATTAGAATTTTGATATATTGCTATGTTGCCAGATACATGAATGACTAGGGAGTATTTATACTAGGATCAAGCTCAGAGTGCAAAGATGTTTGTCCTACGAAGAGATTTGCTCAGCTCAGCTGGGCAGCTCTGCTTAGCAGTACGGAGGGGAAGGACTGCCTCACTGCAGCAGCTAAGCACAGAAAAAGATTGGTAAACCTGTACTGTAAGGACTATTGCCTTCTTCCCCTTAATCTGCTCTCAGATGTTATTTCCCTGGATAACTTTGTTCTCTTAAGACATTAGTGCATCTCAGATATATCCCAGGAGAACAGAAGCACTGTTAAGGCTACATCTTGAATCCAGCAGCAAAGCTGACTAACAGCTGCCACTCAGTGCCAGTGCAGTCCATAACAGGCTAAAATCTCTGACTGTGTTGGGGTAGTGACTGGTTTCACACATGATCACACATGCTAAGCTATGTGCACACCAGCATAGACCCTATCTCCAACGGATGTTCAGTTTACATCTTGCTCTCTTTTTGGTGCCTTCATGGCATTGCATGTGAATGAGAAGACAGCTAGCAGCTGGCTTCTTCTTTGGCATAACCAAAGAGCTGCGTGATAACTTGTTTAGCGTAATGCAAATCTAACAGAGGTTGTATATGCCAACTCCTGCCACATCCCTTTACCTGTCCCATGAGGAATGTGGTGTAACCAGGCATGCTGTTTTCACTCCCTGTCCTGTTAATGACTGAAACCACTTTTTACGCACGTGGGGCCAAGGCCCCTGACTTTTCTACTTGCAGCTTGGGATCAATGAGCACACACTCAAACAAACATGCATGGCTCCTATTACAAAAATAACTCACAGCACATTTTACTCTGCTATATGCATGTGCTTCTATGTCAGTAAAAACTTACTGTCCTAATGAAGAAGGCTGTTTGAGGAACTCCTAGAACTGTGTAAATGCCAGCTACTACTCCCCTCCTACTTTTTGTGACTTAGTGAAGTATGGGTGACAATTTGCTCACAATGAGTAGCTCAGCTGACCAATGATTCTTTTGCTGTTTCTGATTTTTGGTTAAATGTCCTTTTGTTTAAGAGCCATGTGAGATTAAAACAAAACAAAACAAAACAAACAGACCAACAATCAAAACAAACAAACAAACAAACAAACAAACAAAAAAAAAAAAAAAAA